>NW_027327474.1:0-300000 GCF_047675955.1 Chlorocebus sabaeus | reverse complement strand
AAGAGTAACTCTGTGACTTGAATTAACAGAACACAAAGACGTTTCCCAGAAAGCTTCTTTTCAGTTTTTATCTTGGGATGTTTCCTTTTTCACCATTGCCCTCTATGTGCCTCCAAATATCACTTTGCAATTCCACAAGAACAGTCTTAGTGAACGGCTTCCTGAGGGGAAAGCTGTAGCTCGGTGACATGTCCTAACAGAACACACCGCATTTTCTCAGAATGGTTCTTTCCAGTTTTTATCGGAAGATATTTCCTTTTTCACCTTAGCCCCCTATGGGCTTCCAAATATCACTTTGCAAATTTCACAAAACAGTCTTAGTGAACGGCTTCTTGAGGGAAAAGCTGTAGCTCTGTGAGATGAACTAACAGAACACAAAGCAGTTTTTCAGACAGCTTCTTTTCGGTAAGTATCTTACGATATTTCCATTTTCACCATAGCCCTCTATGGGCTTCCACATATCACTTTGGAAATTCCTCAAAAACAGTCTTAGCGGAAGGCTTCTTGAGGGGAAAGCTGTAACTCTTTGAGATGAATTAACAGAACACAAAGCAGTTTCTCGGAAAGCTTCTTTTCATTTTTTAACTGAAGTTATTTCCATTTTCACCATAGCCCTCTATGGGATTCCAAATATCACTATGCAAATTCCACAAGAACAGTGGAAGCGAAAGACTTCTGGAGGGGAAAACTGTAACGCTGTGAGATGAATTAACAGAACACAAAGCAGTTTCTCAGATATCTTCTTTCCAGTTTTTAACGAAAGATATTTCCTTTTTCACCATAGTCCTCTATGGGCTTCCAAATATCACTTTGCAAATCCCACAAGAACAGTCTTAGCGAAAGCCTTCTTGACGGGAAAGCTGTAACTCGGTGAGATGATTTAACAGAACACACGGCAGTTTCTCAAAAAGCTTCTTTCCAGTTTTTAACGGAAGATATGTCCTTTTTCACCATAGCCCTCTATGGGCTTCCAAATATCACTTTGCAAATTCCACAAGAACAGTTTTACCGAAAGGCTTCTTGAGAAGAAAGCTGTAACTCTGTGAGATGAATTAACAGAACACAAAGCAGTTTCACAGAAAGCTTCATTTCAGTTTTTATCTTTGGATGTTTTCTTTTTCATCATAGCCCTCTATGTGCCTTCAAATATCACTTTGAAAATTCCACAAGGAAAGTCTTAGTGAACGGCTTCTTGAGGGGAAAACTGTAACTCTGTGAGATGAATTAACAGAACACAAAGCAGTTTCTCAGATAGCTTCTTTCCAGTTTCTAACGGAGGATATTTCCTTTTAAGCCAGCCCTCTATGGGCTTCCAAATATCACTTTGCAAGTTTCACAAGAACAGTCTTAGCGAAAGGCTTCCTGAGGGGAAAGTTGTAACTCTGTGAGATGAATTAACAGAACACAAAGCAGTTTCTCAAAAAGCTTCTTTTCAGTTTTTAACGGAAGATATTTCCTTTTTCAACATAACACTGTATGGGCTTCCAAATATCACTTTGCAAATTCCACAAGAACAGTCTTAGCGAAAGGCTTTTAGAGGGAACTGTTGCAACTATGTGAGATGAATTAACAGAACACAAAGCAATTTCTCAGAAAGCTTCTTTTCAGTTTTTATCTTATGATATTTCCTTTTTCACCATAGACCTCTATGGGCTTCCAAATCTCACTTTGCAAATTCCACAAGAACAGTCTTAGCGAAAGAATTATTGAGTGGAAAGCTGTAACTCTTTGAGGTGAATTAACAGAACAAAAAGGAGTTTCTCAGAAAGCTTCTTTCCGCTTTTTAACAGAAGATATTTCCTTTTTCACCATAGCGCTCTATGGGCTTCCAAATATCATTTTGCAAATCCCACAACAACAGTCTTAGCGAAAGGCTTCTTGAAGGGAAAGCTGTAACTGGGTGAGGTCTATTATCAGAACACCTGGCACTTTCTCAGAAAGCTTCTTTCCAGGTTTTAACTGAAGATATTTCCTTTTTCACCATAGCCCTCTATGGGCTTCCAAATATCACTTTGGAAATTCGACAGCAGCCTTAGCGAAAGGCTTTTAGAGGGAAATGTAACTCTGTGAGATGAATTAACAGAACACAAAGGAGTTTCTCAGAAAGCTTCTTTCCAGTTTTTAACGGAAAATAATTAGTTTTTCACCATAGCCCTCTATGGGATTCTAAATATCACTTTCCAAATTTCAGAAGAACAGTCTTAGTGAACGGCCTCTTGAGGGGAAATCTGTAACTCTCTGAGATGAATTAACAGAACACAAAGCAGTTTCTCAGAAATCTTCTTTCCAGTTTTTAACGGAAGATATGTCCTTTTTCACCATAGCCCTCTATGGTCTTGCAAATATCACTTTGCAAATTCCACAAGAACAGTCTTACCGAAAGGCTTCTTGAGAAGAAAGCTGTAACTCTGTGAGATGAATTAACAGAAAGCAAAGCAGTTTCTCAGAAAATTTCTTTCCAGTTTTTAATGGAAGATATGTCCTTTTTCACCATAGCCCTCTAGGAGTTTTCTAATATCACTTTGCAAATTTCACAAGAATAGTCTCAGTGAACTGCTTCTTGAAGGGAAAGCTGTAACTCTGTGAGATGAACTAACAGAACACAAAGCAGTTTATCAGAAAGCTTCTTTACAGTTTTTAACTGAAGATATTTCCTTTTTCACCATAGCCCTCTAAGGGCTTCCAAATATCACATTGCAAATGCCACAAGAACAGTCTTAGCGAAAGGCTGCTAGAGGGGAAAGCTGTAACTCGGTTAGATGTATTCACAGAACACACGGCAGTATCTCAGAATGCTTCTTTCCAGTTTTTAACGGAAGATATTCCCTTTTTCACCATAGCCCTCTAAGGGCTTCCAAATATCACTTTGCAAATTCCAAAAGAGCAGTCTTAGAGAAAGACTTCTGGAGCGGAAAGCTGTAACTCTCTGAAATGAATTAACAGAACACAGAGCTGTTCCTCAGAAAGCTTCTTTCCAGTTTTCAACCGAAGATATTTTCTTTTTCCCATAGCCCTCTATGGGCTTCCAAATATCACTTAGAAAATTCCACAAGAACAGTCTTAGCGAAAGGCTTCTTGAGGTGAAAGCTGTAACACGGTGAGATGTTTTAACAGAACACTCATCAGTTTCTCAGAAAGCTTCTTTCCAATTTTTAACGTAAGTTATTTCCTTTTTCACCATAGCCCTCTACGGGCTTCTAAGATCACTTTGCAAATTCCACAAGAACAGTCTTAGCGAAAGGCTTCTGGGAGCAAAGCTGTAATTCTGTGAGATGATCTAACAAAACACGAAGCAGTTTCTCAGAAATCTTCTTTTCGGTTTTTAATGGAAGAAATGTCCTTTTTCATCATAGCCCTCAATGGGCTTCCAAATTTCACTTTGCAAATTCCACAAGAACAGTCTTAGCGAAAGGCTTTTTGAGGGGAAAGCTGTAACTCTGGTGACGAATTAACAGAACACAAAGCAGTTTCTCAGAAAGCTTCTTTTCAGTTTTCGTCTTAGGATATTTCCTTTTTCACCGTAGCCCTCTATGGGCTTCCAAATATCACTTTGCATATTCCAAAAGAACAACCTTAGTGATCGGCTTCATGATAGGAAAGCTGTAACTCTGTGAGATTAATTAACGGAACACAAAGCAGTTTCTCAGAAAGGTTCTTTCCAGTTTTTAGCGGAAGATATTTCCTTTTTCACCATAGTCCACTATGGGCTTCAAAATATCACTTTGAAAATTCCACAAGAACAGTCTTAGTGAACGGCCTCTTCGGGGGAAATCTGTAACTCTCTGAGATGAATTAACAGAACACAAAGCAGTTTCTCAGAAATCTTCTTTCCAGTTTTTAACGAAAGATATTTCCTTTTTCACCAAAGTCCTCTATGGGATTACAAATATCAGTTTGCAAATTACACAAGAACAGTCTTAGTGAAGGGCTTCTTGAGGGGAAAGCTGTAACACTTTGAGATGAACTAACACAACACAAAGCAGTTTCTCAGACAGCTTCTTTTCGGTTTTTATCTTAGGATATTTCCATTTTCAAAATAGCCCTCTATGGGCTTCCAAGTATCACTTTGCAAATTCCACAAGAACAGTCTTATAGAAAGGCTTCTTGAGGGGAAAGCTGTAACTCGGTGAGATGTATTAACAGAACACACGGCAGTTTCTCAGAAAGCTTCTTTCCAGTTTTTAACGGAAGTTATTTCCCTTTTCACCATAGTCCTCCATGGGCTTCCAAATATCACTTTGCAAATTCCAGAAGAACAGTCTTAGCGAAAGGCTTCTGAAGGGGAAATCTGTAACTCTGTGAGTTGAATTAACAGAACACAAAGCAGTTTCTCACAAATCTTCTTTCCAGTTTTTAACGGAAGTTAGTTCCTTTTTCACCATAGTCCTCTATGGGCTTCCAAATATGACTTTGCAAATTCCACAAGAACAGTCTTAGCGAAAGGCTTCTTGAGGGGGGAAGCTGTAACTCTGTGAGATGAATTAACAGAACACAAAGCAGTCTCTCAGAAAGCTTCTTTCCAGTATTTAACTGAAGATATTTCCTTTTTCACTATAGCCCTGTATGGGCTTCCAAATATCACTTTGGAAATCCCACAAGAACAGTCTTAGCGAAAGGCTTCTTGAGAGAAAAGCTGTACCTCGGTGATATGTACTAACAGAACACACCGCACTTTCTCAGAATGGTTCTTTCCAGTTTTTAACGGAAGATATTTCCTTTTTCACCTTAGCCCTCTATGGGCTTCCAAATATCACTTTGCAAATTTCACAAAACAGTCTTAGTTAACGGCTTCTTGAGGGGAAAGCTGTAACTCTGTGAGTGAACTAACAAAACACAAAGCAGCTTTCCATACAGCTTCTTTTCGGTTTTTATCTTAGGATATTTCCATTTTCACCATAGCCTACTATGGGCATCGAAATATCACTTTGGAAATTCCACAAAAACAGTCTTAGCGGAAGGATTCTTGAGGCAAAAGCAGTAACTCTTTGAGATGAATTAACAGAACACAAAGCAGTTTCTCAGAAAGCTTCTTTTCAGTTTTTAACTGAAGGTATTTCCTTTTTCACCATAGCCCTCTATGGGCTTCAAAATATCACTTTGTAAATTCCACAAGAACAGCCTTAGCGAAAGGCTTCCTGAGGTAAAAGAGTAACTGTGAGTTGAATTAACAGAACACAAAGCAGTTTCTCAGAAAGCTTCTTTTCGGATTTTATCTTACTATATTTCCTTTTTCAACATAGCCCTCTATGGTCTTCCAAATATCACTTTGCAAATTACACAAGAACAGTCTTTGTGAAAGACTTCTTGAGGGGAAAGCTGTAACTCTCTGAGATGAATTAACAGACCACAAAGCAGTTTCTCAGAAAGCTTCTTTTCAGTTTTCATCTTAGGATATTTCCTTTATCAGCGTAGCCCTCTGTGGGCTTCCAAAAACATTTTGCAAATTCCACAAGAACAGTCTTAGCGAAAGGATTCTGGAGATAAAAGCTGTAAATCAGTAAGATGAATTAAGAGAATTCAAAGCAGTTTCTCAGAAACCTTCTTTTCGTTTTTTATCTTAGGATATTTCCATTTTAACCATAGGGCTATAGGGTTTCCAAATATCACTTTGCAAATTCCAGAAGAAAAGTCTTAGCGAAAGGCTTCTTGAGGGTAAAGCTGTAACTCTGTAAGATGAATTAACAGAACACAAAACATTTTCTCAGAAATCTACTTTTCAGTTTTTACCTTAGGATATTTCCTTTTTCACCATAGCCCTCTATGGGATTCCAATTATCACTTTGAAAATTCCACATGAACAGTCTTAGTGAAAGTCTTCTTGAGGGGAAAGCTGTAACTCTGTGAGAGGAACTAACTGAACACAAAGCAGTTTCTCAGAAAGCTTCTTTCCAGTTTTTAACTGAGGATATTTCCTTTTTCACCATAGCCCTTTTGGGCTTCCACATATCACTTTGCAAATTTCACAAGAGCAGTCTTAGCGAAAGGCTTCTTGAGGGGAAAGCTCTAACTCTGTGAGATGAATTACCAGAACACAAAGCATTTTCTCACAAATCTTCGTTCCAGTTTTTAACGGAGGATATTTTCTTTCTCACCATAGTTCTCTATGGGCTTCCAAATATCACATTGCAAATCCCACAAGAACAGTCTTAGCGAAAGGCTTCTTGAGAGGAAAGCTGTAACTCAGTGAGACGTATTAACAGAAGACACGGCATTTTCTCAGAATGCTTCTTTCCAGTTTTTAACGGAAGATATTTCCTTTTTCACCATAGTCCCCTATGGGTATCCAAATATCACTTTCCAAATTTCACAAAACTGTCTTAATGAACGGCTTCTTGAGGGAAAAGCTGTAGCTCTTTGAGTTGAACTAACAGAACACAAATCAGTTTTTCAGACAGCTTCTCTTCGGTAAGTATCTTAGGATATTTCCATTTTCACCATAGCCCTCTATGGGCTTCCACATATCACTTTGGAAATTCCTCAAAAACAGTCTTAGCGGAAGGCTTCTTGAGGGGAAAGCTGTAATTCTTTGAGATGAATTAACAGAAGAGAAAGCAGTTTCTCGGAAAGCTTCTTTTCATTTTTTAATTGAAGGTATTTCCATTTTCACCATAGCCCTCTATGGGATTCCAAATATCACTATGCAAATTCCACAAGAACAGTGGAAGCGAAAGACTTCGGGAGGGGAAAACTGTAACGCTGTGAGATGAATTAACAGAACACAAAGCAGTTTCTCAGATATCTTCTTTCCAGTTTTTAACGAAAGATATTTCCTTTTTCACGATAGTCCTCTATGGGCTTCCAAATATCACTTTGCAAATCCCACAAGAACAGTCTTAGCGAAAGCCTTCTTGACGGGAAAGCTGTAACTCGGTGAGATGATTTAACAGAACACACGGCAGTTTCTCAAAAAGCTTCTTTCCAGTTTTAAACGGAAGATATGTCCTTTTTCACCATAGCCCTCTATGGGCTTCCAAATATCACTTTGCAAATTTCACAAGAATAGTCTCAGTGAACTGCTTCTTGAAGGGAAACCTGTAACTCTGTGAGATGAACTAACAGAACACAAAGCAGTTTATCAGAAAGCTTCTTTACAGTTTTTATCGGAAAATATTTCCTTTTTCACCATTGCCCTCTATGAGATTCTAAATATCACTTTCCAAATTTCAGAAGAACAGTCTTAGTGAACGGCCTCATGAGGGGAAATCTGTGACACTTTGAGATGAATTAACAGAACACAAAGCAGTTTCTCAGAAAGCTTCTTTTCGGATTTTATCTTACTATATTTCCTTTTTCAACATAGCCCTCTATGGTCTTCCAAATATCACTTTGCAAATTACACAAGAACAGTCTTTGTGAAAGACTTCTTGAGGGGAAAGCTGTAACTCTCTGAGATGAATTAACAGAACACAAAGCAGTTTCTCAGAAAGCTTCTTTTCAGTTTTTATCTTAGGATATTTCCTTTTTCAGCATAGCCCTCTATGGGCTTCCAAAAACATTTTGCAAATTCCACAAGAACAGTCTTAGCGAAAGGATTCTGGAGATAAAAGCTGTAAATCTGTAAGATGAATTAAAAGAATTCAAAGCAGTTTCTCAGAAACCTTCTTTTCGTTTTTTATCTTAGGATATTTCCATTTTAACCATAGGGCTATAGGGTTTCCAAATATCACTTTGCAAATTCCAGAAGAAAAGTCTTAGCGAAAGGCTTCTTGATGGTAAAGCTGTAACTCTGTAAGATGAATTAACAGAACACAAAACATTTTCTCAGAAACCTACTTTTCAGTTTTTACCTTAGGATATTTCCTTTTTCACCATAGCCCTCTATGGGATTCCAATTATCACTTTGAAAATTCCACATGAACAGTCTTAGCGAAAGTCTTCTTGAGGGGAAAGCTGTAACTCTGTGAGAGGAACTAACTGAACACAAAGCAGTTTCTCAGAAAGCTTCTTCCCAGTTTTTAACTGAGGATATTTCCGTTTTCACCATAGCCCTTTTGGGCTTCCAAATATCACTTTGCAAATTCCACAACAACAGCCTTAGCGAAAGGCTTCCTGAGGTAAAAGAGTAACTCTGTGACTTGAATTAACAGAACACAAAGCCGTTTCCCAGAAAGCTTCTTTTCAGTTTTTATCTTGGGATGTTTCCTTTTTCACCATTGCCCTCTATGTGCCTCCAAATATCACTTTGCAATTCCACAAGAACAGTCTTAGTGAACGGCTTCCTGAGGGGAAAGCTGTAGCTCGGTGATATGTACTAACAGAACACACCGCATTTTCTCAGAATGGTTCTTTCCAGTTTTTAACGGAAGATATTTCCTTTTTCACCTTAGCCCTCTATGGGCTTCCAAATATCACTTTGCAAATTTCACAAAACAGTCTTAGTGAACGGCTTCTTGAGGGAAAAGCTGTAGCTCTGTGAGATGAACTAACAGAACACAAAGCAGTTTTTCAGACAGCTTCTTTTCGGTAAGTATCTTACGATATTTCCATTTTCACCATAGCCCTCTATGGGCTTCCACATATCACTTTGGAAGTTCCTCAAAAACAGTCTTAGCGGAAGGCTTCTTGAGGGGAATGCTGTAACTCTTTGAGATGAATTAACAGAACACAAAGCAGTTTCTCGGAAAGCTTCTTTTCATTTTTTAACTGAAGTTATTTCCATTTTCACCATAGCCCTCTATGGGATTCCAAATATCACTATGCAAATTCCACAAGAACAGTGGAAGCGAAAGACTTCTGGAGGGGAAAACTGTAACGCTGTGAGATGAATTAACAGAACACAAAGCAGTTTCTCAGATATCTTCTTTCCAGTTTTTAACGAAAGATATTTCCTTTTTCACCATAGTCCTCTATGGGCTTCCAAATATCACTTTGCAAATCCCACAAGAACAGTCTTAGCGAAAGCCTTCTTGACGGGAAAGCTGTAACTCGGTGAGATGATTTAACAGAACACACGGCAGTTTCTCAAAAAGCTTCTTTCCAGTTTTTAACGGAAGATATGTCCTTTTTCACCATAGCCCTCTATGGGCTTCCAAATATCACTTTGCAAATTTCACAAGAATAGTCTCAGTGAACTGCTTCTTGAAGGGAAACCTGTAACTCTGTGAGATGAACTAACAGAACACAAAGCAGTTTCACAGAAAGCTTCATTTCAGTTTTTATCTTTGGATGTTTTCTTTTTCATCATAGCCCTCTATGTGCCTTCAAATATCACTTTGAAAATTCCACAAGGAAAGTCTTAGTGAACGGCTTCTTGAGGGGAAAACTGTAACTCTGTGAGATGAATTAACAGAACACAAAGCAGTTTCTCAGATAGCTTCTTTCCAGTTTCTAACGGAGGATATTTCCTTTTAAGCCAGCCCTCTATGGGCTTCCAAATATCACTTTGCAAGTTTCACAAGAACAGTCTTAGCGAAAGGCTTCCTGAGGGGAAAGTTGTAACTCTGTGAGATGAATTAACAGAACACAAAGCAGTTTCTCAAAAAGCTTCTTTTCAGTTTTTAACGGAAGATATTTCCTTTTTCAACATAACACTGTATGGGCTTCCAAATATCACTTTGCAAATTCCACAAGAACAGTCTTAGCGAAAGGCTTTTAGAGGGAAATGTTGTAACTATGTGAGATGAATTAACGGAACACAAAGCAATTTCTCAGAAAGCTTCTTTTCAGTTTTTATCTTACGATATTTCCTTTTTCACCATAGACCTCTATGGGCTTCCAAATCTCACTTTGCAAATTCCACAAGAACAGTCTTAGCGAAAGAATTATTGAGTGGAAAGCTGTAACTCTTTGAGGTGAATTAACAGAACAAAAAGGAGTTTCTCAGAAAGCTTCTTTCCGCTTTTTAACAGAAGATATTTCCTTTTTCACCATAGCGCTCTATGGGCTTCCAAATATCATTTTGCAAATCCCACAACAACAGTCTTAGCGAAAGGCTTCTTGAAGGGAAAGCTGTAACTGGGTGAGTTCTATTATCAGAACACGTGGCACTTTCTCAGAAAGCTTCTTTCCAGGTTTTAACTGAAGATATTTCCTTTTTCACCATAGCCCTCTATGGGCTTCCAAATATCACTTTGGAAATTCGACAGCAGCCTTAGCGAAAGGCTTTTAGAGGGAAATGTAACTCTGTGAGATGAATTAACAGAACACAAAGGAGTTTCTCAGAAAGCTTCTTTCCAGTTTTTAACGGAAAATAATTCCTTTTTCACCATAGCCCTCTATGGGATTCTAAATATCACTTTCCAAATTTCAGAAGAACAGTCTTAGTGAACGGCCTCTTGAGGGGAAATCTGTAACTCTCTGAGATGAATTAACAGAACACAAAGCAGTTTCTCAGAAATCTTCTTTCCAGTTTTTAACGGAAGATATGTCCTTTTTCACCATAGCCCTCTATGGTCTTGCAAATATCACTTTGCAAATTCCACAAGAACAGTCTTACCGAAAGGCTTCTTGAGAAGAAAGCTGTAACTCTGTGAGATGAATTAACAGAAAGCAAAGCAGTTTCTCAGAAAATTTCTTTCCAGTTTTTAATGGAAGATATGTCCTTTTTCACCATAGCCCTCTAGGAGTTTTCTAATATCACTTTGCAAATTTCACAAGAATAGTCTCAGTGAACTGCTTCTTGAAGGGAAAGCTGTAACTCTGTGAGATGAACTAACAGAACACAAAGCAGTTTATCAGAAAGCTTCTTTACAGTTTTTAACTGAAGATATTTCCTTTTTCACCATAGCCCTCTAAGGGCTTCCAAATATCACATTGCAAATGCCACAAGAACAGTCTTAGCGAAAGGCTGCTAGAGGGGAAAGCTGTAACTCGGTTAGATGTATTCACAGAACACACGGCAGTATCTCAGAATGCTTCTTTCCAGTTTTTAACGGAAGATATTCCCTTTTTCACCATAGCCCTCTAAGGGCTTCCAAATATCACTTTGCAAATTCCAAAAGAGCAGTCTTAGCGAAAGACTTCTGGAGCGGAAAGCTGTAACTCTCTGAAATGAATTAACAGAACACAGAGCTGTTCCTCAGAAAGCTTCTTTCCAGTTTTCAACCGAAGATATTTTCTTTTTCCCATAGCCCTCTATGGGCTTCCAAATATCACTTAGAAAATTCCACAAGAACAGTCTTAGCGAAAGGCTTCTTGAGGTGAAAGCTGTAACACGGTGAGATGTTTTAACAGAACACTCATCAGTTTCTCAGAAAGCTTCTTTCCAATTTTTAACGTAAGTTATTTCCTTTTTCACCATAGCCCTCTACGGGCTTCTAAGATCACTTTGCAAATTCCACAAGAACAGTCTTAGCGAAAGGCTTCTGGGAGCAAAGCTGTAATTCTGTGAGATGATCTAACAAAACACGAAGCAGTTTCTCAGAAATCTTCTTTTCGGTTTTTAATGGAAGAAATGTCCTTTTTCATCATAGCCCTCAATGGGCTTCCAAATTTCACTTTGCAAATTCCACAAGAACAGTCTTAGCGAAAGGCTTTTTGAGGGGAAAGCTGTAACTCTGGTGACGAATTAACAGAACACAAAGCAGTTTCTCAGAAAGCTTCTTTTCAGTTTTCGTCTTAGGATATTTCCTTTTTCACCGTAGCCCTCTATGGGCTTCCAAATATCACTTTGCATATTCCAAAAGAACAACCTTAGTGATCGGTTTCATGATAGGAAAGCTGTAACTCTGTGAGATTAATTAACGGAACACAAAGCAGTTTCTCAGAAAGGTTCTTTCCAGTTTTTAGCGGAAGATATTTCCTTTTTCACCATAGTCCACTATGGGCTTCAAAATATCACTTTGAAAATTCCACAAGAACAGTCTTAGTGAACGGCCTCTTCGGGGGAAATCTGTAACTCTCTGAGATGAATTAACAGAACACAAAGCAGTTTCTCAGAAATCTTCTTTCCAGTTTTTAACGAAAGATATTTCCTTTTTCACCAAAGTCCTCTATGGGATTACAAATATCAGTTTGCAAATTACACAAGAACAGTCTTAGTGAAGGGCTTCTTGAGGGGAAAGCTGTAACACTTTGAGATGAACTAACACAACACAAAGCAGTTTCTCAGACAGCTTCTTTTCGGTTTTTATCTTAGGATATTTCCATTTTCAAAATAGCCCTCTATGGGCTTCCAAGTATCACTTTGCAAATTCCACAAGAACAGTCTTAGAGAAAGGCTTCTTGAGGGGAAAGCTGTAACTCGGTGAGATGTATTAACAGAACACACGGCAGTTTCTCAGAAAGCTTCTTTCCAGTTTTTAACGGAAGTTATTTCCCTTTTCACCATAGTCCTCCATGGGCTTCCAAATATCACTTTGCAAATTCCAGAAGAACAGTCTTAGCGAAAGGCTTCTGAAGGGGAAATCTGTAACTCTGTGAGTTGAATTAACAGAACACAAAGCAGTTTCTCACAAATCTTCTTTCCAGTTTTTAACGGAAGTTAGTTCCTTTTTCACCATAGTCCTCTATGGGCTTCCAAATATGACTTTGCAAATTCCACAAGAACAGTCTTAGCGAAAGGCTTCTTGAGGGGGGAAGCTGTAACTCTGTGAGATGAATTAACAGAACACAAAGCAGTCTCTCAGAAAGCTTCTTTCCAGTATTTAACTGAAGATATTTCCTTTTTCACTATAGCCCTGTATGGGCTTCCAAATATCACTTTGGAAATCCCACAAGAACAGTCTTAGCGAAAGGCTTCTTGAGAGAAAAGCTGTACCTCGGTGATATGTACTAACAGAACACACCGCACTTTCTCAGAATGGTTCTTTCCAGTTTTTAACGGAAGATATTTCCTTTTTCACCTTAGCCCTCTATGGGCTTCCAAATATCACTTTGCAAATTCCACAAAACAGTCTTAGTTAACGGCTTCTTGAGGGGAAAGCTGTAACTCTGTGAGTGAACTAACAAAACACAAAGCAGCTTTCCATACAGCTTCTTTTCGGTTTTTATCTTAGGATATTTCCATTTTCACCATAGCCTACTATGGGCATCGAAATATCACTTTGGAAATTCCACAAAAACAGTCTTAGCGGAAGGATTCTTGAGGCAAAAGCAGTAACTCTTTGAGATGAATTAACAGAACACAAAGCAGTTTCTCAGAAAGCTTCTTTTCAGTTTTTAACTGAAGGTATTTCCTTTTTCACCATAGCCCTCTATGGGCTTCAAAATATCACTTTGTAAATTCCACAAGAACAGCCTTAGCGAAAGGCTTCCTGAGGTAAAAGAGTAACTGTGAGTTGAATTAACAGAACACAAAGCAGTTTCTCAGAAAGCTTCTTTTCGGATTTTATCTTACTATATTTCCTTTTTCAACATAGCCCTCTATGGTCTTCCAAATATCACTTTGCAAATTACACAAGAACAGTCTTTGTGAAAGACTTCTTGAGGGGAAAGCTGTAACTCTCTGAGATGAATTAACAGATCACAAAGCAGTTTCTCAGAAAGCTTCTTTTCAGTTTTCATCTTAGGATATTTCCTTTATCAGCGTAGCCCTCTGTGGGCTTCCAAAAACATTTTGCAAATTCCACAAGAACAGTCTTAGCGAAAGGATTCTGGAGATAAAAGCTGTAAATCAGTAAGATGAATTAAGAGAATTCAAAGCAGTTTCTCAGAAACCTTCTTTTCGTTTTTTATCTTAGGATATTTCCATTTTAACCATAGGGCTATAGGGTTTCCAAATATCACTTTGCAAATTCCAGAAGAAAAGTCTTAGCGAAAGGCTTCTTGAGGGTAAAGCTGTAACTCTGTAAGATGAATTAACAGAACACAAAACATTTTCTCAGAAACCTACTTTTCAGTTTTTACCTTAGGATATTTCCTTTTTCACCATAGCCCTCTATGGGATTCCAATTATCACTTTGAAAATTCCACATGAACAGTCTTAGTGAAAGTCTTCTTGAGGGGAATGCTGTAACTCTGTGAGAGGAACTAACTGAACACAAAGCAGTTTCTCAGAAAGCTTCTTTCCAGTTTTTAACTGAGGATATTTCCTTTTTCACCATAGCCCTTTTGGGCTTCCACATATCACTTTGCAAATTTCACAAGAGCAGTCTTAGCGAAAGGCTTCTTGAGGGGAAAGCTCTAACTCTGTGAGATGAATTACCAGAACACAAAGCATTTTCTCACAAATCTTCGTTCCAGTTTTTAACGGAGGATATTTTCTTTCTCACCATAGTTCTCTATGGGCTTCCAAATATCACATTGCAAATCCCACAAGAACAGTCTTAGCGAAAGGCTTCTTGAGAGGAAAGCTGTAACTCAGTGAGACGTATTAACAGAAGACACGGCATTTTCTCAGAATGCTTCTTTCCAGTTTTTAACGGAAGATATTTCCTTTTTCACCATAGTCCCCTATGGGTATCCAAATATCACTTTCCAAATTTCACAAAACTGTCTTAATGAACGGCTTCTTGAGGGAAAAGCTGTAGCTCTTTGAGTTGAACTAACAGAACACAAATCAGTTTTTCAGACAGCTTCTCTTCGGTAAGTATCTTAGGATATTTCCATTTTCACCATAGCCCTCTATGGGCTTCCACATATCACTTTGGAAATTCCTCAAAAACAGTCTTAGCGGAAGGCTTCTTGAGGGGAAAGCTGTAATTCTTTGAGATGAATTAACAGAAGAGAAAGCAGTTTCTCGGAAAGCTTCTTTTCATTTTTTAATTGAAGGTATTTCCATTTTCACCATAGCCCTCTATGGGATTCCAAATATCACTATGCAAATTCCACAAGAACAGTGGAAGCGAAAGACTTCGGGAGGGGAAAACTGTAACGCTGTGAGATGAATTAACAGAACACAAAGCAGTTTCTCAGATATCTTCTTTTCAGTTTTTAACGAAAGATATTTCCTTTTTCACCATAGTCCTCTATGGGCTTCCAAATATCACTTTGCAAATCCCACAAGAACAGTCTTAGCGAAAGCCTTCTTGACGGGAAAGCTGTAACTCGGTGAGTTGATTTAACAGAACACACGGCAGTTTCTCAAAAAGCTTCTTTCCAGTTTTTAACGGAAGATATGTCCTTTTTCACCATAGCCCTCTATGGGCTTCCAAATATCACTTTGCAAATTTCACAAGAATAGTCTCAGTGAACTGCTTCTTGAAGGGAAACCTGTAACTCTGTGAGATGAACTAACAGAACACAAAGCAGTTTATCAGAAAGCTTCTTTACAGTTTTTATCGGAAAATATTTCCTTTTTCACCATTGCCCTCTATGAGATTCTAAATATCACTTTCCAAATTTCAGAAGAACAGTCTTAGTGAACGGCCTCATGAGGGGAAATCTGTGACACTTTGAGATGAATTAACAGAACACAAAGCAGTTTCTCAGAAAGCTTCTTTTCGGATTTTATCTTACTATATTTCCTTTTTCAACATAGCCCTCTATGGTCTTCCAAATATCACTTTGCAAATTACACAAGAACAGTCTTTGTGAAAGACTTCTTGAGGGGAAAGCTGTAACTCTCTGAGATGAATTAACAGAACACAAAGCAGTTTCGCAGAAAGCTTCTTTTCAGTTTTTATCTTAGGATATTTCCTTTTTCAGCATAGCCCTCTATGGGCTTCCAAAAACATTTTGCAAATTCCACAAGAACAGTCTTAGCGAAAGGATTCTGGAGATAAAAGCTGTAAATCTGTAAGATGAATTAAAAGAATTCAAAGCAGTTTCTCAGAAACCTTCTTTTCGTTTTTTATCTTAGGATATTTCCATTTTAACCATAGGGCTATAGGGTTTCCAAATATCACTTTGCAAATTCCAGAAGAAAAGTCTTAGCGAAAGGCTTCTTGAGGGTAAAGCTGTAACTCTGTAAGATGAATTAACAGAACACAAAACATTTTCTCAGAAACCTACTTTTCAGTTTTTACCTTAGGATATTTCCTTTTTCACCATAGCCCTCTATGGGATTCCAATTATCACTTTGAAAATTCCACATGAACAGTCTTAGCGAAAGTCTTCTTGAGGGGAAAGCTGTAACTCTGTGAGAGGAACTAACTGAACACAAAGCAGTTTCTCAGAAAGCTTCTTCCCAGTTTTTAACTGAGGATATTTCCGTTTTCACCATAGCCCTTTTGGGCTTCCAAATATCACTTTGCAAATTCCACAACAACAGCCTTAGCGAAAGGCTTCCTGAGGTAAAAGAGTAACTCTGTGACTTGAATTAACAGAACACAAAGCCGTTTCCCAGAAAGCTTCTTTTCAGTTTTTATCTTGGGATGTTTCCTTTTTCACCATTGCCCTCTATGTGCCTCCAAATATCACTTTGCAATTCCACAAGAACAGTCTTAGTGAACGGCTTCCTGAGGGGAAAGCTGTAGCTCGGTGATATGTACTAACAGAACACACCGCATTTTCTCAGAATGGTTCTCTCCAGTTTTTAACGGAAGATATTTCCTTTTTCACCTTAGCCCTCTATGGGCTTCCAAATATCACTTTGCAAATTTCACAAAACAGTCTTAGTGAACGGCTTCTTGAGGGAAAAGCTGTAGCTCTGTGAGATGAACTAACAGAACACAAAGCAGTTTTTCAGACAGCTTCTTTTCGGTAAGTATCTTACGATATTTCCATTTTCACCATAGCCCTCTATGGGCTTCCACATATCACTTTGGAAATTCCTCAAAAACAGTCTTAGCGGAAGGCTTCTTGAGGGGAATGCTGTAACTCTTTGAGATGAATTAACAGAACACAAAGCAGTTTCTCGGAAAGCTTCTTTTCATTTTTTAACTGAAGTTATTTCCATTTTCACCATAGCCCTCTATGGGATTCCAAATATCACTATGCAAATTCCACAAGAACAGTGGAAGCGAAAGACTTCTGGAGGGGAAAACTGTAACGCTGTGAGATGAATTAACAGAACACAAAGCAGTTTCTCAGATATCTTCTTTCCAGTTTTTAACGAAAGATATTTCCTTTTTCACCATAGTCCTCTATGGGCTTCCAAATATCACTTTGCAAATCCCACAAGAACAGTCTTAGCGAAAGCCTTCTTGACGGGAAAGCTGTAACTCGGTGAGATGATTTAACAGAACACACGGCAGTTTCTCAAAAAGCTTCTTTCCAGTTTTTAACGGAAGATATGTCCTTTTTCACCATAGCCCTCTATGGGCTTCCAAATATCACTTTGCAAATTTCACAAGAATAGTCTCAGTGAACTGCTTCTTGAAGGGAAACCTGTAACTCTGTGAGATGAACTAACAGAACACAAAGCAGTTTCACAGAAAGCTTCATTTCAGTTTTTATCTTTGGATGTTTTCTTTTTCATCATAGCCCTCTATGTGCCTTCAAATATCACTTTGAAAATTCCACAAGGAAAGTCTTAGTGAACGGCTTCTTGAGGGGAAAACTGTAACTCTGTGAGATGAATTAACAGAACACAAAGCAGTTTCTCAGATAGCTTCTTTCCAGTTTCTAACGGAGGATATTTCCTTTTAAGCCAGCCCTCTATGGGCTTCCAAATATCACTTTGCAAGTTTCACAAGAACAGTCTTAGCGAAAGGCTTCCTGAGGGGAAAGTTGTAACTCTGTGAGATGAATTAACAGAACACAAAGCAGTTTCTCAAAAAGCTTCTTTTCAGTTTTTAACGGAAGATATTTCCTTTTTCAACATAACACTGTATGGGCTTCCAAATATCACTTTGCAAATTCCACAAGAACAGTCTTAGCGAAAGGCTTTTAGAGGGAAATGTTGTAACTATGTGAGATGAATTAACAGAACACAAAGCAATTTCTCAGAAAGCTTCTTTTCAGTTTTTATCTTACGATATTTCCTTTTTCACCATAGACCTCTATGGGCTTCCAAATCTCACTTTGCAAATTCCACAAGAACAGTCTTAGCGAAAGAATTATTGAGTGGAAAGCTGTAACTCTTTGAGGTGAATTAACAGAACAAAAAGGAGTTTCTCAGAAAGCTTCTTTCCGCTTTTTAACAGAAGATATTTCCTTTTTCACCATAGCGCTCTATGGGCTTCCAAATATCATTTTGCAAATCCCACAACAACAGTCTTAGCGAAAGGCTTCTTGAAGGGAAAGCTGTAACTGGGTGAGGTCTATTATCAGAACACCTGGCACTTTCTCAGAAAGCTTCTTTCCAGGTTTTAACTGAAGATATTTCCTTTTTCACCATAGCCCTCTATGGGCTTCCAAATATCACTTTGGAAATTCGACAGCAGTCTTAGCGAAAGGCTTTTAGAGGGAAATGTAACTCTGTGAGATGAATTAACAGAACACAAAGGAGTTTCTCAGAAAGCTTCTTTCCAGTTTTTAACGGAAAATAATTCCTTTTTCACCATAGCCCTCTATGGGATTCTAAATATCACTTTCCAAGTTTCAGAAGAACAGTCTTAGTGAACGGCCTCTTGAGGGGAAATCTGTAACTCTCTGAGATGAATTAACAGAACACAAAGCAGTTTCTCAGAAATCTTCTTTCCAGTTTTTAACGGAAGATATGTCCTTTTTCACCATAGCCCTCTATGGTCTTGCAAATATCACTTTGCAAATTCCACAAGAACAGTCTTACCGAAAGGCTTCTTGAGAAGAAAGCTGTAACTCTGTGAGATGAATTAACAGAAAGCAAAGCAGTTTCTCAGAAAATTTCTTTCCAGTTTTTAATGGAAGATATGTCCTTTTTCACCATAGCCCTCTAGGAGTTTTCTAATATCACTTTGCAAATTTCACAAGAATAGTCTCAGTGAACTGCTTCTTGAAGGGAAAGCTGTAACTCTGTGAGATGAACTAACAGAACACAAAGCAGTTTATCAGAAAGCTTCTTTACAGTTTTTAACTGAAGATATTTCCTTTTTCACCATAGCCCTCTAAGGGCTTCCAAATATCACATTGCAAATGCCACAAGAACAGTCTTAGCGAAAGGCTGCTAGAGGGGAAAGCTGTAACTCGGTTAGATGTATTCACAGAACACACGGCAGTATCTCAGAATGCTTCTTTCCAGTTTTTAACGGAAGATATTCCCTTTTTCACCATAGCCCTCTAAGGGCTTCCAAATATCACTTTGCAAATTCCAAAAGAGCAGTCTTAGCGAAAGACTTCTGGAGCGGAAAGCTGTAACTCTCTGAAATGAATTAACAGAACACAGAGCTGTTCCTCAGAAAGCTTCTTTCCAGTTTTCAACCGAAGATATTTTCTTTTTCCCATAGCCCTCTATGGGCTTCCAAATATCACTTAGAAAATTCCACAAGAACAGTCTTAGCGAAAGGCTTCTTGAGGTGAAAGCTGTAACACGGTGAGATGTTTTAACAGAACACTCATCAGTTTCTCAGAAAGCTTCTTTCCAATTTTTAACGTAAGTTATTTCCTTTTTCACCATAGCCCTCTACGGGCTTCTAAGATCACTTTGCAAATTCCACAAGAACAGTCTTAGCGAAAGGCTTCTGGGAGCAAAGCTGTAATTCTGTGAGATGATCTAACAAAACACGAAGCAGTTTCTCAGAAATCTTCTTTTCGGTTTTTAATGGAAGAAATGTCCTTTTTCATCATAGCCCTCAATGGGCTTCCAAATTTCACTTTGCAAATTCCACAAGAACAGTCTTAGCGAAAGGCTTTTTGAGGGGAAAGCTGTAACTCTGGTGACGAATTAACAGAACACAAAGCAGTTTCTCAGAAAGCTTCTTTTCAGTTTTCGTCTTAGGATATTTCCTTTTTCACCGTAGCCCTCTATGGGCTTCCAAATATCACTTTGCATATTCCAAAAGAACAACCTTAGTGATCGGCTTCATGATAGGAAAGCTGTAACTCTGTGAGATTAATTAACGGAACACAAAGCAGTTTCTCAGAAAGGTTCTTTCCAGTTTTTAGCGGAAGATATTTCCTTTTTCACCATAGTCCACTATGGGCTTCAAAATATCACTTTGAAAATTCCACAAGAACAGTCTTAGTGAACGGCCTCTTCGGGGGAAATCTGTAACTCTCTGAGATGAATTAACAGAACACAAAGCAGTTTCTCAGAAATCTTCTTTCCAGTTTTTAACGAAAGATATTTCCTTTTTCACCAAAGTCCTCTATGGGATTACAAATATCAGTTTGCAAATTACACAAGAACAGTCTTAGTGAAGGGCTTCTTGAGGGGAAAGCTGTAACACTTTGAGATGAACTAACACAACACAAAGCAGTTTCTCAGACAGCTTCTTTTCGGTTTTTATCTTAGGATATTTCCATTTTCAAAATAGCCCTCTATGGGCTTCCAAGTATCACTTTGCAAATTCCACAAGAACAGTCTTATAGAAAGGCTTCTTGAGGGGAAAGCTGTAACTCGGTGAGATGTATTAACAGAACACACGGCAGTTTCTCAGAAAGCTTCTTTCCAGTTTTTAACGGAAGTTATTTCCCTTTTCACCATAGTCCTCCATGGGCTTCCAAATATCACTTTGCAAATTCCAGAAGAACAGTCTTAGCGAAAGGCTTCTGAAGGGGAAATCTGTAACTCTGTGAGTTGAATTAACAGAACACAAAGCAGTTTCTCACAAATCTTCTTTCCAGTTTTTAACGGAAGTTAGTTCCTTTTTCACCATAGTCCTCTATGGGCTTCCAAATATGACTTTGCAAATTCCACAAGAACAGTCTTAGCGAAAGGCTTCTTGAGGGGGGAAGCTGTAACTCTGTGAGATGAATTAACAGAACACAAAGCAGTCTCTCAGAAAGCTTCTTTCCAGTATTTAACTGAAGATATTTCCTTTTTCACTATAGCCCTGTATGGGCTTCCAAATATCACTTTGGAAATCCCACAAGAACAGTCTTAGCGAAAGGCTTCTTGAGAGAAAAGCTGTACCTCGGTGATATGTACTAACAGAACACACCGCACTTTCTCAGAATGGTTCTTTCCAGTTTTTAACGGAAGATATTTCCTTTTTCACCTTAGCCCTCTATGGGCTTCCAAATATCACTTTGCAAATTTCACAAAACAGTCTTAGTTAACGGCTTCTTGAGGGGAAAGCTGTAACTCTGTGAGTGAACTAACAAAACACAAAGCAGCTTTCCATACAGCTTCTTTTCGGTTTTTATCTTAGGATATTTCCATTTTCACCATAGCCTACTATGGGCATCGAAATATCACTTTGGAAATTCCACAAAAACAGTCTTAGCGGAAGGATTCTTGAGGCAAAAGCAGTAACTCTTTGAGATGAATTAACAGAACACAAAGCAGTTTCTCAGAAAGCTTCTTTTCAGTTTTTAACTGAAGGTATTTCCTTTTTCACCATAGCCCTCTATGGGCTTCAAAATATCACTTTGTAAATTCCACAAGAACAGCCTTAGCGAAAGGCTTCCTGAGGTAAAAGAGTAACTGTGAGTTGAATTAACAGAACACAAAGCAGTTTCTCAGAAAGCTTCTTTTCGGATTTTATCTTACTATATTTCCTTTTTCAACATAGCCCTCTATGGTCTTCCAAATATCACTTTGCAAATTACACAAGAACAGTCTTTGTGAAAGACTTCTTGAGGGGAAAGCTGTAACTCTCTGAGATGAATTAACAGACCACAAAGCAGTTTCTCAGAAAGCTTCTTTTCAGTTTTCATCTTAGGATATTTCCTTTATCAGCGTAGCCCTCTGTGGGCTTCCAAAAACATTTTGCAAATTCCACAAGAACAGTCTTAGCGAAAGGATTCTGGAGATAAAAGCTGTAAATCAGTAAGATGAATTAAGAGAATTCAAAGCAGTTTCTCAGAAACCTTCTTTTCGTTTTTTATCTTAGGATATTTCCATTTTAACCATAGGGCTATAGGGTTTCCAAATATCACTTTGCAAATTCCAGAAGAAAAATCTTAGCGAAAGGCTTCTTGAGGGTAAAGCTGTAACTCTGTAAGATGAATTAACAGAACACAAAACATTTTCTCAGAAATCTACTTTTCAGTTTTTACCTTAGGATATTTCCTTTTTCACCATAGCCCTCTATGGGATTCCAATTATCACTTTGAAAATTCCACATGAACAGTCTTAGTGAAAGTCTTCTTGAGGGGAAAGCTGTAACTCTGTGAGAGGAACTAACTGAACACAAAGCAGTTTCTCAGAAAGCTTCTTTCCAGTTTTTAACTGAGGATATTTCCTTTTTCACCATAGCCCTTTTGGGCTTCCACATATCACTTTGCAAATTTCACAAGAGCAGTCTTAGCGAAAGGCTTCTTGAGGGGAAAGCTCTAACTCTGTGAGATGAATTACCAGAACACAAAGCATTTTCTCACAAATCTTCGTTCCAGTTTTTAACGGAGGATATTTTCTTTCTCACCATAGTTCTCTATGGGCTTCCAAATATCACATTGCAAATCCCACAAGAACAGTCTTAGCGAAAGGCTTCTTGAGAGGAAAGCTGTAACTCAGTGAGACGTATTAACAGAAGACACGGCATTTTCTCAGAATGCTTCTTTCCAGTTTTTAACGGAAGATATTTCCTTTTTCACCATAGTCCCCTATGGGTATCCAAATATCACTTTCCAAATTTCACAAAACTGTCTTAATGAACGGCTTCTTGAGGGAAAAGCTGTAGCTCTTTGAGTTGAACTAACAGAACACAAATCAGTTTTTCAGACAGCTTCTCTTCGGTAAGTATCTTAGGATATTTCCATTTTCACCATAGCCCTCTATGGGCTTCCACATATCACTTTGGAAATTCCTCAAAAACAGTCTTAGCGGAAGGCTTCTTGAGGGGAAAGCTGTAATTCTTTGAGATGAATTAACAGAAGAGAAAGCAGTTTCTCGGAAAGCTTCTTTTCATTTTTTAATTGAAGGTATTTCCATTTTCACCATAGCCCTCTATGGGATTCCAAATATCACTATGCAAATTCCACAAGAACAGTGGAAGCGAAAGACTTCGGGAGGGGAAAACTGTAACGCTGTGAGATGAATTAACAGAACACAAAGCAGTTTCTCAGATATCTTCTTTCCAGTTTTTAACGAAAGATATTTCCTTTTTCACGATAGTCCTCTATGGGCTTCCAAATATCACTTTGCAAATCCCACAAGAACAGTCTTAGCGAAAGCCTTCTTGACGGGAAAGCTGTAACTCGGTGAGATGATTTAACAGAACACACGGCAGTTTCTCAAAAAGCTTCCTTCCAGTTTTTAACGGAAGATATGTCCTTTTTCACCATAGCCCTCTATGGGCTTCCAAATATCACTTTGCAAATTTCACAAGAATAGTCTCAGTGAACTGCTTCTTGAAGGGAAACCTGTAACTCTGTGAGATGAACTAACAGAACACAAAGCAGTTAATCAGAAAGCTTCTTTACAGTTTTTATCGGAAAATATTTCCTTTTTCACCATTGCCCTCTATGAGATTCTAAATATCACTTTCCAAATTTCAGAAGAACAGTCTTAGTGAACGGCCTCATGAGGGGAAATCTGTGACACTTTGAGATGAATTAACAGAACACAAAGCAGTTTCTCAGAAAGCTTCTTTTCGGATTTTATCTTACTATATTTCCTTTTTCAACATAGCCCTCTATGGTCTTCCAAATATCACTTTGCAAATTACACAAGAACAGTCTTTGTGAAAGACTTCTTGAGGGGAAAGCTGTAACTCTCTGAGATGAATTAACAGAACACAAAGCAGTTTCTCAGAAAGCTTCTTTTCAGTTTTTATCTTAGGATATTTCCTTTTTCAGCATAGCCCTCTATGGGCTTCCAAAAACATTTTGCAAATTCCACAAGAACAGTCTTAGCGAAAGGATTCTGGAGATAAAAGCTGTAAATCTGTAAGATGAATTAAAAGAATTCAAAGCAGTTTCTCAGAAACCTTCTTTTCGTTTTTTATTTTAGGATATTTCCATTTTAACCATAGGGCTATAGGGTTTCCAAATATCACTTTGCAAATTCCAGAAGAAAAGTCTTAGCGAAAGGCTTCTTGAGGGTAAAGCTGTAACTCTGTAAGATGAATTAACAGAACACAAAACATTTTCTCAGAAACCTACTTTTCAGTTTTTACCTTAGGATATTTCCTTTTTCACCATAGCCCTCTATGGGATTCCAATTATCACTTTGAAAATTCCACATGAACAGTCTTAGCGAAAGTCTTCTTGAGGGGAAAGCTGTAACTCTGTGAGAGGAACTAACTGAACACAAAGCAGTTTCTCAGAAAGCTTCTTCCCAGTTTTTAACTGAGGATATTTCCGTTTTCACCATAGCCCTTTTGGGCTTCCAAATATCACTTTGCAAATTCCACAACAACAGCCTTAGCGAAAGGCTTCCTGAGGTAAAAGAGTAACTCTGTGACTTGAATTAACAGAACACAAAGCCGTTTCCCAGAAAGCTTCTTTTCAGTTTTTATCTTGGGATGTTTCCTTTTTCACCATTGCCCTCTATGTGCCTCCAAATATCACTTTGCAATTCCACAAGAACAGTCTTAGTGAACGGCTTCCTGAGGGGAAAGCTGTAGCTCGGTGATATGTACTAACAGAACACACCGCATTTTCTCAGAATGGTTCTCTCCAGTTTTTAACGGAAGATATTTCCTTTTTCACCTTAGCCCTCTATGGGCTTCCAAATATCACTTTGCAAATTTCACAAAACAGTCTTAGTGAACGGCTTCTTGAGGGAAAAGCTGTAGCTCTGTGAGATGAACTAACAGAACACAAAGCAGTTTTTCAGACAGCTTCTTTTCGGTAAGTATCTTACGATATTTCCATTTTCACCATAGCCCTCTATGGGCTTCCACATATCACTTTGGAAATTCCTCAAAAACAGTCTTAGCGGAAGGCTTCTTGAGGGGAATGCTGTAACTCTTTGAGATGAATTAACAGAACACAAAGCAGTTTCTCGGAAAGCTTCTTTTCATTTTTTAACTGAAGTTATTTCCATTTTCACCATAGCCCTCTATGGGATTCCAAATATCACTATGCAAATTCCACAAGAACAGTGGAAGCGAAAGACTTCTGGAGGGGAAAACTGTAACGCTGTGAGATGAATTAACAGAACACAAAGCAGTTTCTCAGATATCTTCTTTCCAGTTTTTAACGAAAGATATTTCCTTTTTCACCATAGTCCTCTATGGGCTTCCAAATATCACTTTGCAAATCCCACAAGAACAGTCTTAGCGAAAGCCTTCTTGACGGGAAAGCTGTAACTCGGTGAGATGATTTAACAGAACACACGGCAGTTTCTCAAAAAGCTTCTTTCCAGTTTTTAACGGAAGATATGTCCTTTTTCACCATAGCCCTCTATGGGCTTCCAAATATCACTTTGCAAATTTCACAAGAATAGTCTCAGTGAACTGCTTCTTGAAGGGAAACCTGTAACTCTGTGAGAT
The DNA here is from genome assembly GCF_047675955.1 of Chlorocebus sabaeus. Classification (NCBI taxonomy): domain Eukaryota; kingdom Metazoa; phylum Chordata; class Mammalia; order Primates; family Cercopithecidae; genus Chlorocebus; species Chlorocebus sabaeus. The sequence goes on along the minus strand of NW_027327474.1, from coordinate 274,777 downwards.
GAACTAACAGAACACAAAGCAGTTTCACAGAAAGCTTCATTTCAGTTTTTATCTTTGGATGTTTTCTTTTTCATCATAGCCCTCTATGTGCCTTCAAATATCACTTTGAAAATTCCACAAGGAAAGTCTTAGTGAACGGCTTCTTGAGGGGAAAACTGTAACTCTGTGAGATGAATTAACAGAACACAAAGCAGTTTCTCAGATAGCTTCTTTCCAGTTTCTAACGGAGGATATTTCCTTTTAAGCCAGCCCTCTATGGGCTTCCAAATATCACTTTGCAAGTTTCACAAGAACAGTCTTAGCGAAAGGCTTCCTGAGGGGAAAGTTGTAACTCTGTGAGATGAATTAACAGAACACAAAGCAGTTTCTCAAAAAGCTTCTTTTCAGTTTTTAACGGAAGATATTTCCTTTTTCAACATAACACTGTATGGGCTTCCAAATATCACTTTGCAAATTCCACAAGAACAGTCTTAGCGAAAGGCTTTTAGAGGGAAATGTTGTAACTATGTGAGATGAATTAACAGAACACAAAGCAATTTCTCAGAAAGCTTCTTTTCAGTTTTTATCTTACGATATTTCCTTTTTCACCATAGACCTCTATGGGCTTCCAAATCTCACTTTGCAAATTCCACAAGAACAGTCTTAGCGAAAGAATTATTGAGTGGAAAGCTGTAACTCTTTGAGGTGAATTAACAGAACAAAAAGGAGTTTCTCAGAAAGCTTCTTTCCGCTTTTTAACAGAAGATATTTCCTTTTTCACCATAGCGCTCTATGGGCTTCCAAATATCATTTTGCAAATCCCACAACAACAGTCTTAGCGAAAGGCTTCTTGAAGGGAAAGCTGTAACTGGGTGAGGTCTATTATCAGAACACCTGGCACTTTCTCAGAAAGCTTCTTTCCAGGTTTTAACTGAAGATATTTCCTTTTTCACCATAGCCCTCTATGGGCTTCCAAATATCACTTTGGAAATTCGACAGCAGTCTTAGCGAAAGGCTTTTAGAGGGAAATGTAACTCTGTGAGATGAATTAACAGAACACAAAGGAGTTTCTCAGAAAGCTTCTTTCCAGTTTTTAACGGAAAATAATTCCTTTTTCACCATAGCCCTCTATGGGATTCTAAATATCACTTTCCAAGTTTCAGAAGAACAGTCTTAGTGAACGGCCTCTTGAGGGGAAATCTGTAACTCTCTGAGATGAATTAACAGAACACAAAGCAGTTTCTCAGAAATCTTCTTTCCAGTTTTTAATGGAAGATATGTCCTTTTTCACCATAGCCCTCTATGGTCTTGCAAATATCACTTTGCAAATTCCACAAGAACAGTCTTACCGAAAGGCTTCTTGAGAAGAAAGCTGTAACTCTGTGAGATGAATTAACAGAAAGCAAAGCAGTTTCTCAGAAAATTTCTTTCCAGTTTTTAATGGAAGATATGTCCTTTTTCACCATAGCCCTCTAGGAGTTTTCTAATATCACTTTGCAAATTTCACAAGAATAGTCTCAGTGAACTGCTTCTTGAAGGGAAAGCTGTAACTCTGTGAGATGAACTAACAGAACACAAAGCAGTTTATCAGAAAGCTTCTTTACAGTTTTTAACTGAAGATATTTCCTTTTTCACCATAGCCCTCTAAGGGCTTCCAAATATCACATTGCAAATGCCACAAGAACAGTCTTAGCGAAAGGCTGCTAGAGGGGAAAGCTGTAACTCGGTTAGATGTATTCACAGAACACACGGCAGTATCTCAGAATGCTTCTTTCCAGTTTTTAACGGAAGATATTCCCTTTTTCACCATAGCCCTCTAAGGGCTTCCAAATATCACTTTGCAAATTCCAAAAGAGCAGTCTTAGCGAAAGACTTCTGGAGCGGAAAGCTGTAACTCTCTGAAATGAATTAACAGAACACAGAGCTGTTCCTCAGAAAGCTTCTTTCCAGTTTTCAACCGAAGATATTTTCTTTTTCCCATAGCCCTCTATGGGCTTCCAAATATCACTTAGAAAATTCCACAAGAACAGTCTTAGCGAAAGGCTTCTTGAGGTGAAAGCTGTAACACGGTGAGATGTTTTAACAGAACACTCATCAGTTTCTCAGAAAGCTTCTTTCCAATTTTTAACGTAAGTTATTTCCTTTTTCACCATAGCCCTCTACGGGCTTCTAAGATCACTTTGCAAATTCCACAAGAACAGTCTTAGCGAAAGGCTTCTGGGAGCAAAGCTGTAATTCTGTGAGATGATCTAACAAAACACGAAGCAGTTTCTCAGAAATCTTCTTTTCGGTTTTTAATGGAAGAAATGTCCTTTTTCATCATAGCCCTCAATGGGCTTCCAAATTTCACTTTGCAAATTCCACAAGAACAGTCTTAGCGAAAGGCTTTTTGAGGGGAAAGCTGTAACTCTGGTGACGAATTAACAGAACACAAAGCAGTTTCTCAGAAAGCTTCTTTTCAGTTTTCGTCTTAGGATATTTCCTTTTTCACCGTAGCCCTCTATGGGCTTCCAAATATCACTTTGCATATTCCAAAAGAACAACCTTAGTGATCGGCTTCATGATAGGAAAGCTGTAACTCTGTGAGATTAATTAACGGAACACAAAGCAGTTTCTCAGAAAGGTTCTTTCCAGTTTTTAGCGGAAGATATTTCCTTTTTCACCATAGTCCACTATGGGCTTCAAAATATCACTTTGAAAATTCCACAAGAACAGTCTTAGTGAACGGCCTCTTCGGGGGAAATCTGTAACTCTCTGAGATGAATTAACAGAACACAAAGCAGTTTCTCAGAAATCTTCTTTCCAGTTTTTAACGAAAGATATTTCCTTTTTCACCAAAGTCCTCTATGGGATTACAAATATCAGTTTGCAAATTACACAAGAACAGTCTTAGTGAAGGGCTTCTTGAGGGGAAAGCTGTAACACTTTGAGATGAACTAACACAACACAAAGCAGTTTCTCAGACAGCTTCTTTTCGGTTTTTATCTTAGGATATTTCCATTTTCAAAATAGCCCTCTATGGGCTTCCAAGTATCACTTTGCAAATTCCACAAGAACAGTCTTATAGAAAGGCTTCTTGAGGGGAAAGCTGTAACTCGGTGAGATGTATTAACAGAACACACGGCAGTTTCTCAGAAAGCTTCTTTCCAGTTTTTAACGGAAGTTATTTCCCTTTTCACCATAGTCCTCCATGGGCTTCCAAATATCACTTTGCAAATTCCAGAAGAACAGTCTTAGCGAAAGGCTTCTGAAGGGGAAATCTGTAACTCTGTGAGTTGAATTAACAGAACACAAAGCAGTTTCTCACAAATCTTCTTTCCAGTTTTTAACGGAAGTTAGTTCCTTTTTCACCATAGTCCTCTATGGGCTTCCAAATATGACTTTGCAAATTCCACAAGAACAGTCTTAGCGAAAGGCTTCTTGAGGGGGGAAGCTGTAACTCTGTGAGATGAATTAACAGAACACAAAGCAGTCTCTCAGAAAGCTTCTTTCCAGTATTTAACTGAAGATATTTCCTTTTTCACTATAGCCCTGTATGGGCTTCCAAATATCACTTTGGAAATCCCACAAGAACAGTCTTAGCGAAAGGCTTCTTGAGAGAAAAGCTGTACCTCGGTGATATGTACTAACAGAACACACCGCACTTTCTCAGAATGGTTCTTTCCAGTTTTTAACGGAAGATATTTCCTTTTTCACCTTAGCCCTCTATGGGCTTCCAAATATCACTTTGCAAATTTCACAAAACAGTCTTAGTTAACGGCTTCTTGAGGGGAAAGCTGTAACTCTGTGAGTGAACTAACAAAACACAAAGCAGCTTTCCATACAGCTTCTTTTCGGTTTTTATCTTAGGATATTTCCATTTTCACCATAGCCTACTATGGGCATCGAAATATCACTTTGGAAATTCCACAAAAACAGTCTTAGCGGAAGGATTCTTGAGGCAAAAGCAGTAACTCTTTGAGATGAATTAACAGAACACAAAGCAGTTTCTCAGAAAGCTTCTTTTCAGTTTTTAACTGAAGGTATTTCCTTTTTCACCATAGCCCTCTATGGGCTTCAAAATATCACTTTGTAAATTCCACAAGAACAGCCTTAGCGAAAGGCTTCCTGAGGTAAAAGAGTAACTGTGAGTTGAATTAACAGAACACAAAGCAGTTTCTCAGAAAGCTTCTTTTCGGATTTTATCTTACTATATTTCCTTTTTCAACATAGCCCTCTATGGTCTTCCAAATATCACTTTGCAAATTACACAAGAACAGTCTTTGTGAAAGACTTCTTGAGGGGAAAGCTGTAACTCTCTGAGATGAATTAACAGACCACAAAGCAGTTTCTCAGAAAGCTTCTTTTCAGTTTTCATCTTAGGATATTTCCTTTATCAGCGTAGCCCTCTGTGGGCTTCCAAAAACATTTTGCAAATTCCACAAGAACAGTCTTAGCGAAAGGATTCTGGAGATAAAAGCTGTAAATCAGTAAGATGAATTAAGAGAATTCAAAGCAGTTTCTCAGAAACCTTCTTTTCGTTTTTTATCTTAGGATATTTCCATTTTAACCATAGGGCTATAGGGTTTCCAAATATCACTTTGCAAATTCCAGAAGAAAAATCTTAGCGAAAGGCTTCTTGAGGGTAAAGCTGTAACTCTGTAAGATGAATTAACAGAACACAAAACATTTTCTCAGAAATCTACTTTTCAGTTTTTACCTTAGGATATTTCCTTTTTCACCATAGCCCTCTATGGGATTCCAATTATCACTTTGAAAATTCCACATGAACAGTCTTAGTGAAAGTCTTCTTGAGGGGAAAGCTGTAACTCTGTGAGAGGAACTAACTGAACACAAAGCAGTTTCTCAGAAAGCTTCTTTCCAGTTTTTAACTGAGGATATTTCCTTTTTCACCATAGCCCTTTTGGGCTTCCACATATCACTTTGCAAATTTCACAAGAGCAGTCTTAGCGAAAGGCTTCTTGAGGGGAAAGCTCTAACTCTGTGAGATGAATTACCAGAACACAAAGCATTTTCTCACAAATCTTCGTTCCAGTTTTTAACGGAGGATATTTTCTTTCTCACCATAGTTCTCTATGGGCTTCCAAATATCACATTGCAAATCCCACAAGAACAGTCTTAGCGAAAGGCTTCTTGAGAGGAAAGCTGTAACTCAGTGAGACGTATTAACAGAAGACACGGCATTTTCTCAGAATGCTTCTTTCCAGTTTTTAACGGAAGATATTTCCTTTTTCACCATAGTCCCCTATGGGTATCCAAATATCACTTTCCAAATTTCACAAAACTGTCTTAATGAACGGCTTCTTGAGGGAAAAGCTGTAGCTCTTTGAGTTGAACTAACAGAACACAAATCAGTTTTTCAGACAGCTTCTCTTCGGTAAGTATCTTAGGATATTTCCATTTTCACCATAGCCCTCTATGGGCTTCCACATATCACTTTGGAAATTCCTCAAAAACAGTCTTAGCGGAAGGCTTCTTGAGGGGAAAGCTGTAATTCTTTGAGATGAATTAACAGAAGAGAAAGCAGTTTCTCGGAAAGCTTCTTTTCATTTTTTAATTGAAGGTATTTCCATTTTCACCATAGCCCTCTATGGGATTCCAAATATCACTATGCAAATTCCACAAGAACAGTGGAAGCGAAAGACTTCGGGAGGGGAAAACTGTAACGCTGTGAGATGAATTAACAGAACACAAAGCAGTTTCTCAGATATCTTCTTTCCAGTTTTTAACGAAAGATATTTCCTTTTTCACGATAGTCCTCTATGGGCTTCCAAATATCACTTTGCAAATCCCACAAGAACAGTCTTAGCGAAAGCCTTCTTGACGGGAAAGCTGTAACTCGGTGAGATGATTTAACAGAACACACGGCAGTTTCTCAAAAAGCTTCCTTCCAGTTTTTAACGGAAGATATGTCCTTTTTCACCATAGCCCTCTATGGGCTTCCAAATATCACTTTGCAAATTTCACAAGAATAGTCTCAGTGAACTGCTTCTTGAAGGGAAACCTGTAACTCTGTGAGATGAACTAACAGAACACAAAGCAGTTAATCAGAAAGCTTCTTTACAGTTTTTATCGGAAAATATTTCCTTTTTCACCATTGCCCTCTATGAGATTCTAAATATCACTTTCCAAATTTCAGAAGAACAGTCTTAGTGAACGGCCTCATGAGGGGAAATCTGTGACACTTTGAGATGAATTAACAGAACACAAAGCAGTTTCTCAGAAAGCTTCTTTTCGGATTTTATCTTACTATATTTCCTTTTTCAACATAGCCCTCTATGGTCTTCCAAATATCACTTTGCAAATTACACAAGAACAGTCTTTGTGAAAGACTTCTTGAGGGGAAAGCTGTAACTCTCTGAGATGAATTAACAGAACACAAAGCAGTTTCTCAGAAAGCTTCTTTTCAGTTTTTATCTTAGGATATTTCCTTTTTCAGCATAGCCCTCTATGGGCTTCCAAAAACATTTTGCAAATTCCACAAGAACAGTCTTAGCGAAAGGATTCTGGAGATAAAAGCTGTAAATCTGTAAGATGAATTAAAAGAATTCAAAGCAGTTTCTCAGAAACCTTCTTTTCGTTTTTTATCTTAGGATATTTCCATTTTAACCATAGGGCTATAGGGTTTCCAAATATCACTTTGCAAATTACAGAAGAAAAGTCTTAGCGAAAGGCTTCTTGAGGGTAAAGCTGTAACTCTGTAAGATGAATTAACAGAACACAAAACATTTTCTCAGAAACCTACTTTTCAGTTTTTACCTTAGGATATTTCCTTTTTCACCATAGCCCTCTATGGGATTCCAATTATCACTTTGAAAATTCCACATGAACAGTCTTAGCGAAAGTCTTCTTGAGGGGAAAGCTGTAACTCTGTGAGAGGAACTAACTGAACACAAAGCAGTTTCTCAGAAAGCTTCTTCCCAGTTTTTAACTGAGGATATTTCCGTTTTCACCATAGCCCTTTTGGGCTTCCAAATATCACTTTGCAAATTCCACAACAACAGCCTTAGCGAAAGGCTTCCTGAGGTAAAAGAGTAACTCTGTGACTTGAATTAACAGAACACAAAGCCGTTTCCCAGAAAGCTTCTTTTCAGTTTTTATCTTGGGATGTTTCCTTTTTCACCATTGCCCTCTATGTGCCTCCAAATATCACTTTGCAATTCCACAAGAACAGTCTTAGTGAACGGCTTCCTGAGGGGAAAGCTGTAGCTCGGTGATATGTACTAACAGAACACACCGCATTTTCTCAGAATGGTTCTCTCCAGTTTTTAACGGAAGATATTTCCTTTTTCACCTTAGCCCTCTATGGGCTTCCAAATATCACTTTGCAAATTTCACAAAACAGTCTTAGTGAACGGCTTCTTGAGGGAAAAGCTGTAGCTCTGTGAGATGAACTAACAGAACACAAAGCAGTTTTTCAGACAGCTTCTTTTCGGTAAGTATCTTACGATATTTCCATTTTCACCATAGCCCTCTATGGGCTTCCACATATCACTTTGGAAATTCCTCAAAAACAGTCTTAGCGGAAGGCTTCTTGAGGGGAATGCTGTAACTCTTTGAGATGAATTAACAGAACACAAAGCAGTTTCTCGGAAAGCTTCTTTTCATTTTTTAACTGAAGTTATTTCCATTTTCACCATAGCCCTCTATGGGATTCCAAATATCACTATGCAAATTCCACAAGAACAGTGGAAGCGAAAGACTTCTGGAGGGGAAAACTGTAACGCTGTGAGATGAATTAACAGAACACAAAGCAGTTTCTCAGATATCTTCTTTCCAGTTTTTAACGAAAGATATTTCCTTTTTCACCATAGTCCTCTATGGGCTTCCAAATATCACTTTGCAAATCCCACAAGAACAGTCTTAGCGAAAGCCTTCTTGACGGGAAAGCTGTAACTCGGTGAGATGATTTAACAGAACACACGGCAGTTTCTCAAAAAGCTTCTTTCCAGTTTTTAACGGAAGATATGTCCTTTTTCACCATAGCCCTCTATGGGCTTCCAAATATCACTTTGCAAATTTCACAAGAATAGTCTCAGTGAACTGCTTCTTGAAGGGAAACCTGTAACTCTGTGAGATGAACTAACAGAACACAAAGCAGTTTCACAGAAAGCTTCATTTCAGTTTTTATCTTTGGATGTTTTCTTTTTCATCATAGCCCTCTATGTGCCTTCAAATATCACTTTGAAAATTCCACAAGGAAAGTCTTAGTGAACGGCTTCTTGAGGGGAAAACTGTAACTCTGTGAGATGAATTAACAGAACACAAAGCAGTTTCTCAGATAGCTTCTTTCCAGTTTCTAACGGAGGATATTTCCTTTTAAGCCAGCCCTCTATGGGCTTCCAAATATCACTTTGCAAGTTTCACAAGAACAGTCTTAGCGAAAGGCTTCCTGAGGGGAAAGTTGTAACTCTGTGAGATGAATTAACAGAACACAAAGCAGTTTCTCAAAAAGCTTCTTTTCAGTTTTTAACGGAAGATATTTCCTTTTTCAACATAACACTGTATGGGCTTCCAAATATCACTTTGCAAATTCCACAAGAACAGTCTTAGCGAAAGGCTTTTAGAGGGAAATGTTGTAACTATGTGAGATGAATTAACAGAACACAAAGCAATTTCTCAGAAAGCTTCTTTTCAGTTTTTATCTTACGATATTTCCTTTTTCACCATAGACCTCTATGGGCTTCCAAATCTCACTTTGCAAATTCCACAAGAACAGTCTTAGCGAAAGAATTATTGAGTGGAAAGCTGTAACTCTTTGAGGTGAATTAACAGAACAAAAAGGAGTTTCTCAGAAAGCTTCTTTCCGCTTTTTAACAGAAGATATTTCCTTTTTCACCATAGCGCTCTATGGGCTTCCAAATATCATTTTGCAAATCCCACAACAACAGTCTTAGCGAAAGGCTTCTTGAAGGGAAAGCTGTAACTGGGTGAGGTCTATTATCAGAACACCTGGCACTTTCTCAGAAAGCTTCTTTCCAGGTTTTAACTGAAGATATTTCCTTTTTCACCATAGCCCTCTATGGGCTTCCAAATATCACTTTGGAAATTCGACAGCAGTCTTAGCGAAAGGCTTTTAGAGGGAAATGTAACTCTGTGAGATGAATTAACAGAACACAAAGGAGTTTCTCAGAAAGCTTCTTTCCAGTTTTTAACGGAAAATAATTCCTTTTTCACCATAGCCCTCTATGGGATTCTAAATATCACTTTCCAAATTTCAGAAGAACAGTCTTAGTGAACGGCCTCTTGAGGGGAAATCTGTAACTCTCTGAGATGAATTAACAGAACACAAAGCAGTTTCTCAGAAATCTTCTTTCCAGTTTTTAACGGAAGATATGTCCTTTTTCACCATAGCCCTCTATGGTCTTGCAAATATCACTTTGCAAATTCCACAAGAACAGTCTTACCGAAAGGCTTCTTGAGAAGAAAGCTGTTACTCTGTGAGATGAATTAACAGAAAGCAAAGCAGTTTCTCAGAAAATTTCTTTCCAGTTTTTAATGGAAGATATGTCCTTTTTCACCATAGCCCTCTAGGAGTTTTCTAATATCACTTTGCAAATTTCACAAGAATAGTCTCAGTGAACTGCTTCTTGAAGGGAAAGCTGTAACTCTGTGAGATGAACTAACAGAACACAAAGCAGTTTATCAGAAAGCTTCTTTACAGTTTTTAACTGAAGATATTTCCTTTTTCACCATAGCCCTCTAAGGGCTTCCAAATATCACATTGCAAATGCCACAAGAACAGTCTTAGCGAAAGGCTGCTAGAGGGGAAAGCTGTAACTCGGTTAGATGTATTCACAGAACACACGGCAGTATCTCAGAATGCTTCTTTCCAGTTTTTAACGGAAGATATTCCCTTTTTCACCATAGCCCTCTAAGGGCTTCCAAATATCACTTTGCAAATTCCAAAAGAGCAGTCTTAGCGAAAGACTTCTGGAGCGGAAAGCTGTAACTCTCTGAAATGAATTAACAGAACACAGAGCTGTTCCTCAGAAAGCTTCTTTCCAGTTTTCAACCGAAGATATTTTCTTTTTCCCATAGCCCTCTATGGGCTTCCAAATATCACTTAGAAAATTCCACAAGAACAGTCTTAGCGAAAGGCTTCTTGAGGTGAAAGCTGTAACACGGTGAGATGTTTTAACAGAACACTCATCAGTTTCTCAGAAAGCTTCTTTCCAATTTTTAACGTAAGTTATTTCCTTTTTCACCATAGCCCTCTACGGGCTTCTAAGATCACTTTGCAAATTCCACAAGAACAGTCTTAGCGAAAGGCTTCTGGGAGCAAAGCTGTAATTCTGTGAGATGATCTAACAAAACACGAAGCAGTTTCTCAGAAATCTTCTTTTCGGTTTTTAATGGAAGAAATGTCCTTTTTCATCATAGCCCTCAATGGGCTTCCAAATTTCACTTTGCAAATTCCACAAGAACAGTCTTAGCGAAAGGCTTTTTGAGGGGAAAGCTGTAACTCTGGTGACGAATTAACAGAACACAAAGCAGTTTCTCAGAAAGCTTCTTTTCAGTTTTCGTCTTAGGATATTTCCTTTTTCACCGTAGCCCTCTATGGGCTTCCAAATATCACTTTGCATATTCCAAAAGAACAACCTTAGTGATCGGCTTCATGATAGGAAAGCTGTAACTCTGTGAGATTAATTAACGGAACACAAAGCAGTTTCTCAGAAAGGTTCTTTCCAGTTTTTAGCGGAAGATATTTCCTTTTTCACCATAGTCCACTATGGGCTTCAAAATATCACTTTGAAAATTCCACAAGAACAGTCTTAGTGAACGGCCTCTTCGGGGGAAATCTGTAACTCTCTGAGATGAATTAACAGAACACAAAGCAGTTTCTCAGAAATCTTCTTTCCAGTTTTTAACGAAAGATATTTCCTTTTTCACCAAAGTCCTCTATGGGATTACAAATATCAGTTTGCAAATTACACAAGAACAGTCTTAGTGAAGGGCTTCTTGAGGGGAAAGCTGTAACACTTTGAGATGAACTAACACAACACAAAGCAGTTTCTCAGACAGCTTCTTTTCGGTTTTTATCTTAGGATATTTCCATTTTCAAAATAGCCCTCTATGGGCTTCCAAGTATCACTTTGCAAATTCCACAAGAACAGTCTTATAGAAAGGCTTCTTGAGGGGAAAGCTGTAACTCGGTAAGATGTATTAACAGAACACACGGCAGTTTCTCAGAAAGCTTCTTTCCAGTTTTTAACGGAAGTTATTTCCCTTTTCACCATAGTCCTCCATGGGCTTCCAAATATCACTTTGCAAATTCCAGAAGAACAGTCTTAGCGAAAGGCTTCTGAAGGGGAAATCTGTAACTCTGTGAGTTGAATTAACAGAACACAAAGCAGTTTCTCACAAATCTTCTTTCCAGTTTTTAACGGAAGTTAGTTCCTTTTTCACCATAGTCCTCTATGGGCTTCCAAATATGACTTTGCAAATTCCACAAGAACAGTCTTAGCGAAAGGCTTCTTGAGGGGGGAAGCTGTAACTCTGTGAGATGAATTAACAGAACACAAAGCAGTCTCTCAGAAAGCTTCTTTCCAGTATTTAACTGAAGATATTTCCTTTTTCACTATAGCCCTGTATGGGCTTCCAAATATCACTTTGGAAATCCCACAAGAACAGTCTTAGCGAAAGGCTTCTTGAGAGAAAAGCTGTACCTCGGTGATATGTACTAACAGAACACACCGCACTTTCTCAGAATGGTTCTTTCCAGTTTTTAACGGAAGATATTTCCTTTTTCACCTTAGCCCTCTATGGGCTTCCAAATATCACTTTGCAAATTTCACAAAACAGTCTTAGTTAACGGCTTCTTGAGGGGAAAGCTGTAACTCTGTGAGTGAACTAACAAAACACAAAGCAGCTTTCCATACAGCTTCTTTTCGGTTTTTATCTTAGGATATTTCCATTTTCACCATAGCCTACTATGGGCATCGAAATATCACTTTGGAAATTCCACAAAAACAGTCTTAGCGGAAGGATTCTTGAGGCAAAAGCAGTAACTCTTTGAGATGAATTAACAGAACACAAAGCAGTTTCTCAGAAAGCTTCTTTTCAGTTTTTAACTGAAGGTATTTCCTTTTTCACCATAGCCCTCTATGGGCTTCAAAATATCACTTTGTAAATTCCACAAGAACAGCCTTAGCGAAAGGCTTCCTGAGGTAAAAGAGTAACTGTGAGTTGAATTAACAGAACACAAAGCAGTTTCTCAGAAAGCTTCTTTTCGGATTTTATCTTACTATATTTCCTTTTTCAACATAGCCCTCTATGGTCTTCCAAATATCACTTTGCAAATTACACAAGAACAGTCTTTGTGAAAGACTTCTTGAGGGGAAAGCTGTAACTCTCTGAGATGAATTAACAGATCACAAAGCAGTTTCTCAGAAAGCTTCTTTTCAGTTTTCATCTTAGGATATTTCCTTTATCAGCGTAGCCCTCTGTGGGCTTCCAAAAACATTTTGCAAATTCCACAAGAACAGTCTTAGCGAAAGGATTCTGGAGATAAAAGCTGTAAATCAGTAAGATGAATTAAGAGAATTCAAAGCAGTTTCTCAGAAACCTTCTTTTCGTTTTTTATCTTAGGATATTTCCATTTTAACCATAGGGCTATAGGGTTTCCAAATATCACTTTGCAAATTCCAGAAGAAAAGTCTTAGCGAAAGGCTTCTTGAGGGTAAAGCTGTAACTCTGTAAGATGAATTAACAGAACACAAAACATTTTCTCAGAAACCTACTTTTCAGTTTTTACCTTAGGATATTTCCTTTTTCACCATAGCCCTCTATGGGATTCCAATTATCACTTTGAAAATTCCACATGAACAGTCTTAGTGAAAGTCTTCTTGAGGGGAAAGCTGTAACTCTGTGAGAGGAACTAACTGAACACAAAGCAGTTTCTCAGAAAGCTTCTTTCCAGTTTTTAACTGAGGATATTTCCTTTTTCACCATAGCCCTTTTGGGCTTCCACATATCACTTTGCAAATTTCACAAGAGCAGTCTTAGCGAAAGGCTTCTTGAGGGGAAAGCTCTAACTCTGTGAGATGAATTACCAGAACACAAAGCATTTTCTCACAAATCTTCGTTCCAGTTTTTAACGGAGGATATTTTCTTTCTCACCATAGTTCTCTATGGGCTTCCAAATATCACATTGCAAATCCCACAAGAACAGTCTTAGCGAAAGGCTTCTTGAGAGGAAAGCTGTAACTCAGTGAGACGTATTAACAGAAGACACGGCATTTTCTCAGAATGCTTCTTTCCAGTTTTTAACGGAAGATATTTCCTTTTTCACCATAGTCCCCTATGGGTATCCAAATATCACTTTCCAAATTTCACAAAACTGTCTTAATGAACGGCTTCTTGAGGGAAAAGCTGTAGCTCTTTGAGTTGAACTAACAGAACACAAATCAGTTTTTCAGACAGCTTCTCTTCGGTAAGTATCTTAGGATATTTCCATTTTCACCATAGCCCTCTATGGGCTTCCACATATCACTTTGGAAATTCCTCAAAAACAGTCTTAGCGGAAGGCTTCTTGAGGGGAAAGCTGTAATTCTTTGAGATGAATTAACAGAAGAGAAAGCAGTTTCTCGGAAAGCTTCTTTTCATTTTTTAATTGAAGGTATTTCCATTTTCACCATAGCCCTCTATGGGATTCCAAATATCACTATGCAAATTCCACAAGAACAGTGGAAGCGAAAGACTTCGGGAGGGGAAAACTGTAACGCTGTGAGATGAATTAACAGAACACAAAGCAGTTTCTCAGATATCTTCTTTCCAGTTTTTAACGAAAGATATTTCCTTTTTCACGATAGTCCTCTATGGGCTTCCAAATATCACTTTGCAAATCCCACAAGAACAGTCTTAGCGAAAGCCTTCTTGACGGGAAAGCTGTAACTCGGTGAGATGATTTAACAGAACACACGGCAGTTTCTCAAAAAGCTTCCTTCCAGTTTTTAACGGAAGATATGTCCTTTTTCACCATAGCCCTCTATGGGCTTCCAAATATCACTTTGCAAATTTCACAAGAATAGTCTCAGTGAACTGCTTCTTGAAGGGAAACCTGTAACTCTGTGAGATGAACTAACAGAACACAAAGCAGTTTATCAGAAAGCTTCTTTACAGTTTTTATCGGAAAATATTTCCTTTTTCACCATTGCCCTCTATGAGATTCTAAATATCACTTTCCAAATTTCAGAAGAACAGTCTTAGTGAACGGCCTCATGAGGGGAAATCTGTGACACTTTGAGATGAATTAACAGAACACAAAGCAGTTTCTCAGAAAGCTTCTTTTCGGATTTTATCTTACTATATTTCCTTTTTCAACATAGCCCTCTATGGTCTTCCAAATATCACTTTGCAAATTACACAAGAACAGTCTTTGTGAAAGACTTCTTGAGGGGAAAGCTGTAACTCTCTGAGATGAATTAACAGAACACAAAGCAGTTTCTCAGAAAGCTTCTTTTCAGTTTTTATCTTAGGATATTTCCTTTTTCAGCATAGCCCTCTATGGGCTTCCAAAAACATTTTGCAAATTCCACAAGAACAGTCTTAGCGAAAGGATTCTGGAGATAAAAGCTGTAAATCTGTAAGATGAATTAAAAGAATTCAAAGCAGTTTCTCAGAAACCTTCTTTTCGTTTTTTATCTTAGGATATTTCCATTTTAACCATAGGGCTATAGGGTTTCCAAATATCACTTTGCAAATTCCAGAAGAAAAGTCTTAGCGAAAGGCTTCTTGAGGGTAAAGCTGTAACTCTGTAAGATGAATTAACAGAACACAAAACATTTTCTCAGAAACCTACTTTTCAGTTTTTACCTTAGGATATTTCCTTTTTCACCATAGCCCTCTATGGGATTCCAATTATCACTTTGAAAATTCCACATGAACTGTCTTAGCGAAAGTCTTCTTGAGGGGAAAGCTGTAACTCTGTGAGAGGAACAAACTGAACACAAAGCAGTTTCTCAGAAAGCTTCTTCCCAGTTTTTAACTGAGGATATTTCCGTTTTCACCATAGCCCTTTTGGGCTTCCAAATATCACTTTGCAAATTCCACAACAACAGCCTTAGCGAAAGGCTTCCTGAGGTAAAAGAGTAACTCTGTGACTTGAATTAACAGAACACAAAGCCGTTTCCCAGAAAGCTTCTTTTCAGTTTTTATCTTGGGATGTTTCCTTTTTCACCATTGCCCTCTATGTGCCTCCAAATATCACTTTGCAATTCCACAAGAACAGTCTTAGTGAACGGCTTCCTGAGGGGAAAGCTGTAGCTCGGTGATATGTACTAACAGAACACACCGCATTTTCTCAGAATGGTTCTTTCCAGTTTTTAACGGAAGATATTTCCTTTTTCACCTTAGCCCTCTATGGGCTTCCAAATATCACTTTGCAAATTTCACAAAACAGTCTTAGTGAACGGCTTCTTGAGGGAAAAGCTGTAGCTCTGTGAGATGAACTAACAGAACACAAAGCAGTTTTTCAGACAGCTTCTTTTCGGTAAGTATCTTACGATATTTCCATTTTCACCATAGCCCTCTATGGGCTTCCACATATCACTTTGGAAATTCCTCAAAAACAGT
Organism: Chlorocebus sabaeus; assembly: GCF_047675955.1. Taxonomy (NCBI): domain Eukaryota; kingdom Metazoa; phylum Chordata; class Mammalia; order Primates; family Cercopithecidae; genus Chlorocebus; species Chlorocebus sabaeus. The sequence goes on along the minus strand of NW_027327474.1, from coordinate 259,222 downwards.
CTTAGCGGAAGGCTTCTTGAGGGGAATGCTGTAACTCTTTGAGATGAATTAACAGAACACAAAGCAGTTTCTCGGAAAGCTTCTTTTCATTTTTTAACTGAAGTTATTTCCATTTTCACCATAGCCCTCTATGGGATTCCAAATATCACTATGCAAATTCCACAAGAACAGTGGAAGCGAAAGACTTCTGGAGGGGAAAACTGTAACGCTGTGTGATGAATTAACAGAACACAAAGCAGTTTCTCAGATATCTTCTTTCCAGTTTTTAACGAAAGATATTTCCTTTTTCACCATAGTCCTCTATGGGCTTCCAAATATCACTTTGCAAATCCCACAAGAACAGTCTTAGCGAAAGCCTTCTTGACGGGAAAGCTGTAACTCGGTGAGATGATTTAACAGAACACACGGCAGTTTCTCAAAAAGCTTCTTTCCAGTTTTTAACGGAAGATATGTCCTTTTTCACCATAGCCCTCTATGGGCTTCCAAATATCACTTTGCAAATTTCACAAGAATAGTCTCAGTGAACTGCTTCTTGAAGGGAAACCTGTAACTCTGTGAGATGAACTAACAGAACACAAAGCAGTTTCACAGAAAGCTTCATTTCAGTTTTTATCTTTGGATGTTTTCTTTTTCATCATAGCCCTCTATGTGCCTTCAAATATCACTTTGAAAATTCCACAAGGAAAGTCTTAGTGAACGGCTTCTTGAGGGGAAAACTGTAACTCTGTGAGATGAATTAACAGAACACAAAGCAGTTTCTCAGATAGCTTCTTTCCAGTTTCTAACGGAGGATATTTCCTTTTAAGCCAGCCCTCTATGGGCTTCCAAATATCACTTTGCAAGTTTCACAAGAACAGTCTTAGCGAAAGGCTTCCTGAGGGGAAAGTTGTAACTCTGTGAGATGAATTAACAGAACACAAAGCAGTTTCTCAAAAAGCTTCTTTTCAGTTTTTAACGGAAGATATTTCCTTTTTCAACATAACACTGTATGGGCTTCCAAATATCACTTTGCAAATTCCACAAGAACAGTCTTAGCGAAAGGCTTTTAGAGGGAAATGTTGTAACTATGTGAGATGAATTAACAGAACACAAAGCAATTTCTCAGAAAGCTTCTTTTCAGTTTTTATCTTACGATATTTCCTTTTTCACCATAGACCTCTATGGGCTTCCAAATCTCACTTTGCAAATTCCACAAGAACAGTCTTAGCGAAAGAATTATTGAGTGGAAAGCTGTAACTCTTTGAGGTGAATTAACAGAACAAAAAGGAGTTTCTCAGAAAGCTTCTTTCCGCTTTTTAACAGAAGATATTTCCTTTTTCACCATAGCGCTCTATGGGCTTCCAAATATCATTTTGCAAATCCCACAACAACAGTCTTAGCGAAAGGCTTCTTGAAGGGAAAGCTGTAACTGGGTGAGGTCTATTATCAGAACACCTGGCACTTTCTCAGAAAGCTTCTTTCCAGGTTTTAACTGAAGATATTTCCTTTTTCACCATAGCCCTCTATGGGCTTCCAAATATCACTTTGGAAATTCGACAGCAGCCTTAGCGAAAGGCTTTTAGAGGGAAATGTAACTCTGTGAGATGAATTAACAGAACACAAAGGAGTTTCTCAGAAAGCTTCTTTCCAGTTTTTAACGGAAAATAATTCCTTTTTCACCATAGCCCTCTATGGGATTCTAAATATCACTTTCCAAATTTCAGAAGAACAGTCTTAGTGAACGGCCTCTTGAGGGGAAATCTGTAACTCTCTGAGATGAATTAACAGAACACAAAGCAGTTTCTCAGAAATCTTCTTTCCAGTTTTTAACGGAAGATATGTCCTTTTTCACCATAGCCCTCTATGGTCTTGCAAATATCACTTTGCAAATTCCACAAGAACAGTCTTACCGAAAGGCTTCTTGAGAAGAAAGCTGTAACTCTGTGAGATGAATTAACAGAAAGCAAAGCAGTTTCTCAGAAAATTTCTTTCCAGTTTTTAATGGAAGATATGTCCTTTTTCACCATAGCCCTCTAGGAGTTTTCTAATATCACTTTGCAAATTTCACAAGAATAGTCTCAGTGAACTGCTTCTTGAAGGGAAAGCTGTAACTCTGTGAGATGAACTAACAGAACACAAAGCAGTTTATCAGAAAGCTTCTTTACAGTTTTTAACTGAAGATATTTCCTTTTTCACCATAGCCCTCTAAGGGCTTCCAAATATCACATTGCAAATGCCACAAGAACAGTCTTAGCGAAAGGCTGCTAGAGGGGAAAGCTGTAACTCGGTTAGATGTATTCACAGAACACACGGCAGTATCTCAGAATGCTTCTTTCCAGTTTTTAACGGAAGATATTCCCTTTTTCACCATAGCCCTCTAAGGGCTTCCAAATATCACTTTGCAAATTCCAAAAGAGCAGTCTTAGCGAAAGACTTCTGGAGCGGAAAGCTGTAACTCTCTGAAATGAATTAACAGAACACAGAGCTGTTCCTCAGAAAGCTTCTTTCCAGTTTTCAACCGAAGATATTTTCTTTTTCCCATAGCCCTCTATGGGCTTCCAAATATCACTTAGAAAATTCCACAAGAACAGTCTTAGCGAAAGGCTTCTTGAGGTGAAAGCTGTAACACGGTGAGATGTTTTAACAGAACACTCATCAGTTTCTCAGAAAGCTTCTTTCCAATTTTTAACGTAAGTTATTTCCTTTTTCACCATAGCCCTCTACGGGCTTCTAAGATCACTTTGCAAATTCCACAAGAACAGTCTTAGCGAAAGGCTTCTGGGAGCAAAGCTGTAATTCTGTGAGATGATCTAACAAAACACGAAGCAGTTTCTCAGAAATCTTCTTTTCGGTTTTTAATGGAAGAAATGTCCTTTTTCATCATAGCCCTCAATGGGCTTCCAAATTTCACTTTGCAAATTCCACAAGAACAGTCTTAGCGAAAGGCTTTTTGAGGGGAAAGCTGTAACTCTGGTGACGAATTAACAGAACACAAAGCAGTTTCTCAGAAAGCTTCTTTTCAGTTTTCGTCTTAGGATATTTCCTTTTTCACCGTAGCCCTCTATGGGCTTCCAAATATCACTTTGCATATTCCAAAAGAACAACCTTAGTGATCGGCTTCATGATAGGAAAGCTGTAACTCTGTGAGATTAATTAACGGAACACAAAGCAGTTTCTCAGAAAGGTTCTTTCCAGTTTTTAGTGGAAGATATTTCCTTTTTCACCATAGTCCACTATGGGCTTCAAAATATCACTTTGAAAATTCCACAAGAACAGTCTTAGTGAACGGCCTCTTCGGGGGAAATCTGTAACTCTCTGAGATGAATTAACAGAACACAAAGCAGTTTCTCAGAAATCTTCTTTCCAGTTTTTAACGAAAGATATTTCCTTTTTCACCAAAGTCCTCTATGGGATTACAAATATCAGTTTGCAAATTACACAAGAACAGTCTTAGTGAAGGGCTTCTTGAGGGGAAAGCTGTAACACTTTGAGATGAACTAACACAACACAAAGCAGTTTCTCAGACAGCTTCTTTTCGGTTTTTATCTTAGGATATTTCCATTTTCAAAATAGCCCTCTATGGGCTTCCAAGTATCACTTTGCAAATTCCACAAGAACAGTCTTATAGAAAGGCTTCTTGAGGGGAAAGCTGTAAATCGGTGAGATGTATTAACAGAACACACGGCAGTTTCTCAGAAAGCTTCTTTCCAGTTTTTAACGGAAGTTATTTCCCTTTTCACCATAGTCCTCCATGGGCTTCCAAATATCACTTTGCAAATTCCAGAAGAACAGTCTTAGCGAAAGGCTTCTGAAGGGGAAATCTGTAACTCTGTGAGTTGAATTAACAGAACACAAAGCAGTTTCTCACAAATCTTCTTTCCAGTTTTTAACGGAAGTTAGTTCCTTTTTCACCATAGTCCTCTATGGGCTTCCAAATATGACTTTGCAAATTCCACAAGAACAGTCTTAGCGAAAGGCTTCTTGAGGGGGGAAGCTGTAACTCTGTGAGATGAATTAACAGAACACAAAGCAGTCTCTCAGAAAGCTTCTTTCCAGTATTTAACTGAAGATATTTCCTTTTTCACTATAGCCCTGTATGGGCTTCCAAATATCACTTTGGAAATCCCACAAGAACAGTCTTAGCGAAAGGCTTCTTGAGAGAAAAGCTGTACCTCGGTGATATGTACTAACAGAACACACCGCACTTTCTCAGAATGGTTCTTTCCAGTTTTTAACGGAAGATATTTCCTTTTTCACCTTAGCCCTCTATGGGCTTCCAAATATCACTTTGCAAATTTCACAAAACAGTCTTAGTTAACGGCTTCTTGAGGGGAAAGCTGTAACTCTGTGAGTGAACTAACAAAACACAAAGCAGCTTTCCATACAGCTTCTTTTCGGTTTTTATCTTAGGATATTTCCATTTTCACCATAGCCTACTATGGGCATCGAAATATCACTTTGGAAATTCCACAAAAACAGTCTTAGCGGAAGGATTCTTGAGGCAAAAGCAGTAACTCTTTGAGATGAATTAACAGAACACAAAGCAGTTTCTCAGAAAGCTTCTTTTCAGTTTTTAACTGAAGGTATTTCCTTTTTCACCATAGCCCTCTATGGGCTTCAAAATATCACTTTGTAAATTCCACAAGAACAGCCTTAGCGAAAGGCTTCCTGAGGTAAAAGAGTAACTGTGAGTTGAATTAACAGAACACAAAGCAGTTTCTCAGAAAGCTTCTTTTCGGATTTTATCTTACTATATTTCCTTTTTCAACATAGCCCTCTATGGTCTTCCAAATATCACTTTGCAAATTACACAAGAACAGTCTTTGTGAAAGACTTCTTGAGGGGAAAGCTGTAACTCTCTGAGATGAATTAACAGATCACAAAGCAGTTTCTCAGAAAGCTTCTTTTCAGTTTTCATCTTAGGATATTTCCTTTATCAGCGTAGCCCTCTGTGGGCTTCCAAAAACATTTTGCAAATTCCACAAGAACAGTCTTAGCGAAAGGATTCTGGAGATAAAAGCTGTAAATCAGTAAGATGAATTAAGAGAATTCAAAGCAGTTTCTCAGAAACCTTCTTTTCGTTTTTTATCTTAGGATATTTCCATTTTAACCATAGGGCTATAGGGTTTCCAAATATCACTTTGCAAATTCCAGAAGAAAAGTCTTAGCGAAAGGCTTCTTGAGGGTGAAGCTGTAACTCTGTAAGATGAATTAACAGAACACAAAACATTTTCTCAGAAACCTACTTTTCAGTTTTTACCTTAGGATATTTCCTTTTTCACCATAGCCCTCTATGGGATTCCAATTATCACTTTGAAAATTCCACATGAACAGTCTTAGTGAAAGTCTTCTTGAGGGGAAAGCTGTAACTCTGTGAGAGGAACTAACTGAACACAAAGCAGTTTCTCAGAAAGCTTCTTTCCAGTTTTTAACTGAGGATATTTCCTTTTTCACCATAGCCCTTTTGGGCTTCCACATATCACTTTGCAAATTTCACAAGAGCAGTCTTAGCGAAAGGCTTCTTGAGGGGAAAGCTCTAACTCTGTAAGATGAATTACCAGAACACAAAGCATTTTCTCACAAATCTTCGTTCCAGTTTTTAACGGAGGATATTTTCTTTCTCACCATAGTTCTCTATGGGCTTCCAAATATCACATTGCAAATCCCACAAGAACAGTCTTAGCGAAAGGCTTCCTGAGAGGAAAGCTGTAACTCAGTGAGACGTATTAACAGAAGACACGGCATTTTCTCAGAATGCTTCTTTCCAGTTTTTAACGGAAGATATTTCCTTTTTCACCATAGTCCCCTATGGGTATCCAAATATCACTTTCCAAATTTCACAAAACTGTCTTAATGAACGGCTTCTTGAGGGAAAAGCTGTAGCTCTTTGAGTTGAACTAACAGAACACAAATCAGTTTTTCAGACAGCTTCTCTTCGGTAAGTATCTTAGGATATTTCCATTTTCACCATAGCCCTCTATGGGCTTCCACATATCACTTTGGAAATTCCTCAAAAACAGTCTTAGCGGAAGGCTTCTTGAGGGGAAAGCTGTAATTCTTTGAGATGAATTAACAGAAGAGAAAGCAGTTTCTCGGAAAGCTTCTTTTCATTTTTTAATTGAAGGTATTTCCATTTTCACCATAGCCCTCTATGGGATTCCAAATATCACTATGCAAATTCCACAAGAACAGTGGAAGCGAAAGACTTCGGGAGGGGAAAACTGTAACGCTGTGAGATGAATTAACAGAACACAAAGCAGTTTCTCAGATATCTTCTTTCCAGTTTTTAACGAAAGATATTTCCTTTTTCACGATAGTCCTCTATGGGCTTCCAAATATCACTTTGCAAATCCCACAAGAACAGTCTTAGCGAAAGCCTTCTTGACGGGAAAGCTGTAACTCGGTGAGATGATTTAACAGAACACACGGCAGTTTCTCAAAAAGCTTCTTTCCAGTTTTTAACGGAAGATATGTCCTTTTTCACCATAGCCCTCTATGGGCTTCCAAATATCACTTTGCAAATTTCACAAGAATAGTCTCAGTGAACTGCTTCTTGAAGGGAAACCTGTAACTCTGTGAGATGAACTAACAGAACACAAAGCAGTTTATCAGAAAGCTTCTTTACAGTTTTTATCGGAAAATATTTCCTTTTTCACCATTGTCCTCTATGAGATTCTAAATATCACTTTCCAAATTTCAGAAGAACAGTCTTAGTGAACGGCCTCATGAGGGGAAATCTGTGACACTTTGAGATGAATTAACAGAACACAAAGCAGTTTCTCAGAAAGCTTCTTTTCGGATTTTATCTTACTATATTTCCTTTTTCAACATAGCCCTCTATGGTCTTCCAAATATCACTTTGCAAATTACACAAGAACAGTCTTTGTGAAAGACTTCTTGAGGGGAAAGCTGTAACTCTCTGAGATGAATTAACAGAACACAAAGCAGTTTCTCAGAAAGCTTCTTTTCAGTTTTTATCTTAGGATATTTCCTTTTTCAGCATAGCCCTCTATGGGCTTCCAAAAACATTTTGCAAATTCCACAAGAACAGTCTTAGCGAAAGGATTCTGGAGATAAAAGCTGTAAATCTGTAAGATGAATTAAAAGAATTCAAAGCAGTTTCTCAGAAACCTTCTTTTCGTTTTTTATCTTAGGATATTTCCATTTTAACCATAGGGCTATAGGGTTTCCAAATATCACTTTGCAAATTCCAGAAGAAAAGTCTTAGCGAAAGGCTTCTTGAGGGTAAAGCTGTAACTCTGTAAGATGAATTAACAGAACACAAAACATTTTCTCAGAAACCTACTTTTCAGTTTTTACCTTAGGATATTTCCTTTTTCACCATAGCCCTCTATGGGATTCCAATTATCACTTTGAAAATTCCACATGAACTGTCTTAGCGAAAGTCTTCTTGAGGGGAAAGCTGTAACTCTGTGAGAGGAACTAACTGAACACAAAGCAGTTTCTCAGAAAGCTTCTTCCCAGTTTTTAACTGAGGATATTTCCGTTTTCACCATAGCCCTTTTGGGCTTCCAAATATCACTTTGCAAATTCCACAACAACAGCCTTAGCGAAAGGCTTCCTGAGGTAAAAGAGTAACTCTGTGACTTGAATTAACAGAACACAAAGCCGTTTTCCAGAAAGCTTCTTTTCAGTTTTTATCTTGGGATGTTTCCTTTTTCACCATTGCCCTCTATGTGCCTCCAAATATCACTTTGCAATTCCACAAGAACAGTCTTAGTGAACGGCTTCCTGAGGGGAAAGCTGTAGCTCGGTGATATGTACTAACAGAACACACCGCATTTTCTCAGAATGGTTCTTTCCAGTTTTTAACGGAAGATATTTCCTTTTTCACCTTAGCCCTCTATGGGCTTCCAAATATCACTTTGCAAATTTCACAAAACAGTCTTAGTGAACGGCTTCTTGAGGGAAAAGCTGTAGCTCTGTGAGATGAACTAACAGAACACAAAGCAGTTTTTCAGACAGCTTCTTTTCGGTAAGTATCTTACGATATTTCCATTTTCACCATAGCCCTCTATGGGCTTCCACATATCACTTTGGAAATTCCTCAAAAACAGTCTTAGCGGAAGGCTTCTTGAGGGGAATGCTGTAACTCTTTGAGATGAATTAACAGAACACAAAGCAGTTTCTCGGAAAGCTTCTTTTCATTTTTTAACTGAAGTTATTTCCATTTTCACCATAGCCCTCTATGGGATTCCAAATATCACTATGCAAATTCCACAAGAACAGTGGAAGCGAAAGACTTCTGGAGGGGAAAACTGTAACGCTGTGAGATGAATTAACAGAACACAAAGCAGTTTCTCAGATATCTTCTTTCCAGTTTTTAACGAAAGATATTTCCTTTTTCACCGTAGTCCTCTATGGGCTTCCAAATATCACTTTGCAAATCCCACAAGAACAGTCTTAGCGAAAGCCTTCTTGACGGGAAAGCTGTAACTCGGTGAGATGATTTAACAGAACACACGGCAGTTTCTCAAAAAGCTTCTTTCCAGTTTTTAACGGAAGATATGTCCTTTTTCACCATAGCCCTCTATGGGCTTCCAAATATCACTTTGCAAATTTCACAAGAATAGTCTCAGTGAACTGCTTCTTGAAGGGAAACCTGTAACTCTGTGAGATGAACTAACAGAACACAAAGCAGTTTCACAGAAAGCTTCATTTCAGTTTTTATCTTTGGATGTTTTCTTTTTCATCATAGCCCTCTATGTGCCTTCAAATATCACTTTGAAAATTCCACAAGGAAAGTCTTAGTGAACGGCTTCTTGAGGGGAAAACTGTAACTCTGTGAGATGAATTAACAGAACACAAAGCAGTTTCTCAGATAGCTTCTTTCCAGTTTCTAACGGAGGATATTTCCTTTTAAGCCAGCCCTCTATGGGCTTCCAAATATCACTTTGCAAGTTTCACAAGAACAGTCTTAGCGAAAGGCTTCCTGAGGGGAAAGTTGTAACTCTGTGAGATGAATTAACAGAACACAAAGCAGTTTCTCAAAAAGCTTCTTTTCAGTTTTTAACAGAAGATATTTCCTTTTTCAACATAACACTGTATGGGCTTCCAAATATCACTTTGCAAATTCCACAAGAACAGTCTTAGCGAAAGGCTTTTAGAGGGAAATGTTGTAACTATGTGAGATGAATTAACAGAACACAAAGCAATTTCTCAGAAAGCTTCTTTTCAGTTTTTATCTTAGGATATTTCCTTTTTCAGCATAGCCCTCTATGGGCTTCCAAAAACATTTTGCAAATTCCACAAGAACAGTCTTAGCGAAAGGATTCTGGAGATAAAAGCTGTAAATCTGTAAGATGAATTAAAAGAATTCAAAGCAGTTTCTCAGAAACCTTCTTTTCGTTTTTTATCTTAGGATATTTCCATTTTAACCATAGGGCTATAGGGTTTCCAAATATCACTTTGCAAATTCCAGAAGAAAATTCTTAGCGAAAGGCTTCTTGAGGGTAAAGCTGTAACTCTGTAAGATGAATTAACAGAACACAAAACATTTTCTCAGAAACCTACTTTTCAGTTTTTACCTTAGGATATTTCCTTTTTCACCATAGCCCTCTATGGGATTCCAATTATCACTTTGAAAATTCCACATGAACTGTCTTAGCGAAAGTCTTCTTGAGGGGAAAGCTGTAACTCTGTGAGAGGAACTAACTGAACACAAAGCAGTTTCTCAGAAAGCTTCTTCCCAGTTTTTAACTGAGGATATTTCCGTTTTCACCATAGCCCTTTTGGGCTTCCAAATATCACTTTGCAAATTCCACAACAACAGCCTTAGCGAAAGGCTTCCTGAGGTAAAAGAGTAACTCTGTGACTTGAATTAACAGAACACAAAGCCGTTTTCCAGAAAGCTTCTTTTCAGTTTTTATCTTGGGATGTTTCCTTTTTCACCATTGCCCTCTATGTGCCTCCAAATATCACTTTGCAATTCCACAAGAACAGTCTTAGTGAACGGCTTCCTGAGGGGAAAGCTGTAGCTCGGTGATATGTACTAACAGAACACACCGCATTTTCTCAGAATGGTTCTTTCCAGTTTTTAACGGAAGATATTTCCTTTTTCACCTTAGCCCTCTATGGGCTTCCAAATATCACTTTGCAAATTTCACAAAACAGTCTTAGTGAACGGCTTCTTGAGGGAAAAGCTGTAGCTCTGTGAGATGAACTAACAGAACACAAAGCAGTTTTTCAGACAGCTTCTTTTCGGTAAGTATCTTACGATATTTCCATTTTCACCATAGCCCTCTATGGGCTTCCACATATCACTTTGGAAATTCCTCAAAAACAGTCTTAGCGGAAGGCTTCTTGAGGGGAATGCTGTAACTCTTTGAGATGAATTAACAGAACACAAAGCAGTTTCTCGGAAAGCTTCTTTTCATTTTTTAACTGAAGTTATTTCCATTTTCACCATAGCCCTCTATGGGATTCCAAATATCACTATGCAAATTCCACAAGAACAGTGGAAGCGAAAGACTTCTGGAGGGGAAAACTGTAACGCTGTGAGATGAATTAACAGAACACAAAGCAGTTTCTCAGATATCTTCTTTCCAGTTTTTAACGAAAGATATTTCCTTTTTCACCGTAGTCCTCTATGGGCTTCCAAATATCACTTTGCAAATCCCACAAGAACAGTCTTAGCGAAAGCCTTCTTGACGGGAAAGCTGTAACTCGGTGAGATGATTTAACAGAACACACGGCAGTTTCTCAAAAAGCTTCTTTCCAGTTTTTAACGGAAGATATGTCCTTTTTCACCATAGCCCTCTATGGGCTTCCAAATATCACTTTGCAAATTTCACAAGAATAGTCTCAGTGAACTGCTTCTTGAAGGGAAACCTGTAACTCTGTGAGATGAACTAACAGAACACAAAGCAGTTTCACAGAAAGCTTCATTTCAGTTTTTATCTTTGGATGTTTTCTTTTTCATCATAGCCCTCTATGTGCCTTCAAATATCACTTTGAAAATTCCACAAGGAAAGTCTTAGTGAACGGCTTCTTGAGGGGAAAACTGTAACTCTGTGAGATGAATTAACAGAACACAAAGCAGTTTCTCAGATAGCTTCTTTCCAGTTTCTAACGGAGGATATTTCCTTTTAAGCCAGCCCTCTATGGGCTTCCAAATATCACTTTGCAAGTTTCACAAGAACAGTCTTAGCGAAAGGCTTCCTGAGGGGAAAGTTGTAACTCTGTGAGATGAATTAACAGAACACAAAGCAGTTTCTCAAAAAGCTTCTTTTCAGTTTTTAACGGAAGATATTTCCTTTTTCAACATAACACTGTATGGGCTTCCAAATATCACTTTGCAAATTCCACAAGAACAGTCTTAGCGAAAGGCTTTTAGAGGGAAATGTTGTAACTATGTGAGATGAATTAACAGAACACAAAGCAATTTCTCAGAAAGCTTCTTTTCAGTTTTTATCTTACGATATTTCCTTTTTCACCATAGACCTCTATGGGCTTCCAAATCTCACTTTGCAAATTCCACAAGAACAGTCTTAGCGAAAGAATTATTGAGTGGAAAGCTGTAACTCTTTGAGGTGAATTAACAGAACAAAAAGGAGTTTCTCAGAAAGCTTCTTTCCCCTTTTTAACAGAAGATATTTCCTTTTTCACCATAGCGCTCTATGGGCTTCCAAATATCATTTTGCAAATCCCACAACAACAGTCTTAGCGAAAGGCTTCTTGAAGGGAAAGCTGTAACTGGGTGAGGTCTATTATCAGAACACCTGGCACTTTCTCAGAAAGCTTCTTTCCAGGTTTTAACTGAAGATATTTCCTTTTTCACCATAGCCCTCTATGGGCTTCCAAATATCACTTTGGAAATTCGACAGCAGCCTTAGCGAAAGGCTTTTAGAGGGAAATGTAACTCTGTGAGATGAATTAACAGAACACAAAGGAGTTTCTCAGAAAGCTTCTTTCCAGTTTTTAACGGAAAATAATTCCTTTTTCACCATAGCCCTCTATGGGATTCTAAATATCACTTTCCAAATTTCAGAAGAACAGTCTTAGTGAACGGCCTCTTGAGGGGAAATCTGTAACTCTCTGAGATGAATTAACAGAACACAAAGCAGTTTCTCAGAAATCTTCTTTCCAGTTTTTAACGGAAGATATGTCCTTTTTCACCATAGCCCTCTATGGTCTTGCAAATATCACTTTGCAAATTCCACAAGAACAGTCTTACCGAAAGGCTTCTTGAGAAGAAAGCTGTAACTCTGTGAGATGAATTAACAGAAAGCAAAGCAGTTTCTCAGAAAATTTCTTTCCAGTTTTTAATGGAAGATATGTCCTTTTTCACCATAGCCCTCTAGGAGTTTTCTAATATCACTTTGCAAATTTCACAAGAATAGTCTCAGTGAACTGCTTCTTGAAGGGAAAGCTGTAACTCTGTGAGATGAACTAACAGAACACAAAGCAGTTTATCAGAAAGCTTCTTTACAGTTTTTAACTGAAGATATTTCCTTTTTCACCATAGCCCTCTAAGGGCTTCCAAATATCACATTGCAAATGCCACAAGAACAGTCTTAGCGAAAGGCTGCTAGAGGGGAAAGCTGTAACTTGGTTAGATGTATTCACAGAACACACGGCAGTATCTCAGAATGCTTCTTTCCAGTTTTTAACGGAAGATATTCCCTTTTTCACCATAGCCCTCTAAGGGCTTCCAAATATCACTTTGCAAATTCCAAAAGAGCAGTCTTAGCGAAAGACTTCTGGAGCGGAAAGCTGTAACTCTCTGAAATGAATTAACAGAACACAGAGCTGTTCCTCAGAAAGCTTCTTTCCAGTTTTCAACCGAAGATATTTTCTTTTTCCCATAGCCCTCTATGGGCTTCCAAATATCACTTAGAAAATTCCACAAGAACAGTCTTAGCGAAAGGCTTCTTGAGGTGAAAGCTGTAACACGGTGAGATGTTTTAACAGAACACTCATCAGTTTCTCAGAAAGCTTCTTTCCAATTTTTAACGTAAGTTATTTCCTTTTTCACCATAGCCCTCTACGGGCTTCTAAGATCACTTTGCAAATTCCACAAGAACAGTCTTAGCGAAAGGCTTCTGGGAGCAAAGCTGTAATTCTGTGAGATGATCTAACAAAACACGAAGCAGTTTCTCAGAAATCTTCTTTTCGGTTTTTAATGGAAGAAATGTCCTTTTTCATCATAGCCCTCAATGGGCTTCCAAATTTCACTTTGCAAATTCCACAAGAACAGTCTTAGCGAAAGGCTTTTTGAGGGGAAAGCTGTAACTCTGGTGACGAATTAACAGAACACAAAGCAGTTTCTCAGAAAGCTTCTTTTCAGTTTTCGTCTTAGGATATTTCCTTTTTCACCGTAGCCCTCTATGGGCTTCCAAATATCACTTTGCATATTCCAAAAGAACAACCTTAGTGATCGGCTTCATGATAGGAAAGCTGTAACTCTGTGAGATTAATTAACGGAACACAAAGCAGTTTCTCAGAAAGGTTCTTTCCAGTTTTTAGTGGAAGATATTTCCTTTTTCACCATAGTCCACTATGGGCTTCAAAATATCACTTTGAAAATTCCACAAGAACAGTCTTAGTGAACGGCCTCTTCGGGGGAAATCTGTAACTCTCTGAGATGAATTAACAGAACACAAAGCAGTTTCTCAGAAATCTTCTTTCCAGTTTTTAACGAAAGATATTTCCTTTTTCACCAAAGTCCTCTATGGGATTACAAATATCAGTTTGCAAATTACACAAGAACAGTCTTAGTGAAGGGCTTCTTGAGGGGAAAGCTGTAACACTTTGAGATGAACTAACACAACACAAAGCAGTTTCTCAGACAGCTTCTTTTCGGTTTTTATCTTAGGATATTTCCATTTTCAAAATAGCCCTCTATGGGCTTCCAAGTATCACTTTGCAAATTCCACAAGAACAGTCTTATAGAAAGGCTTCTTGAGGGGAAAGCTGTAACTCGGTGAGATGTATTAACAGAACACACGGCAGTTTCTCAGAAAGCTTCTTTCCAGTTTTTAACGGAAGTTATTTCCCTTTTCACCATAGTCCTCCATGGGCTTCCAAATATCACTTTGCAAATTCCAGAAGAACAGTCTTAGCGAAAGGCTTCTGAAGGGGAAATCTGTAACTCTGTGAGTTGAATTAACAGAACACAAAGCAGTTTCTCACAAATCTTCTTTCCAGTTTTTAACGGAAGTTAGTTCCTTTTTCACCATAGTCCTCTATGGGCTTCCAAATATGACTTTGCAAATTCCACAAGAACAGTCTTAGCGAAAGGCTTCTTGAGGGGGGAAGCTGTAACTCTGTGAGATGAATTAACAGAACACAAAGCAGTCTCTCAGAAAGCTTCTTTCCAGTATTTAACTGAAGATATTTCCTTTTTCACTATAGCCCTCTATGGGCTTCCAAATATCACTTTGGAAATCCCACAAGAACAGTCTTAGCGAAAGGCTTCTTGAGAGAAAAGCTGTACCTCGGTGATATGTACTAACAGAACACACCGCACTTTCTCAGAATGGTTCTTTCCAGTTTTTAACGGAAGATATTTCCTTTTTCACCTTAGCCCTCTATGGGCTTCCAAATATCACTTTGCAAATTTCACAAAACAGTCTTAGTTAACGGCTTCTTGAGGGGAAAGCTGTAACTCTGTGAGTGAACTAACAAAACACAAAGCAGCTTTCCATACAGCTTCTTTTCGGTTTTTATCTTAGGATATTTCCATTTTCACCATAGCCTACTATGGGCATCGAAATATCACTTTGGAAATTCCACAAAAACAGTCTTAGCGGAAGGATTCTTGAGGCAAAAGCAGTAACTCTTTGAGATGAATTAACAGAACACAAAGCAGTTTCTCAGAAAGCTTCTTTTCAGTTTTTAACTGAAGGTATTTCCTTTTTCACCATAGCCCTCTATGGGCTTCAAAATATCACTTTGTAAATTCCACAAGAACAGCCTTAGCGAAAGGCTTCCTGAGGTAAAAGAGTAACTGTGAGTTGAATTAACAGAACACAAAGCAGTTTCTCAGAAAGCTTCTTTTCGGATTTTATCTTACTATATTTCCTTTTTCAACATAGCCCTCTATGGTCTTCCAAATATCACTTTGCAAATTACACAAGAACAGTCTTTGTGAAAGACTTCTTGAGGGGAAAGCTGTAACTCTCTGAGATGAATTAACAGATCACAAAGCAGTTTCTCAGAAAGCTTCTTTTCAGTTTTCATCTTAGGATATTTCCTTTATCAGCGTAGCCCTCTGTGGGCTTCCAAAAACATTTTGCAAATTCCACAAGAACAGTTTTAGCGAAAGGATTCTGGAGATAAAAGCTGTAAATCAGTAAGATGAATTAAGAGAATTCAAAGCAGTTTCTCAGAAACCTTCTTTTCGTTTTTTATCTTAGGATATTTCCATTTTAACCATAGGGCTATAGGGTTTCCAAATATCACTTTGCAAATTCCAGAAGAAAAGTCTTAGCGAAAGGCTTCTTGAGGGTAAAGCTGTAACTCTGTAAGATGAATTAACAGAACACAAAACATTTTCTCAGAAACCTACTTTTCAGTTTTTACCTTAGGATATTTCCTTTTTCACCATAGCCCTCTATGGGATTCCAATTATCACTTTGAAAATTCCACATGAACAGTCTTAGTGAAAGTCTTCTTGAGGGGAAAGCTGTAACTCTGTGAGAGGAACTAACTGAACACAAAGCAGTTTCTCAGAAAGCTTCTTTCCAGTTTTTAACTGAGGATATTTCCTTTTTCACCATAGCCCTTTTGGGCTTCCACATATCACTTTGCAAATTTCACAAGAGCAGTCTTAGCGAAAGGCTTCTTGAGGGGAAAGCTCTAACTCTGTGAGATGAATTACCAGAACACAAAGCATTTTCTCACAAATCTTCGTTCCAGTTTTTAACGGAGGATATTTTCTTTCTCACCATAGTTCTCTATGGGCTTCCAAATATCACATTGCAAATCCCACAAGAACAGTCTTAGCGAAAGGCTTCTTGAGAGGAAAGCTGTAACTCAGTGAGACGTATTAACAGAAGACACGGCATTTTCTCAGAATGCTTCTTTCCAGTTTTTAACGGAAGATATTTCCTTTTTCACCATAGTCCCCTATGGGTATCCAAATATCACTTTCCAAATTTCACAAAACTGTCTTAATGAACGGCTTCTTGAGGGAAAAGCTGTAGCTCTTTGAGTTGAACTAACAGAACACAAATCAGTTTTTCAGACAGCTTCTCTTCGGTAAGTATCTTAGGATATTTCCATTTTCACCATAGCCCTCTATGGGCTTCCACATATCACTTTGGAAATTCCTCAAAAACAGTCTTAGCGGAAGGCTTCTTGAGGGGAAAGCTGTAATTCTTTGAGATGAATTAACAGAAGAGAAAGCAGTTTCTCGGAAAGCTTCTTTTCATTTTTTAATTGAAGGTATTTCCATTTTCACCATAGCCCTCTATGGGATTCCAAATATCACTATGCAAATTCCACAAGAACAGTGGAAGCGAAAGACTTCGGGAGGGGAAAACTGTAACGCTGTGAGATGAATTAACAGAACACAAAGCAGTTTCTCAGATATCTTCTTTCCAGTTTTTAACGAAAGATATTTCCTTTTTCACGATAGTCCTCTATGGGCTTCCAAATATCACTTTGCAAATCCCACAAGAACAGTCTTAGCGAAAGCCTTCTTGACGGGAAAGCTGTAACTCGGTGAGATGATTTAACAGAACACACGGCAGTTTCTCAAAAAGCTTCCTTCCAGTTTTTAACGGAAGATATGTCCTTTTTCACCATAGCCCTCTATGGGCTTCCAAATATCACTTTGCAAATTTCACAAGAATAGTCTCAGTGAACTGCTTCTTGAAGGGAAACCTGTAACTCTGTGAGATGAACTAACAGAACACAAAGCAGTTAATCAGAAAGCTTCTTTACAGTTTTTATCGGAAAATATTTCCTTTTTCACCATTGCCCTCTATGAGATTCTAAATATCACTTTCCAAATTTCAGAAGAACAGTCTTAGTGAACGGCCTCATGAGGGGAAATCTGTGACACTTTGAGATGAATTAACAGAACACAAAGCAGTTTCTCAGAAAGCTTCTTTTCGGATTTTATCTTACTATATTTCCTTTTTCAACATAGCCCTCTATGGTCTTCCAAATATCACTTTGCAAATTACACAAGAACAGTCTTTGTGAAAGACTTCTTGAGG
Source organism: Chlorocebus sabaeus (assembly GCF_047675955.1). NCBI lineage: Eukaryota > Metazoa > Chordata > Mammalia > Primates > Cercopithecidae > Chlorocebus > Chlorocebus sabaeus. Next base: position 242,054 of record NW_027327474.1, on the reverse strand, counting down.
GGAAAGCTGTAACTCTCTGAGATGAATTAACAGAACACAAAGCAGTTTCTCAGAAAGCTTCTTTTCAGTTTTTATCTTAGGATATTTCCTTTTTCAGCATAGCCCTCTATGGGCTTCCAAAAACATTTTGCAAATTCCACAAGAACAGTCTTAGCGAAAGGATTCTGGAGATAAAAGCTGTAAATCTGTAAGATGAATTAAAAGAATTCAAAGCAGTTTCTCAGAAACCTTCTTTTCGTTTTTTATCTTAGGATATTTCCATTTTAACCATAGGGCTATAGGGTTTCCAAATATCACTTTGCAAATTCCAGAAGAAAAGTCTTAGCGAAAGGCTTCTTGAGGGTAAAGCTGTAACTCTGTAAGATGAATTAACAGAACACAAAACATTTTCTCAGAAACCTACTTTTCAGTTTTTACCTTAGGATATTTCCTTTTTCACCATAGCCCTCTATGGGATTCCAATTATCACTTTGAAAATTCCACATGAACAGTCTTAGTGAAAGTCTTCTTGAGGGGAAAGCTGTAACTCTGTGAGAGGAACTAACTGAACACAAAGCAGTTTCTCAGAAAGCTTCTTCCCAGTTTTTAACTGAGGATATTTCCGTTTTCACCATAGCACTTTTGGGCTTCCAAATATCACTTTGCAAATTCCACAAAACAGTCTTAGTTAACGGCTTCTTGAGGGGAAAGCTGTAACTCTGTGAGTGAACTAACAAAACACAAAGCAGCTTTCCATACAGCTTCTTTTCGGTTTTTATCTTAGGATATTTCCATTTTCACCATAGCCTACTATGGGCATCGAAATATCACTTTGGAAATTCCACAAAAACAGTCTTAGCGGAAGGCTTCTTGAGGCAAAAGCAGTAACTCTTTGAGATGAATTAACAGAACACAAAGCAGTTTCTCAGAAAGCTTCTTTTCAGTTTTTAACTGAAGGTATTTCCTTTTTCACCATAGCCCTCTATGGGCTTCAAAATATCACTTTGTAAATTCCACAAGAACAGCCTTAGCGAAAGGCTTCCTGAGGTAAAAGAGTAACTGTGAGTTGAATTAACAGAACACAAAGCAGTTTCTCAGAAAGCTTCTTTTCGGATTTTATCTTACTATATTTCCTTTTTCAACATAGCCCTCTATGGTCTTCCAAATATCACTTTGCAAATTACACAAGAACAGTCTTTGTGAAAGACTTCTTGAGGGGAAAGCTGTAACTCTCTGAGATGAATTAACAGATCACAAAGCAGTTTCTCAGAAAGCTTCTTTTCAGTTTTCATCTTAGGATATTTCCTTTATCAGCGTAGCCCTCTGTGGGCTTCCAAAAACATTTTGCAAATTCCACAAGAACAGTCTTAGCGAAAGGATTCTGGAGATAAAAGCTGTAAATCAGTAAGATGAATTAAGAGAATTCAAAGCAGTTTCTCAGAAACCTTCTTTTCGTTTTTTATCTTAGGATATTTCCATTTTAACCATAGGGCTATAGGGTTTCCAAATATCACTTTGCAAATTCCAGAAGAAAAGTCTTAGCGAAAGGCTTCTTGAGGGTAAAGCTGTAACTCTGTAAGATGAATTAACAGAACACAAAACATTTTCTCAGAAACCTACTTTTCAGTTTTTACCTTAGGATATTTCCTTTTTCACCATAGCCCTCTATGGGATTCCAATTATCACTTTGAAAATTCCACATGAACAGTCTTAGTGAAAGTCTTCTTGAGGGGAATGCTGTAACTCTGTGAGAGGAACTAACTGAACACAAAGCAGTTTCTCAGAAAGCTTCTTTCCAGTTTTTAACTGAGGATATTTCCTTTTTCACCATAGCCCTTTTGGGCTTCCACATATCACTTTGCAAATTTCACAAGAGCAGTCTTAGCGAAAGGCTTCTTGAGGGGAAAGCTCTAACTCTGTGAGATGAATTACCAGAACACAAAGCATTTTCTCACAAATCTTCGTTCCAGTTTTTAACGGAGGATATTTTCTTTCTCACCATAGTTCTCTATGGGCTTCCAAATATCACATTGCAAATCCCACAAGAACAGTCTTAGCGAAAGGCTTCTTGAGAGGAAAGCTGTAACTCAGTGAGACGTATTAACAGAAGACACGGCATTTTCTCAGAATGCTTCTTTCCAGTTTTTAACGGAAGATATTTCCTTTTTCACCATAGTCCCCTATGGGTATCCAAATATCACTTTCCAAATTTCACAAAACTGTCTTAATGAACGGCTTCTTGAGGGAAAAGCTGTAGCTCTTTGAGTTGAACTAACAGAACACAAATCAGTTTTTCAGACAGCTTCTCTTCGGTAAGTATCTTAGGATATTTCCATTTTCACCATAGCCCTCTATGGGCTTCCACATATCACTTTGGAAATTCCTCAAAAACAGTCTTAGCGGAAGGCTTCTTGAGGGGAAAGCTGTAATTCTTTGAGATGAATTAACAGAAGAGAAAGCAGTTTCTCGGAAAGCTTCTTTTCATTTTTTAATTGAAGGTATTTCCATTTTCACCATAGCCCTCTATGGGATTCCAAATATCACTATGCAAATTCCACAAGAACAGTGGAAGCGAAAGACTTCGGGAGGGGAAAACTGTAACGCTGTGAGATGAATTAACAGAACACAAAGCAGTTTCTCAGATATCTTCTTTCCAGTTTTTAACGAAAGATATTTCCTTTTTCACGATAGTCCTCTATGGGCTTCCAAATATCACTTTGCAAATCCCACAAGAACAGTCTTAGCGAAAGCCTTCTTGACGGGAAAGCTGTAACTCGGTGAGATGATTTAACAGAACACACGGCAGTTTCTCAAAAAGCTTCTTTCCAGTTTTTAACGGAAGATATGTCCTTTTTCACCATAGCCCTCTATGGGCTTCCAAATATCACTTTGCAAATTTCACAAGAATAGTCTCAGTGAACTGCTTCTTGAAGGGAAACCTGTAACTCTGTGAGATGAACTAACAGAACACAAAGCAGTTTATCAGAAAGCTTCTTTACAGTTTTTATCGGAAAATATTTCCTTTTTCACCATTGCCCTCTATGAGATTCTAAATATCACTTTCCAAATTTCAGAAGAACAGTCTTAGTGAACGGCCTCATGAGGGGAAATCTGTGACACTTTGAGATGAATTAACAGAACACAAAGCAGTTTCTCAGAAAGCTTCTTTTCGGATTTTATCTTACTATATTTCCTTTTTCAACATAGCCCTCTATGGTCTTCCAAATATCACTTTGCAAATTACACAAGAACAGTCTTTGTGAAAGACTTCTTGAGGGGAAAGCTGTAACTCTCTGAGATGAATTAACAGAACACAAAGCAGTTTCTCAGAAAGCTTCTTTTCAGTTTTTATCTTAGGATATTTCCTTTTTCAGCATAGCCCTCTATGGGCTTCCAAAAACATTTTGCAAATTCCACAAGAACAGTCTTAGCGAAAGGATTCTGGAGATAAAAGCTGTAAATCTGTAAGATGAATTAAAAGAATTCAAAGCAGTTTCTCAGAAACCTTCTTTTCGTTTTTTATCTTAGGATATTTCCATTTTAACCATAGGGCTATAGGGTTTCCAAATATCACTTTGCAATTTCCAGAAGAAAAGTCTTAGCGAAAGGCTTCTTGAGGGTAAAGCTGTAACTCTGTAAGATGAATTAACAGAACACAAAACATTTTCTCAGAAACCTACTTTTCAGTTTTTACCTTAGGATATTTCCTTTTTCACCATAGCCCTCTATGGGATTCCAATTATCACTTTGAAAATTCCACATGAACAGTCTTAGTGAAAGTCTTCTTGAGGGGAAAGCTGTAACTCTGTGAGAGGAACTAACTGAACACAAAGCAGTTTCTCAGAAAGCTTCTTCCCAGTTTTTAACTGAGGATATTTCCGTTTTCACCATAGCACTTTTGGGCTTCCAAATATCACTTTGCAAATTCCACAAAACAGTCTTAGTTAACGGCTTCTTGAGGGGAAAGCTGTAACTCTGTGAGTAAACTAACAAAACACAAAGCAGCTTTCCATACAGCTTCTTTTCGGTTTTTATCTTAGGATATTTCCATTTTCACCATAGCCTACTATGGGCATCGAAATATCACTTTGGAAATTCCACAAAAACAGTCTTAGCGGAAGGCTTCTTGAGGCAAAAGCAGTAACTCTTTGAGATGAATTAACAGAACACAAAGCAGTTTCTCAGAAAGCTTCTTTTCAGTTTTTAACTGAAGGTATTTCCTTTTTCACCATAGCCCTCTATGGGCTTCAAAATATCACTTTGTAAATTCCACAAGAACAGCCTTAGCGAAAGGCTTCCTGAGGTAAAAGAGTAACTGTGAGTTGAATTAACAGAACACAAAGCAGTTTCTCAGAAAGCTTCTCTTCGGATTTTATCTTACTATATTTCCTTTTTCAACATAGCCCTCTATGGTCTTCCAAATATCACTTTGCAAATTACACAAGAACAGTCTTTGTGAAAGACTTCTTGAGGGGAAAGCTGTAACTCTCTGAGATGAATTAACAGATCACAAAGCAGTTTCTCAGAAAGCTTCTTTTCAGTTTTCATCTTAGGATATTTCCTTTATCAGCGTAGCCCTCTGTGGGCTTCCAAAAACATTTTGCAAATTCCACAAGAACAGTCTTAGCGAAAGGATTCTGGAGATAAAAGCTGTAAATCAGTAAGATGAATTAAGAGAATTCAAAGCAGTTTCTCAGAAACCTTCTTTTCGTTTTTTATCTTAGGATATTTCCATTTTAACCATAGGGCTATAGGGTTTCCAAATATCACTTTGCAAATTCCAGAAGAAAAGTCTTAGCGAAAGGCTTCTTGAGGGTAAAGCTGTAACTCTGTAAGATGAATTAACAGAACACAAAACATTTTCTCAGAAACCTACTTTTCAGTTTTTACCTTAGGATATTTCCTTTTTCACCATAGCCCTCTATGGGATTCCAATTATCACTTTGAAAATTCCACATGAACAGTCTTAGTGAAAGTCTTCTTGAGGGGAAAGCTGTAACTCTGTGAGAGGAACTAACTGAACACAAAGCAGTTTCTCAGAAAGCTTCTTTCCAGTTTTTAACTGAGGATATTTCCTTTTTCACCATAGCCCTTTTGGGCTTCCACATATCACTTTGCAAATTTCACAAGAGCAGTCTTAGCGAAAGGCTTCTTGAGGGGAAAGCTCTAACTCTGTGAGATGAATTACCAGAACACAAAGCATTTTCTCACAAATCTTCGTTCCAGTTTTTAACGGAGGATATTTTCTTTCTCACCATAGTTCTCTATGGGCTTCCAAATATCACATTGCAAATCCCACAAGAACAGTCTTAGCGAAAGGCTTCTTGAGAGGAAAGCTGTAACTCAGTGAGTCGTATTAACAGAAGACACGGCATTTTCTCAGAATGCTTCTTTCCAGTTTTTAACGGAAGATATTTCCTTTTTCACCATAGTCCCCTATGGGTATCCAAATATCACTTTCCAAATTTCACAAAACTGTCTTAATGAACGGCTTCTTGAGGGAAAAGCTGTAGCTCTTTGAGTTGAACTAACAGAACACAAATCAGTTTTTCAGACAGCTTCTCTTCGGTAAGTATCTTAGGATATTTCCATTTTCACCATAGCCCTCTATGGGCTTCCACATATCACTTTGGAAATTCCTCAAAAACAGTCTTAGCGGAAGGCTTCTTGAGGGGAAAGCTGTAATTCTTTGAGATGAATTAACAGAAGAGAAAGCAGTTTCTCGGAAAGCTTCTTTTCATTTTTTAATTGAAGGTATTTCCATTTTCACCATAGCCCTCTATGGGATTCCAAATATCACTATGCAAATTCCACAAGAACAGTGGAAGCGAAAGACTTCGGGAGGGGAAAACTGTAACGCTGTGAGATGAATTAACAGAACACAAAGCAGTTTCTCAGATATCTTCTTTTCAGTTTTTAACGAAAGATATTTCCTTTTTCACCATAGTCCTCTATGGGCTTCCAAATATCACTTTGCAAATCCCACAAGAACAGTCTTAGCGAAAGCCTTCTTGACGGGAAAGCTGTAACTCGGTGAGATGATTTAACAGAACACACGGCAGTTTCTCAAAAAGCTTCTTTCCAGTTTTTAACGGAAGATATGTCCTTTTTCACCATAGCCCTCTATGGGCTTCCAAATATCACTTTGCAAATTTCACAAGAATAGTCTCAGTGAACTGCTTCTTGAAGGGAAACCTGTAACTCTGTGAGATGAACTAACAGAACACAAAGCAGTTTATCAGAAAGCTTCTTTACAGTTTTTATCGGAAAATATTTCCTTTTTCACCATTGCCCTCTATGAGATTCTAAATATCACTTTCCAAATTTCAGAAGAACAGTCTTAGTGAACGGCCTCATGAGGGGAAATCTGTGACACTTTGAGATGAATTAACAGAACACAAAGCAGTTTCTCAGAAAGCTTCTTTTCGGATTTTATCTTACTATATTTCCTTTTTCAACATAGCCCTCTATGGTCTTCCAAATATCACTTTGCAAATTACACAAGAACAGTCTTTGTGAAAGACTTCTTGAGGGGAAAGCTGTAACTCTCTGAGATGAATTAACAGAACACAAAGCAGTTTCTCAGAAAGCTTCTTTTCAGTTTTTATCTTAGGATATTTCCTTTTTCAGCATAGCCCTCTATGGGCTTCCAAAAACATTTTGCAAATTCCACAAGAACAGTCTTAGCGAAAGGATTCTGGAGATAAAAGCTGTAAATCTGTAAGATGAATTAAAAGAATTCAAAGCAGTTTCTCAGAAACCTTCTTTTCGTTTTTTATCTTAGGATATTTCCATTTTAACCATAGGGCTATAGGGTTTCCAAATATCACTTTGCAAATTCCAGAAGAAAAGTCTTAGCGAAAGGCTTCTTGAGGGTAAAGCTGTAACTCTGTAAGATGAATTAACAGAACACAAAACATTTTCTCAGAAACCTACTTTTCAGTTTTTACCTTAGGATATTTCCTTTTTCACCATAGCCCTCTATGGGATTCCAATTATCACTTTGAAAATTCCACATGAACAGTCTTAGCGAAAGTCTTCTTGAGGGGAAAGCTGTAACTCTGTGAGAGGAACTAACTGAACACAAAGCAGTTTCTCAGAAAGCTTCTTCCCAGTTTTTAACTGAGGATATTTCCGTTTTCACCATAGCCCTTTTGGGCTTCCAAATATCACTTTGCAAATTCCACAACAACAGCCTTAGCGAAAGGCTTCCTGAGGTAAAAGAGTAACTCTGTGACTTGAATTAACAGAACACAAAGCCGTTTCCCAGAAAGCTTCTTTTCAGTTTTTATCTTGGGATGTTTCCTTTTTCACCATTGCCCTCTATGTGCCTCCAAATATCACTTTGCAATTCCACAAGAACAGTCTTAGTGAACGGCTTCCTGAGGGGAAAGCTGTAGCTCGGTGATATGTACTAACAGAACACACCGCATTTTCTCAGAATGGTTCTTTCCAGTTTTTAACGGAAGATATTTCCTTTTTCACCTTAGCCCTCTATGGGCTTCCAAATATCACTTTGCAAATTTCACAAAACAGTCTTAGTGAACGGCTTCTTGAGGGAAAAGCTGTAGCTCTGTGAGATGAACTAACAGAGCACAAAGCAGTTTTTCAGACAGCTTCTTTTCGGTAAGTATCTTACGATATTTCCATTTTCACCATAGCCCTCTATGGGCTTCCACATATCACTTTGGAAATTCCTCAAAAACAGTCTTAGCGGAAGGCTTCTTGAGGGGAATGCTGTAACTCTTTGAGATGAATTAACAGAACACAAAGCAGTTTCTCGGAAAGCTTCTTTTCATTTTTTAACTGAAGTTATTTCCATTTTCACCATAGCCCTCTATGGGATTCCAAATATCACTATGCAAATTCCACAAGAACAGTGGAAGCGAAAGACTTCTGGAGGGGAAAACTGTAACGCTGTGAGATGAATTAACAGAACACAAAGCAGTTTCTCAGATATCTTCTTTCCAGTTTTTAACGAAAGATATTTCCTTTTTCACCATAGTCCTCTATGGGCTTCCAAATATCACTTTGCAAATCCCACAAGAACAGTCTTAGCGAAAGCCTTCTTGACGGGAAAGCTGTAACTCGGTGAGATGATTTAACAGAACACACGGCAGTTTCTCAAAAAGCTTCTTTCCAGTTTTTAACGGAAGATATGTCCTTTTTCACCATAGCCCTCTATGGGCTTCCAAATATCACTTTGCAAATTTCACAAGAATAGTCTCAGTGAACTGCTTCTTGAAGGGAAACCTGTAACTCTGTGAGATGAACTAACAGAACACAAAGCAGTTTCACAGAAAGCTTCATTTCAGTTTTTATCTTTGGATGTTTTCTTTTTCATCATAGCCCTCTATGTGCCTTCAAATATCACTTTGAAAATTCCACAAGGAAAGTCTTAGTGAACGGCTTCTTGAGGGGAAAACTGTAACTCTGTGAGATGAATTAACAGAACACAAAGCAGTTTCTCAGATAGCTTCTTTCCAGTTTCTAACGGAGGATATTTCCTTTTAAGCCAGCCCTCTATGGGCTTCCAAATATCACTTTGCAAGTTTCACAAGAACAGTCTTAGCGAAAGGCTTCCTGAGGGGAAAGTTGTAACTCTGTGAGATGAATTAACAGAACACAAAGCAGTTTCTCAAAAAGCTTCTTTTCAGTTTTTAACGGAAGATATTTCCTTTTTCAACATAACACTGTATGGGCTTCCAAATATCACTTTGCAAATTCCACAAGAACAGTCTTAGCGAAAGGCTTTTAGAGGGAAATGTTGTAACTATGTGAGATGAATTAACAGAACACAAAGCAATTTCTCAGAAAGCTTCTTTTCAGTTTTTATCTTACGATATTTCCTTTTTCACCATAGACCTCTATGGGCTTCCAAATCTCACTTTGCAAATTCCACAAGAACAGTCTTAGCGAAAGAATTATTGAGTGGAAAGCTGTAACTCTTTGAGGTGAATTAACAGAACAAAAAGGAGTTTCTCAGAAAGCTTCTTTCCGCTTTTTAACAGAAGATATTTCCTTTTTCACCATAGCGCTCTATGGGCTTCCAAATATCATTTTGCAAATCCCACAACAACAGTCTTAGCGAAAGGCTTCTTGAAGGGAAAGCTGTAACTGGGTGAGGTCTATTATCAGAACACCTGGCACTTTCTCAGAAAGCTTCTTTCCAGGTTTTAACTGAAGATATTTCCTTTTTCACCATAGCCCTCTATGGGCTTCCAAATATCACTTTGGAAATTCGACAGCAGCCTTAGCGAAAGGCTTTTAGAGGGAAATGTAACTCTGTGAGATGAATTAACAGAACACAAAGGAGTTTCTCAGAAAGCTTCTTTCCAGTTTTTAACGGAAAATAATTCCTTTTTCACCATAGCCCTCTATGGGATTCTAAATATCACTTTCCAAATTTCAGAAGAACAGTCTTAGTGAACGGCCTCTTGAGGGGAAATCTGTAACTCTCTGAGATGAATTAACAGAACACAAAGCAGTTTCTCAGAAATCTTCTTTCCAGTTTTTAACGGAAGATATGTCCTTTTTCACCATAGCCCTCTATGGTCTTGCAAATATCACTTTGCAAATTCCACAAGAACAGTCTTACCGAAAGGCTTCTTGAGAAGAAAGCTGTAACTCTGTGAGATGAATTAACAGAAAGCAAAGCAGTTTCTCAGAAAATTTCTTTCCAGTTTTTAATGGAAGATATGTCCTTTTTCACCATAGCCCTCTAGGAGTTTTCTAATATCACTTTGCAAATTTCACAAGAATAGTCTCAGTGAACTGCTTCTTGAAGGGAAAGCTGTAACTCTGTGAGATGAACTAACAGAACACAAAGCAGTTTATCAGAAAGCTTCTTTACAGTTTTTAACTGAAGATATTTCCTTTTTCACCATAGCCCTCTAAGGGCTTCCAAATATCACATTGCAAATGCCACAAGAACAGTCTTAGCGAAAGGCTGCTAGAGGGGAAAGCTGTAACTCGGTTAGATGTATTCACAGAACACACGGCAGTATCTCAGAATGCTTCTTTCCAGTTTTTAACGGAAGATATTCCCTTTTTCACCATAGCCCTCTAAGGGCTTCCAAATATCACTTTGCAAATTCCAAAAGAGCAGTCTTAGCGAAAGACTTCTGGAGCGGAAAGCTGTAACTCTCTGAAATGAATTAACAGAACACAGAGCTGTTCCTCAGAAAGCTTCTTTCCAGTTTTCAACCGAAGATATTTTCTTTTTCCCATAGCCCTCTATGGGCTTCCAAATATCACTTAGAAAATTCCACAAGAACAGTCTTAGCGAAAGGCTTCTTGAGGTGAAAGCTGTAACACGGTGAGATGTTTTAACAGAACACTCATCAGTTTCTCAGAAAGCTTCTTTCCAATTTTTAACGTAAGTTATTTCCTTTTTCACCATAGCCCTCTACGGGCTTCTAAGATCACTTTGCAAATTCCACAAGAACAGTCTTAGCGAAAGGCTTCTGGGAGCAAAGCTGTAATTCTGTGAGATGATCTAACAAAACACGAAGCAGTTTCTCAGAAATCTTCTTTTCGGTTTTTAATGGAAGAAATGTCCTTTTTCATCATAGCCCTCAATGGGCTTCCAAATTTCACTTTGCAAATTCCACAAGAACAGTCTTAGCGAAAGGCTTTTTGAGGGGAAAGCTGTAACTCTGGTGACGAATTAACAGAACACAAAGCAGTTTCTCAGAAAGCTTCTTTTCAGTTTTCGTCTTAGGATATTTCCTTTTTCACCGTAGCCCTCTATGGGCTTCCAAATATCACTTTGCATATTCCAAAAGAACAACCTTAGTGATCGGCTTCATGATAGGAAAGCTGTAACTCTGTGAGATTAATTAACGGAACACAAAGCAGTTTCTCAGAAAGGTTCTTTCCAGTTTTTAGCGGAAGATATTTCCTTTTTCACCATAGTCCACTATGGGCTTCAAAATATCACTTTGAAAATTCCACAAGAACAGTCTTAGTGAACGGCCTCTTCGGGGGAAATCTGTAACTCTCTGAGATGAATTAACAGAACACAAAGCAGTTTCTCAGAAATCTTCTTTCCAGTTTTTAACGAAAGATATTTCCTTTTTCACCAAAGTCCTCTATGGGATTACAAATATCAGTTTGCAAATTACACAAGAACAGTCTTAGTGAAGGGCTTCTTGAGGGGAAAGCTGTAACACTTTGAGATGAACTAACACAACACAAAGCAGTTTCTCAGACAGCTTCTTTTCGGTTTTTATCTTAGGATATTTCCATTTTCAAAATAGCCCTCTATGGGCTTCCAAGTATCACTTTGCAAATTCCACAAGAACAGTCTTATAGAAAGGCTTCTTGAGGGGAAAGCTGTAACTCGGTGAGATGTATTAACAGAACACACGGCAGTTTCTCAGAAAGCTTCTTTCCAGTTTTTAACGGAAGTTATTTCCCTTTTCACCATAGTCCTCCATGGGCTTCCAAATATCACTTTGCAAATTCCAGAAGAACAGTCTTAGCGAAAGGCTTCTGAAGGGGAAATCTGTAACTCTGTGAGTTGAATTAACAGAACACAAAGCAGTTTCTCACAAATCTTCTTTCCAGTTTTTAACGGAAGTTAGTTCCTTTTTCACCATAGTCCTCTATGGGCTTCCAAATATGACTTTGCAAATTCCACAAGAACAGTCTTAGCGAAAGGCTTCTTGAGGGGGGAAGCTGTAACTCTGTGAGATGAATTAACAGAACACAAAGCAGTCTCTCAGAAAGCTTCTTTCCAGTATTTAACTGAAGATATTTCCTTTTTCACTATAGCCCTGTATGGGCTTCCAAATATCACTTTGGAAATCCCACAAGAACAGTCTTAGCGAAAGGCTTCTTGAGAGAAAAGCTGTACCTCGGTGATATGTACTAACAGAACACACCGCACTTTCTCAGAATGGTTCTTTCCAGTTTTTAACGGAAGATATTTCCTTTTTCACCTTAGCCCTCTATGGGCTTCCAAATATCACTTTGCAAATTTCACAAAACAGTCTTAGTTAACGGCTTCTTGAGGGGAAAGCTGTAACTCTGTGAGTGAACTAACAAAACACAAAGCAGCTTTCCATACAGCTTCTTTTCGGTTTTTATCTTAGGATATTTCCATTTTCACCATAGCCTACTATGGGCATCGAAATATCACTTTGGAAATTCCACAAAAACAGTCTTAGCGGAAGGATTCTTGAGGCAAAAGCAGTAACTCTTTGAGATGAATTAACAGAACACAAAGCAGTTTCTCAGAAAGCTTCTTTTCAGTTTTTAACTGAAGGTATTTCCTTTTTCACCATAGCCCTCTATGGGCTTCAAAATATCACTTTGTAAATTCCACAAGAACAGCCTTAGCGAAAGGCTTCCTGAGGTAAAAGAGTAACTGTGAGTTGAATTAACAGAACACAAAGCAGTTTCTCAGAAAGCTTCTTTTCGGATTTTATCTTACTATATTTCCTTTTTCAACATAGCCCTCTATGGTCTTCCAAATATCACTTTGCAAATTACACAAGAACAGTCTTTGTGAAAGACTTCTTGAGGGGAAAGCTGTAACTCTCTGAGATGAATTAACAGATCACAAAGCAGTTTCTCAGAAAGCTTCTTTTCAGTTTTCATCTTAGGATATTTCCTTTATCAGCGTAGCCCTCTGTGGGCTTCCAAAAACATTTTGCAAATTCCACAAGAACAGTCTTAGCGAAAGGATTCTGGAGATAAAAGCTGTAAATCAGTAAGATGAATTAAGAGAATTCAAAGCAGTTTCTCAGAAACCTTCTTTTCGTTTTTTATCTTAGGATATTTCCATTTTAACCATAGGGCTATAGGGTTTCCAAATATCACTTTGCAAATTCCAGAAGAAAAGTCTTAGCGAAAGGCTTCTTGAGGGTAAAGCTGTAACTCTGTAAGATGAATTAACAGAACACAAAACATTTTCTCAGAAACCTACTTTTCAGTTTTTACCTTAGGATATTTCCTTTTTCACCATAGCCCTCTATGGGATTCCAATTATCACTTTGAAAATTCCACATGAACAGTCTTAGTGAAAGTCTTCTTGAGGGGAAAGCTGTAACTCTGTGAGAGGAACTAACTGAACACAAAGCAGTTTCTCAGAAAGCTTCTTTCCAGTTTTTAACTGAGGATATTTCCTTTTTCACCATAGCCCTTTTGGGCTTCCACATATCACTTTGCAAATTTCACAAGAGCAGTCTTAGCGAAAGGCTTCTTGAGGGGAAAGCTCTAACTCTGTGAGATGAATTACCAGAACACAAAGCATTTTCTCACAAATCTTCGTTCCAGTTTTTAACGGAGGATATTTTCTTTCTCACCATAGTTCTCTATGGGCTTCCAAATATCACATTGCAAATCCCACAAGAACAGTCTTAGCGAAAGGCTTCTTGAGAGGAAAGCTGTAACTCAGTGAGACGTATTAACAGAAGACACGGCATTTTCTCAGAATGCTTCTTTCCAGTTTTTAACGGAAGATATTTCCTTTTTCACCATAGTCCCCTATGGGTATCCAAATATCACTTTCCAAATTTCACAAAACTGTCTTAATGAACGGCTTCTTGAGGGAAAAGCTGTAGCTCTTTGAGTTGAACTAACAGAACACAAATCAGTTTTTCAGACAGCTTCTCTTCGGTAAGTATCTTAGGATATTTCCATTTTCACCATAGCCCTCTATGGGCTTCCACATATCACTTTGGAAATTCCTCAAAAACAGTCTTAGCGGAAGGCTTCTTGAGGGGAAAGCTGTAATTCTTTGAGATGAATTAACAGAAGAGAAAGCAGTTTCTCGGAAAGCTTCTTTTCATTTTTTAATTGAAGGTATTTCCATTTTCACCATAGCCCTCTATGGGATTCCAAATATCACTATGCAAATTCCACAAGAACAGTGGAAGCGAAAGACTTCGGGAGGGGAAAACTGTAACGCTGTGAGATGAATTAACAGAACACAAAGCAGTTTCTCAGATATCTTCTTTCCAGTTTTTAACGAAAGATATTTCCTTTTTCACCATAGTCCTCTATGGGCTTCCAAATATCACTTTGCAAATCCCACAAGAACAGTCTTAGCGAAAGCCTTCTTGACGGGAAAGCTGTAACTCGGTGAGATGATTTAACAGAACACACGGCAGTTTCTCAAAAAGCTTCTTTCCAGTTTTTAACGGAAGATATGTCCTTTTTCACCATAGCCCTCTATGGGCTTCCAAATATCACTTTGCAAATTTCACAAGAATAGTCTCAGTGAACTGCTTCTTGAAGGGAAACCTGTAACTCTGTGAGATGAACTAACAGAACACAAAGCAGTTTATCAGAAAGCTTCTTTACAGTTTTTATCGGAAAATATTTCCTTTTTCACCATTGCCCTCTATGAGATTCTAAATATCACTTTCCAAATTTCAGAAGAACAGTCTTAGTGAACGGCCTCATGAGGGGAAATCTGTGACACTTTGAGATGAATTAACAGAACACAAAGCAGTTTCTCAGAAAGCTTCTTTTCGGATTTTATCTTACTATATTTCCTTTTTCAACATAGCCCTCTATGGTCTTCCAAATATCACTTTGCAAATTACACAAGAACAGTCTTTGTGAAAGACTTCTTGAGGGGAAAGCTGTAACTCTCTGAGATGAATTAACAGAACACAAAGCAGTTTCGCAGAAAGCTTCTTTTCAGTTTTTATCTTAGGATATTTCCTTTTTCAGCATAGCCCTCTATGGGCTTCCAAAAACATTTTGCAAATTCCACAAGAACAGTCTTAGCGAAAGGATTCTGGAGATAAAAGCTGTAAATCTGTAAGATGAATTAAAAGAATTCAAAGCAGTTTCTCAGAAACCTTCTTTTCGTTTTTTATCTTAGGATATTTCCATTTTAACCATAGGGCTATAGGGTTTCCAAATATCACTTTGCAAATTCCAGAAGAAAAGTCTTAGCGAAAGGCTTCTTGAGGGTAAAGCTGTAACTCTGTAAGATGAATTAACAGAACACAAAACATTTTCTCAGAAACCTACTTTTCAGTTTTTACCTTAGGATATTTCCTTTTTCACCATAGCCCTCTATGGGATTCCAATTATCACTTTGAAAATTCCACATGAACAGTCTTAGCGAAAGTCTTCTTGAGGGGAAAGCTGTAACTCTGTGAGAGGAACTAACTGAACACAAAGCAGTTTCTCAGAAAGCTTCTTCCCAGTTTTTAACTGAGGATATTTCCGTTTTCACCATAGCCCTTTTGGGCTTCCAAATATCACTTTGCAAATTCCACAACAACAGCCTTAGCGAAAGGCTTCCTGAGGTAAAAGAGTAACTCTGTGACTTGAATTAACAGAACACAAAGCCGTTTCCCAGAAAGCTTCTTTTCAGTTTTTATCTTGGGATGTTTCCTTTTTCACCATTGCCCTCTATGTGCCTCCAAATATCACTTTGCAATTCCACAAGAACAGTCTTAGTGAACGGCTTCCTGAGGGGAAAGCTGTAGCTCGGTGATATGTACTAACAGAACACACCGCATTTTCTCAGAATGGTTCTTTCCAGTTTTTAACGGAAGATATTTCCTTTTTCACCTTAGCCCTCTATGGGCTTCCAAATATCACTTTGCAAATTTCACAAAACAGTCTTAGTGAACGGCTTCTTGAGGGAAAAGCTGTAGCTCTGTGAGATGAACTAACAGAACACAAAGCAGTTTTTCAGACAGCTTCTTTTCGGTAAGTATCTTACGATATTTCCATTTTCACCATAGTCCTCTATGGGCTTCCACATATCACTTTGGAAATTCCTCAAAAACAGTCTTAGCGGAAGGCTTCTTGAGGGGAAAGCTGTAACTCTTTGAGATGAATTAACAGAACACAAAGCAGTTTCTCGGAAAGCTTCTTTTCATTTTTTAACTGAAGTTATTTCCATTTTCACCATAGCCCTCTATGGGATTCCAAATATCACTATGCAAATTCCACAAGAACAGTGGAAGCGAAAGACTTCTGGAGGGGAAAACTGTAACGCTGTGAGATGAATTAACAGAACACAAAGCAGTTTCTCAGATATCTTCTTTCCAGTTTTTAACGAAAGATATTTCCTTTTTCACCATAGTCCTCTATGGGCTTCCAAATATCACTTTGCAAATCCCACAAGAACAGTCTTAGCGAAAGCCTTCTTGACGGGAAAGCTGTAACTCGGTGAGATGATTTAACAGAACACACGGCAGTTTCTCAAAAAGCTTCTTTCCAGTTTTTAACGGAAGATATGTCCTTTTTCACCATAGCCCTCTATGGGCTTCCAAATATCACTTTGCAAATTTCACAAGAATAGTCTCAGTGAACTGCTTCTTGAAGGGAAACCTGTAACTCTGTGAGATGAACTAACAGAACACAAAGCAGTTTCACAGAAAGCTTCATTTCAGTTTTTATCTTTGGATGTTTTCTTTTTCATCATAGCCCTCTATATGCCTTCAAATATCACTTTGAAAATTCCACAAGGAAAGTCTTAGTGAACGGCTTCTTGAGGGGAAAACTGTAACTCTGTGAGATGAATTAACAGAACACAAAGCAGTTTCTCAGATAGCTTCTTTCCAGTTTCTAACGGAGGATATTTCCTTTTAAGCCAGCCCTCTATGGGCTTCCAAATATCACTTTGCAAGTTTCACAAGAACAGTCTTAGCGAAAGGCTTCCTGAGGGGAAAGTTGTAACTCTGTGAGATGAATTAACAGAACACAAAGCAGTTTCTCAAAAAGCTTCTTTTCAGTTTTTAACGGAAGATATTTCCTTTTTCAACATAACACTGTATGGGCTTCCAAATATCACTTTGCAAATTCCACAAGAACAGTCTTAGCGAAAGGCTTTTAGAGGGAAATGTTGTAACTCTTTGAGATGAATTAACAGAACACAAAGCAATTTCTCAGAAAGCTTCTTTTCAGTTTTTATCTTACGATATTTCCTTTTTCACCATAGACCTCTATGGGCTTCCAAATCTCACTTTGCAAATTCCACAAGAACAGTCTTAGCGAAAGAATTATTGAGTGGAAAGCTGTAACTCTTTGAGGTGAATTAACAGAACAAAAAGGAGTTTCTCAGAAAGCTTCTTTCCGCTTTTTAACAGAAGATATTTCCTTTTTCACCATAGCGCTCTATGGGCTTCCAAATATCATTTTGCAAATCCCACAACAACAGTCTTAGCGAAAGGCTTCTTGAAGGGAAAGCTGTAACTGGGTGAGGTCTATTATCAGAACACCTGGCACTTTCTCAGAAAGCTTCTTTCCAGGTTTTAACTGAAGATATTTCCTTTTTCACCATAGCCCTCTATGGGCTTCCAAATATCACTTTGGAAATTCGACAGCAGCCTTAGCGAAAGGCTTTTAGAGGGAAATGTAACTCTGTGAGATGAATTAACAGAACACAAAGGAGTTTCTCAGAAAGCTTCTTTCCAGTTTTTAACGGAAAATAATTCCTTTTTCACCATAGCCCTCTATGGGATTCTAAATATCACTTTCCAAATTTCAGAAGAACAGTCTTAGTGAACGGCCTCTTGAGGGGAAATCTGTAACTCTCTGAGATGAATTAACAGAACACAAAGCAGTTTCTCAGAAATCTTCTTTCCAGTTTTTAACGGAAGATATGTCCTTTTTCACCATAGCCCTCTATGGTCTTGCAAATATCACTTTGCAAATTCCACAAGAACAGTCTTACCGAAAGGCTTCTTGAGAAGAAAGCTGTAACTCTGTGAGATGAATTAACAGAAAGCAAAGCAGTTTCTCAGAAAATTTCTTTCCAGTTTTTAATGGAAGATATGTCCTTTTTCACCATAGCCCTCTAGGAGTTTTCTAATATCACTTTGCAAATTTCACAAGAATAGTCTCAGTGAACTGCTTCTTGAAGGGAAAGCTGTAACTCTGTGAGATGAACTAACAGAACACAAAGCAGTTTATCAGAAAGCTTCTTTACAGTTTTTAACTGAAGATATTTCCTTTTTCACCATAGCCCTCTAAGGGCTTCCAAATATCACATTGCAAATGCCACAAGAACAGTCTTAGCGAAAGGCTGCTAGAGGGGAAAGCTGTAACTCGGTTAGATGTATTCACAGAACACACGGCAGTATCTCAGAATGCTTCTTTCCAGTTTTTAACGGAAGATATTCCCTTTTTCACCATAGCCCTCTAAGGGCTTCCAAATATCACTTTGCAAATTCCAAAAGAGCAGTCTTAGCGAAAGACTTCTGGAGCGGAAAGCTGTAACTCTCTGAAATGAATTAACAGAACACAGAGCTGTTCCTCAGAAAGCTTCTTTCCAGTTTTCAACCGAAGATATTTTCTTTTTCCCATAGCCCTCTATGGGCTTCCAAATATCACTTAGAAAATTCCACAAGAACAGTCTTAGCGAAAGGCTTCTTGAGGTGAAAGCTGTAACACGGTGAGATGTTTTAACAGAACACTCATCAGTTTCTCAGAAAGCTTCTTTCCAATTTTTAACGTAAGTTATTTCCTTTTTCACCATAGCCCTCTACGGGCTTCTAAGATCACTTTGCAAATTCCACAAGAACAGTCTTAGCGAAAGGCTTCTGGGAGCAAAGCTGTAATTCTGTGAGATGATCTAACAAAACACGAAGCAGTTTCTCAGAAATCTTCTTTTCGGTTTTTAATGGAAGAAATGTCCTTTTTCATCATAGCCCTCAATGGGCTTCCAAATTTCACTTTGCAAATTCCACAAGAACAGTCTTAGCGAAAGGCTTTTTGAGGGGAAAGCTGTAACTCTGGTGACGAATTAACAGAACACAAAGCAGTTTCTCAGAAAGCTTCTTTTCAGTTTTCGTCTTAGGATATTTCCTTTTTCACCGTAGCCCTCTATGGGCTTCCAAATATCACTTTGCATATTCCAAAAGAACAACCTTAGTGATCGGCTTCATGATAGGAAAGCTGTAACTCTGTGAGATTAATTAACGGAACACAAAGCAGTTTCTCAGAAAGGTTCTTTCCAGTTTTTAGCGGAAGATATTTCCTTTTTCACCATAGTCCACTATGGGCTTCAAAATATCACTTTGAAAATTCCACAAGAACAGTCTTAGTGAACGGCCTCTTCGGGGGAAATCTGTAACTCTCTGAGATGAATTAACAGAACACAAAGCAGTTTCTCAGAAATCTTCTTTCCAGTTTTTAACGAAAGATATTTCCTTTTTCACCAAAGTCCTCTATGGGATTACAAATATCAGTTTGCAAATTACACAAGAACAGTCTTAGTGAAGGGCTTCTTGAGGGGAAAGCTGTAACACTTTGAGATGAACTAACACAACACAAAGCAGTTTCTCAGACAGCTTCTTTTCGGTTTTTATCTTAGGATATTTCCATTTTCAAAATAGCCCTCTATGGGCTTCCAAGTATCACTTTGCAAATTCCACAAGAACAGTCTTATAGAAAGGCTTCTTGAGGGGAAAGCTGTAACTCGGTGAGATGTATTAACAGAACACACGGCAGTTTCTCAGAAAGCTTCTTTCCAGTTTTTAACGGAAGTTATTTCCCTTTTCACCATAGTCCTCCATGGGCTTCCAAATATCACTTTGCAAATTCCAGAAGAACAGTCTTAGCGAAAGGCTTCTGAAGGGGAAATCTGTAACTCTGTGAGTTGAATTAACAGAACACAAAGCAGTTTCTCACAAATCTTCTTTCCAGTTTTTAACGGAAGTTAGTTCCTTTTTCACCATAGTCCTCTATGGGCTTCCAAATATGACTTTGCAAATTCCACAAGAACAGTCTTAGCGAAAGGCTTCTTGAGGGGGGAAGCTGTAACTCTGTGAGATGAATTAACAGAACACAAAGCAGTCTCTCAGAAAGCTTCTTTCCAGTATTTAACTGAAGATATTTCCTTTTTCACTATAGCCCTGTATGGGCTTCCAAATATCACTTTGGAAATCCCACAAGAACAGTCTTAGCGAAAGGCTTCTTGAGAGAAAAGCTGTACCTCGGTGATATGTACTAACAGAACACACCGCACTTTCTCAGAATGGTTCTTTCCAGTTTTTAACGGAAGATATTTCCTTTTTCACCTTAGCCCTCTATGGGCTTCCAAATATCACTTTGCAAATTCCACAAAACAGTCTTAGTTAACGGCTTCTTGAGGGGAAAGCTGTAACTCTGTGAGTGAACTAACAAAACACAAAGCAGCTTTCCATACAGCTTCTTTTCGGTTTTTATCTTAGGATATTTCCATTTTCACCATAGCCTACTATGGGCATCGAAATATCACTTTGGAAATTCCACAAAAACAGTCTTAGCGGAAGGATTCTTGAGGCAAAAGCAGTAACTCTTTGAGATGAATTAACAGAACACAAAGCAGTTTCTCAGAAAGCTTCTTTTCAGTTTTTAACTGAAGGTATTTCCTTTTTCACCATAGCCCTCTATGGGCTTCAAAATATCACTTTGTAAATTCCACAAGAACAGCCTTAGCGAAAGGCTTCCTGAGGTAAAAGAGTAACTGTGAGTTGAATTAACAGAACACAAAGCAGTTTCTCAGAAAGCTTCTTTTCGGATTTTATCTTACTATATTTCCTTTTTCAACATAGCCCTCTATGGTCTTCCAAATATCACTTTGCAAATTACACAAGAACAGTCTTTGTGAAAGACTTCTTGAGGGGAAAGCTGTAACTCTCTGAGATGAATTAACAGATCACAAAGCAGTTTCTCAGAAAGCTTCTTTTCAGTTTTCATCTTAGGATATTTCCTTTATCAGCGTAGCCCTCTGTGGGCTTCCAAAAACATTTTGCAAATTCCACAAGAACAGTCTTAGCGAAAGGATTCTGGAGATAAAAGCTGTAAATCAGTAAGATGAATTAAGAGAATTCAAAGCAGTTTCTCAGAAACCTTCTTTTCGTTTTTTATCTTAGGATATTTCCATTTTAACCATAGGGCTATAGGGTTTCCAAATATCACTTTGCAAATTCCAGAAGAAAAGTCTTAGCGAAAGGCTTCTTGAGGGTGAAGCTGTAACTCTGTAAGATGAATTAACAGAACACAAAACATTTTCTCAGAAACCTACTTTTCAGTTTTTACCTTAGGATATTTCCTTTTTCACCATAGCCCTCTATGGGATTCCAATTATCACTTTGAAAATTCCACATGAACAGTCTTAGTGAAAGTCTTCTTGAGGGGAAAGCTGTAACTCTGTGAGAGGAACTAACTGAACACAAAGCAGTTTCTCAGAAAGCTTCTTTCCAGTTTTTAACTGAGGATATTTCCTTTTTCACCATAGCCCTTTTGGGCTTCCACATATCACTTTGCAAATTTCACAAGAGCAGTCTTAGCGAAAGGCTTCTTGAGGGGAAAGCTCTAACTCTGTGAGATGAATTACCAGAACACAAAGCATTTTCTCACAAATCTTCGTTCCAGTTTTTAACGGAGGATATTTTCTTTCTCACCATAGTTCTCTATGGGCTTCCAAATATCACATTGCAAATCCCACAAGAACAGTCTTAGCGAAAGGCTTCTTGAGAGGAAAGCTGTAACTCAGTGAGACGTATTAACAGAAGACACGGCATTTTCTCAGAATGCTTCTTTCCAGTTTTTAACGGAAGATATTTCCTTTTTCACCATAGTCCCCTATGGGTATCCAAATATCACTTTCCAAATTTCACAAAACTGTCTTAATGAACGGCTTCTTGAGGGAAAAGCTGTAGCTCTTTGAGTTGAACTAACAGAACACAAATCAGTTTTTCAGACAGCTTCTCTTCGGTAAGTATCTTAGGATATTTCCATTTTCACCATAGCCCTCTATGGGCTTCCACATATCACTTTGGAAATTCCTCAAAAACAGTCTTAGCGGAGGCTTCTTGAGGGGAAAGCTGTAATTCTTTGAGATGAATTAACAGAAGAGAAAGCAGTTTCTCGGAAAGCTTCTTTTCATTTTTTAATTGAAGGTATTTCCATTTTCACCATAGCCCTCTATGGGATTCCAAATATCACTATGCAAATTCCACAAGAACAGTGGAAGCGAAAGACTTCGGGAGGGGAAAACTGTAACGCTGTGAGATGAATTAACAGAACACAAAGCAGTTTCTCAGATATCTTGTTTCCAGTTTTTAACGAAAGATATTTCCTTTTTCACGATAGTCCTCTATGGGCTTCCAAATATCACTTTGCAAATCCCACAAGAACAGTCTTAGCGAAAGCCTTCTTGACGGGAAAGCTGTAACTCGGTGAGATGATTTAACAGAACACACGGCAGTTTCTCAAAAAGCTTCCTTCCAGTTTTTAACGGAAGATATGTCCTTTTTCACCATAGCCCTCTATGGGCTTCCAAATATCACTTTGCAAATTTCACAAGAATAGTCTCAGTGAACTGCTTCTTGAAGGGAAACCTGTAACTCTGTGAGATGAACTAACAGAACACAAAGCAGTTAATCAGAAAGCTTCTTTACAGTTTTTATCGGAAAATATTTCCTTTTTCACCATTGCCCTCTATGAGATTCTAAATATCACTTTCCAAATTTCAGAAGAACAGTCTTAGTGAACGGCCTCATGAGGGGAAATCTGTGACACTTTGAGATGAATTAACAGAACACAAAGCAGTTTCTCAGAAAGCTTCTTTTCGGATTTTATCTTACTATATTTCCTTTTTCAACATAGCCCTCTATGGTCTTCCAAATATCACTTTGCAAATTACACAAGAACAGTCTTTGTGAAAGACTTCTTGAGGGGAAAGCTGTAACTCTCTGAGATGAATTAACAGAACACAAAGCAGTTTCTCAGAAAGCTTCTTTTCAGTTTTTATCTTAGGATATTTCCTTTTTCAGCATAGCCCTCTATGGGCTTCCAAAAACATTTTGCAAATTCCACAAGAACAGTCTTAGCGAAAGGATTCTGGAGATAAAAGCTGTAAATCTGTAAGATGAATTAAAAGAATTCAAAGCAGTTTCTCAGAAACCTTCTTTTCGTTTTTTATCTTAGGATATTTCCATTTTAACCATAGGGCTATAGGGTTTCCAAATATCACTTTGCAAATTACAGAAGAAAAGTCTTAGCGAAAGGCTTCTTGAGGGTAAAGCTGTAACTCTGTAAGATGAATTAACAGAACACAAAACATTTTCTCAGAAACCTACTTTTCAGTTTTTACCTTAGGATATTTCCTTTTTCACCATAGCCCTCTATGGGATTCCAATTATCACTTTGAAAATTCCACATGAACAGTCTTAGCGAAAGTCTTCTTGAGGGGAAAGCTGTAACTCTGTGAGAGGAACTAACTGAACACAAAGCAGTTTCTCAGAAAGCTTCTTCCCAGTTTTTAACTGAGGATATTTCCTTTTTCACCATAGCCCTTTTGGGCTTCCAAATATCACTTTGCAAATTCCACAACAACAGCCTTAGCGAAAGGCTTCCTGAGGTAAAAGAGTAACTCTGTGACTTGAATTAACAGAACACAAAGCCGTTTCCCAGAAAGCTTCTTTTCAGTTTTTATCTTGGGATGTTTCCTTTTTCACCATTGCCCTCTATGTGCCTCCAAATATCACTTTGCAATTCCACAAGAACAGTCTTAGTGAACGGCTTCCTGAGGGGAAAGCTGTAGCTCGGTGATATGTACTAACA
Source organism: Chlorocebus sabaeus (assembly GCF_047675955.1). Classification (NCBI taxonomy): domain Eukaryota; kingdom Metazoa; phylum Chordata; class Mammalia; order Primates; family Cercopithecidae; genus Chlorocebus; species Chlorocebus sabaeus. The sequence goes on along the minus strand of NW_027327474.1, from coordinate 218,540 downwards.
GAACACACCGCATTTTCTCAGAATGGTTCTCTCCAGTTTTTAACGGAAGATATTTCCTTTTTCACCTTAGCCCTCTATGGGCTTCCAAATATCACTTTGCAAATTTCACAAAACAGTCTTAGTGAACGGCTTCTTGAGGGAAAAGCTGTAGCTCTGTGAGATGAACTAACAGAACACAAAGCAGTTTTTCAGACAGCTTCTTTTCGGTAAGTATCTTACGATATTTCCATTTTCACCATAGCCCTCTATGGGCTTCCACATATCACTTTGGAAATTCCTCAAAAACAGTCTTAGCGGAAGGCTTCTTGAGGGGAAAGCTGTAACTCTTTGAGATGAATTAACAGAACACAAAGCAGTTTCTCAGAAAGCTTCTTTTCAGTTTTTAACTGAAGGTATTTCCTTTTTCACCATAGCCCTCTATGGGCTTCAAAATATCACTTTGTAAATTCCACAAGAACAGCCTTAGCGAAAGGCTTCCTGAGGTAAAAGAGTAACTGTGAGTTGAATTAACAGAACACAAAGCAGTTTCTCAGAAAGCTTCTTTTCGGATTTTATCTTACTATATTTCCTTTTTCAACATAGCCCTCTATGGTCTTCCAAATATCACTTTGCAAATTACACAAGAACAGTCTTTGTGAAAGACTTCTTGAGGGGAAAGCTGTAACTCTCTGAGATGAATTAACAGATCACAAAGCAGTTTCTCAGAAAGCTTCTTTTCAGTTTTCATCTTAGGATATTTCCTTTATCAGCGTAGCCCTCTGTGGGCTTCCAAAAACATTTTGCAAATTCCACAAGAACAGTCTTAGCGAAAGGATTCTGGAGATAAAAGCTGTAAATCAGTAAGATGAATTAAGAGAATTCAAAGCAGTTTCTCAGAAACCTTCTTTTCGTTTTTTATCTTAGGATATTTCCATTTTAACCATAGGGCTATAGGGTTTCCAAATATCACTTTGCAAATTCCAGAAGAAAAGTCTTAGCGAAAGGCTTCTTGAGGGTAAAGCTGTAACTCTGTAAGATGAATTAACAGAACACAAAACATTTTCTCAGAAACCTACTTTTCAGTTTTTACCTTAGGATATTTCCTTTTTCACCATAGCCCTCTATGGGATTCCAATTATCACTTTGAAAATTCCACATGAACAGTCTTAGTGAAAGTCTTCTTGAGGGGAAAGCTGTAACTCTGTGAGAGGAACTAACTGAACACAAAGCAGTTTCTCAGAAAGCTTCTTTCCAGTTTTTAACTGAGGATATTTCCTTTTTCACCATAGCCCTTTTGGGCTTCCACATATCACTTTGCAAATTTCACAAGAGCAGTCTTAGCGAAAGGCTTCTTGAGGGGAAAGCTCTAACTCTGTGAGATGAATTACCAGAACACAAAGCATTTTCTCACAAATCTTCGTTCCAGTTTTTAACGGAGGATATTTTCTTTCTCACCATAGTTCTCTATGGGCTTCCAAATATCACATTGCAAATCCCACAAGAACAGTCTTAGCGAAAGGCTTCTTGAGAGGAAAGCTGTAACTCAGTGAGACGTATTAACAGAAGACACGGCATTTTCTCAGAATGCTTCTTTCCAGTTTTTAACGGAAGATATTTCCTTTTTCACCATAGTCCCCTATGGGTATCCAAATATCACTTTCCAAATTTCACAAAACTATCTTAATGAACGGCTTCTTGAGGGAAAAGCTGTAGCTCTTTGAGTTGAACTAACAGAACACAAATCAGTTTTTCAGACAGCTTCTCTTCGGTAAGTATCTTAGGATATTTCCATTTTCACCATAGCCCTCTATGGGCTTCCACATATCACTTTGGAAATTCCTCAAAAACAGTCTTAGCGGAAGGCTTCTTGAGGGGAAAGCTGTAATTCTTTGAGATGAATTAACAGAAGAGAAAGCAGTTTCTCGGAAAGCTTCTTTTCATTTTTTAATTGAAGGTATTTCCATTTTCACCATAGCCCTCTATGGGATTCCAAATATCACTATGCAAATTCCACAAGAACAGTGGAAGCGAAAGACTTCGGGAGGGGAAAACTGTAACGCTGTGAGATGAATTAACAGAACACAAAGCAGTTTCTCAGATATCTTCTTTCCAGTTTTTAACGAAAGATATTTCCTTTTTCACCATAGTCCTCTATGGGCTTCCAAATATCACTTTGCAAATCCCACAAGAACAGTCTTAGCGAAAGCCTTCTTGACGGGAAAGCTGTAACTCGGTGAGATGATTTAACAGAACACACGGCAGTTTCTCAAAAAGCTTCTTTCCAGTTTTTAACGGAAGATATGTCCTTTTTCACCATAGCCCTCTATGGGCTTCCAAATATCACTTTGCAAATTTCACAAGAATAGTCTCAGTGAACTGCTTCTTGAAGGGAAACCTGTAACTCTGTGAGATGAACTAACAGAACACAAAGCAGTTTATCAGAAAGCTTCTTTACAGTTTTTATCGGAAAATATTTCCTTTTTCACCATTGCCCTCTATGAGATTCTAAATATCACTTTCCAAATTTCAGAAGAACAGTCTTAGTGAACGGCCTCATGAGGGGAAATCTGTGACACTTTGAGATGAATTAACAGAACACAAAGCAGTTTCTCAGAAAGCTTCTTTTCGGATTTTATCTTACTATATTTCCTTTTTCAACATAGCCCTCTATGGTCTTCCAAATATCACTTTGCAAATTACACAAGAACAGTCTTTGTGAAAGACTTCTTGAGGGGAAAGCTGTAACTCTCTGAGATGAATTAACAGAACACAAAGCAGTTTCGCAGAAAGCTTCTTTTCAGTTTTTATCTTAGGATATTTCCTTTTTCAGCATAGCCCTCTATGGGCTTCCAAAAACATTTTGCAAATTCCACAAGAACAGTCTTAGCGAAAGGATTCTGGAGATAAAAGCTGTAAATCTGTAAGATGAATTAAAAGAATTCAAAGCAGTTTCTCAGAAACCTTCTTTTCGTTTTTTATCTTAGGATATTTCCATTTTAACCATAGGGCTATAGGGTTTCCAAATATCACTTTGCAAATTCCAGAAGAAAAGTCTTAGCGAAAGGCTTCTTGAGGGTAAAGCTGTAACTCTGTAAGATGAATTAACAGAACACAAAACATTTTCTCAGAAACCTACTTTTCAGTTTTTACCTTAGGATATTTCCTTTTTCACCATAGCCCTCTATGGGATTCCAATTATCACTTTGAAAATTCCACATGAACAGTCTTAGCGAAAGTCTTCTTGAGGGGAAAGCTGTAACTCTGTGAGAGGAACTAACTGAACACAAAGCAGTTTCTCAGAAAGCTTCTTCCCAGTTTTTAACTGAGGATATTTCCGTTTTCACCATAGCCCTTTTGGGCTTCCAAATATCACTTTGCAAATTCCACAACAACAGCCTTAGCGAAAGGCTTCCTGAGGTAAAAGAGTAACTCTGTGACTTGAATTAACAGAACACAAAGCCGTTTCCCAGAAAGCTTCTTTTCAGTTTTTATCTTGGGATGTTTCCTTTTTCACCATTGCCCTCTATGTGCCTCCAAATATCACTTTGCAATTCCACAAGAACAGTCTTAGTGAACGGCTTCCTGAGGGGAAAGCTGTAGCTCGGTGATATGTACTAACAGAACACACCGCATTTTCTCAGAATGGTTCTTTCCAGTTTTTAACGGAAGATATTTCCTTTTTCACCTTAGCCCTCTATGGGCTTCCAAATATCACTTTGCAAATTTCACAAAACAGTCTTAGTGAACGGCTTCTTGAGGGAAAAGCTGTAGCTCTGTGAGATGAACTAACAGAACACAAAGCAGTTTTTCAGACAGCTTCTTTTCGGTAAGTATCTTACGATATTTCCATTTTCACCATAGCCCTCTATGGGCTTCCACATATCACTTTGGAAATTCCTCAAAAACAGTCTTAGCGGAAGGCTTCTTGAGGGGAAAGCTGTAACTCTTTGAGATGAATTAACAGAACACAAAGCAGTTTCTCGGAAAGCTTCTTTTCATTTTTTAACTGAAGTTATTTCCATTTTCACCATAGCCCTCTATGGGATTCCAAATATCACTATGCAAATTCCACAAGAACAGTGGAAGCGAAAGACTTCTGGAGGGGAAAACTGTAACGCTGTGAGATGAATTAACAGAACACAAAGCAGTTTCTCAGATATCTTCTTTCCAGTTTTTAACGAAAGATATTTCCTTTTTCACCATAGTCCTCTATGGGCTTCCAAATATCACTTTGCAAATCCCACAAGAACAGTCTTAGCGAAAGCCTTCTTGACGGGAAAGCTGTAACTCGGTGAGATGATTTAACAGAACACACGGCAGTTTCTCAAAAAGCTTCTTTCCAGTTTTTAACGGAAGATATGTCCTTTTTCACCATAGCCCTCTATGGGCTTCCAAATATCACTTTGCAAATTTCACAAGAATAGTCTCAGTGAACTGCTTCTTGAAGGGAAACCTGTAACTCTGTGAGATGAACTAACAGAACACAAAGCAGTTTCACAGAAAGCTTCATTTCAGTTTTTATCTTTGGATGTTTTCTTTTTCATCATAGCCCTCTATATGCCTTCAAATATCACTTTGAAAATTCCACAAGGAAAGTCTTAGTGAACGGCTTCTTGAGGGGAAAACTGTAACTCTGTGAGATGAATTAACAGAACACAAAGCAGTTTCTCAGATAGCTTCTTTCCAGTTTCTAACGGAGGATATTTCCTTTTAAGCCAGCCCTCTATGGGCTTCCAAATATCACTTTGCAAGTTTCACAAGAACAGTCTTAGCGAAAGGCTTCCTGAGGGGAAAGTTGTAACTCTGTGAGATGAATTAACAGAACACAAAGCAGTTTCTCAAAAAGCTTCTTTTCAGTTTTTAACGGAAGATATTTCCTTTTTCAACATAACACTGTATGGGCTTCCAAATATCACTTTGCAAATTCCACAAGAACAGTCTTAGCGAAAGGCTTTTAGAGGGAAATGTTGTAACTCTTTGAGATGAATTAACAGAACACAAAGCAATTTCTCAGAAAGCTTCTTTTCAGTTTTTATCTTACGATATTTCCTTTTTCACCATAGACCTCTATGGGCTTCCAAATCTCACTTTGCAAATTCCACAAGAACAGTCTTAGCGAAAGAATTATTGAGTGGAAAGCTGTAACTCTTTGAGGTGAATTAACAGAACAAAAAGGAGTTTCTCAGAAAGCTTCTTTCCGCTTTTTAACAGAAGATATTTCCTTTTTCACCATAGCGCTCTATGGGCTTCCAAATATCATTTTGCAAATCCCACAACAACAGTCTTAGCGAAAGGCTTCTTGAAGGGAAAGCTGTAACTGGGTGAGGTCTATTATCAGAACACCTGGCACTTTCTCAGAAAGCTTCTTTCCAGGTTTTAACTGAAGATATTTCCTTTTTCACCATAGCCCTCTATGGGCTTCCAAATATCACTTTGGAAATTCGACAGCAGCCTTAGCGAAAGGCTTTTAGAGGGAAATGTAACTCTGTGAGATGAATTAACAGAACACAAAGGAGTTTCTCAGAAAGCTTCTTTCCAGTTTTTAACGGAAAATAATTCCTTTTTCACCATAGCCCTCTATGGGATTCTAAATATCACTTTCCAAATTTCAGAAGAACAGTCTTAGTGAACGGCCTCTTGAGGGGAAATCTGTAACTCTCTGAGATGAATTAACAGAACACAAAGCAGTTTCTCAGAAATCTTCTTTCCAGTTTTTAACGGAAGATATGTCCTTTTTCACCATAGCCCTCTATGGTCTTGCAAATATCACTTTGCAAATTCCACAAGAACAGTCTTACCGAAAGGCTTCTTGAGAAGAAAGCTGTAACTCTGTGAGATGAATTAACAGAAAGCAAAGCAGTTTCTCAGAAAATTTCTTTCCAGTTTTTAATGGAAGATATGTCCTTTTTCACCATAGCCCTCTAGGAGTTTTCTAATATCACTTTGCAAATTTCACAAGAATAGTCTCAGTGAACTGCTTCTTGAAGGGAAAGCTGTAACTCTGTGAGATGAACTAACAGAACACAAAGCAGTTTATCAGAAAGCTTCTTTACAGTTTTTAACTGAAGATATTTCCTTTTTCACCATAGCCCTCTAAGGGCTTCCAAATATCACATTGCAAATGCCACAAGAACAGTCTTAGCGAAAGGCTGCTAGAGGGGAAAGCTGTAACTCGGTTAGATGTATTCACAGAACACACGGCAGTATCTCAGAATGCTTCTTTCCAGTTTTTAACGGAAGATATTCCCTTTTTCACCATAGCCCTCTAAGGGCTTCCAAATATCACTTTGCAAATTCCAAAAGAGCAGTCTTAGCGAAAGACTTCTGGAGCGGAAAGCTGTAACTCTCTGAAATGAATTAACAGAACACAGAGCTGTTCCTCAGAAAGCTTCTTTCCAGTTTTCAACCGAAGATATTTTCTTTTTCCCATAGCCCTCTATGGGCTTCCAAATATCACTTAGAAAATTCCACAAGAACAGTCTTAGCGAAAGGCTTCTTGAGGTGAAAGCTGTAACACGGTGAGATGTTTTAACAGAACACTCATCAGTTTCTCAGAAAGCTTCTTTCCAATTTTTAACGTAAGTTATTTCCTTTTTCACCATAGCCCTCTACGGGCTTCTAAGATCACTTTGCAAATTCCACAAGAACAGTCTTAGCGAAAGGCTTCTGGGAGCAAAGCTGTAATTCTGTGAGATGATCTAACAAAACACGAAGCAGTTTCTCAGAAATCTTCTTTTCGGTTTTTAATGGAAGAAATGTCCTTTTTCATCATAGCCCTCAATGGGCTTCCAAATTTCACTTTGCAAATTCCACAAGAACAGTCTTAGCGAAAGGCTTTTTGAGGGGAAAGCTGTAACTCTGGTGACGAATTAACAGAACACAAAGCAGTTTCTCAGAAAGCTTCTTTTCAGTTTTCGTCTTAGGATATTTCCTTTTTCACCGTAGCCCTCTATGGGCTTCCAAATATCACTTTGCATATTCCAAAAGAACAACCTTAGTGATCGGCTTCATGATAGGAAAGCTGTAACTCTGTGAGATTAATTAACGGAACACAAAGCAGTTTCTCAGAAAGGTTCTTTCCAGTTTTTAGCGGAAGATATTTCCTTTTTCACCATAGTCCACTATGGGCTTCAAAATATCACTTTGAAAATTCCACAAGAACAGTCTTAGTGAACGGCCTCTTCGGGGGAAATCTGTAACTCTCTGAGATGAATTAACAGAACACAAAGCAGTTTCTCAGAAATCTTCTTTCCAGTTTTTAACGAAAGATATTTCCTTTTTCACCAAAGTCCTCTATGGGATTACAAATATCAGTTTGCAAATTACACAAGAACAGTCTTAGTGAAGGGCTTCTTGAGGGGAAAGCTGTAACACTTTGAGATGAACTAACACAACACAAAGCAGTTTCTCAGACAGCTTCTTTTCGGTTTTTATCTTAGGATATTTCCATTTTCAAAATAGCCCTCTATGGGCTTCCAAGTATCACTTTGCAAATTCCACAAGAACAGTCTTATAGAAAGGCTTCTTGAGGGGAAAGCTGTAACTCGGTGAGATGTATTAACAGAACACACGGCAGTTTCTCAGAAAGCTTCTTTCCAGTTTTTAACGGAAGTTATTTCCCTTTTCACCATAGTCCTCCATGGGCTTCCAAATATCACTTTGCAAATTCCAGAAGAACAGTCTTAGCGAAAGGCTTCTGAAGGGGAAATCTGTAACTCTGTGAGTTGAATTAACAGAACACAAAGCAGTTTCTCACAAATCTTCTTTCCAGTTTTTAACGGAAGTTAGTTCCTTTTTCACCATAGTCCTCTATGGGCTTCCAAATATGACTTTGCAAATTCCACAAGAACAGTCTTAGCGAAAGGCTTCTTGAGGGGGGAAGCTGTAACTCTGTGAGATGAATTAACAGAACACAAAGCAGTCTCTCAGAAAGCTTCTTTCCAGTATTTAACTGAAGATATTTCCTTTTTCACTATAGCCCTGTATGGGCTTCCAAATATCACTTTGGAAATCCCACAAGAACAGTCTTAGCGAAAGGCTTCTTGAGAGAAAAGCTGTACCTCGGTGATATGTACTAACAGAACACACCGCACTTTCTCAGAATGGTTCTTTCCAGTTTTTAACGGAAGATATTTCCTTTTTCACCTTAGCCCTCTATGGGCTTCCAAATATCACTTTGCAAATTCCACAAAACAGTCTTAGTTAACGGCTTCTTGAGGGGAAAGCTGTAACTCTGTGAGTGAACTAACAAAACACAAAGCAGCTTTCCATACAGCTTCTTTTCGGTTTTTATCTTAGGATATTTCCATTTTCACCATAGCCTACTATGGGCATCGAAATATCACTTTGGAAATTCCACAAAAACAGTCTTAGCGGAAGGATTCTTGAGGCAAAAGCAGTAACTCTTTGAGATGAATTAACAGAACACAAAGCAGTTTCTCAGAAAGCTTCTTTTCAGTTTTTAACTGAAGGTATTTCCTTTTTCACCATAGCCCTCTATGGGCTTCAAAATATCACTTTGTAAATTCCACAAGAACAGCCTTAGCGAAAGGCTTCCTGAGGTAAAAGAGTAACTGTGAGTTGAATTAACAGAACACAAAGCAGTTTCTCAGAAAGCTTCTTTTCGGATTTTATCTTACTATATTTCCTTTTTCAACATAGCCCTCTATGGTCTTCCAAATATCACTTTGCAAATTACACAAGAACAGTCTTTGTGAAAGACTTCTTGAGGGGAAAGCTGTAACTCTCTGAGATGAATTAACAGATCACAAAGCAGTTTCTCAGAAAGCTTCTTTTCAGTTTTCATCTTAGGATATTTCCTTTATCAGCGTAGCCCTCTGTGGGCTTCCAAAAACATTTTGCAAATTCCACAAGAACAGTCTTAGCGAAAGGATTCTGGAGATAAAAGCTGTAAATCAGTAAGATGAATTAAGAGAATTCAAAGCAGTTTCTCAGAAACCTTCTTTTCGTTTTTTATCTTAGGATATTTCCATTTTAACCATAGGGCTATAGGGTTTCCAAATATCACTTTGCAAATTCCAGAAGAAAAGTCTTAGCGAAAGGCTTCTTGAGGGTGAAGCTGTAACTCTGTAAGATGAATTAACAGAACACAAAACATTTTCTCAGAAACCTACTTTTCAGTTTTTACCTTAGGATATTTCCTTTTTCACCATAGCCCTCTATGGGATTCCAATTATCACTTTGAAAATTCCACATGAACAGTCTTAGTGAAAGTCTTCTTGAGGGGAAAGCTGTAACTCTGTGAGAGGAACTAACTGAACACAAAGCAGTTTCTCAGAAAGCTTCTTTCCAGTTTTTAACTGAGGATATTTCCTTTTTCACCATAGCCCTTTTGGGCTTCCACATATCACTTTGCAAATTTCACAAGAGCAGTCTTAGCGAAAGGCTTCTTGAGGGGAAAGCTCTAACTCTGTGAGATGAATTACCAGAACACAAAGCATTTTCTCACAAATCTTCGTTCCAGTTTTTAACGGAGGATATTTTCTTTCTCACCATAGTTCTCTATGGGCTTCCAAATATCACATTGCAAATCCCACAAGAACAGTCTTAGCGAAAGGCTTCTTGAGAGGAAAGCTGTAACTCAGTGAGACGTATTAACAGAAGACACGGCATTTTCTCAGAATGCTTCTTTCCAGTTTTTAACGGAAGATATTTCCTTTTTCACCATAGTCCCCTATGGGTATCCAAATATCACTTTCCAAATTTCACAAAACTGTCTTAATGAACGGCTTCTTGAGGGAAAAGCTGTAGCTCTTTGAGTTGAACTAACAGAACACAAATCAGTTTTTCAGACAGCTTCTCTTCGGTAAGTATCTTAGGATATTTCCATTTTCACCATAGCCCTCTATGGGCTTCCACATATCACTTTGGAAATTCCTCAAAAACAGTCTTAGCGGAGGCTTCTTGAGGGGAAAGCTGTAATTCTTTGAGATGAATTAACAGAAGAGAAAGCAGTTTCTCGGAAAGCTTCTTTTCATTTTTTAATTGAAGGTATTTCCATTTTCACCATAGCCCTCTATGGGATTCCAAATATCACTATGCAAATTCCACAAGAACAGTGGAAGCGAAAGACTTCGGGAGGGGAAAACTGTAACGCTGTGAGATGAATTAACAGAACACAAAGCAGTTTCTCAGATATCTTGTTTCCAGTTTTTAACGAAAGATATTTCCTTTTTCACGATAGTCCTCTATGGGCTTCCAAATATCACTTTGCAAATCCCACAAGAACAGTCTTAGCGAAAGCCTTCTTGACGGGAAAGCTGTAACTCGGTGAGATGATTTAACAGAACACACGGCAGTTTCTCAAAAAGCTTCCTTCCAGTTTTTAACGGAAGATATGTCCTTTTTCACCATAGCCCTCTATGGGCTTCCAAATATCACTTTGCAAATTTCACAAGAATAGTCTCAGTGAACTGCTTCTTGAAGGGAAACCTGTAACTCTGTGAGATGAACTAACAGAACACAAAGCAGTTAATCAGAAAGCTTCTTTACAGTTTTTATCGGAAAATATTTCCTTTTTCACCATTGCCCTCTATGAGATTCTAAATATCACTTTCCAAATTTCAGAAGAACAGTCTTAGTGAACGGCCTCATGAGGGGAAATCTGTGACACTTTGAGATGAATTAACAGAACACAAAGCAGTTTCTCAGAAAGCTTCTTTTCGGATTTTATCTTACTATATTTCCTTTTTCAACATAGCCCTCTATGGTCTTCCAAATATCACTTTGCAAATTACACAAGAACAGTCTTTGTGAAAGACTTCTTGAGGGGAAAGCTGTAACTCTCTGAGATGAATTAACAGAACACAAAGCAGTTTCTCAGAAAGCTTCTTTTCAGTTTTTATCTTAGGATATTTCCTTTTTCAGCATAGCCCTCTATGGGCTTCCAAAAACATTTTGCAAATTCCACAAGAACAGTCTTAGCGAAAGGATTCTGGAGATAAAAGCTGTAAATCTGTAAGATGAATTAAAAGAATTCAAAGCAGTTTCTCAGAAACCTTCTTTTCGTTTTTTATCTTAGGATATTTCCATTTTAACCATAGGGCTATAGGGTTTCCAAATATCACTTTGCAAATTACAGAAGAAAAGTCTTAGCGAAAGGCTTCTTGAGGGTAAAGCTGTAACTCTGTAAGATGAATTAACAGAACACAAAACATTTTCTCAGAAACCTACTTTTCAGTTTTTACCTTAGGATATTTCCTTTTTCACCATAGCCCTCTATGGGATTCCAATTATCACTTTGAAAATTCCACATGAACAGTCTTAGCGAAAGTCTTCTTGAGGGGAAAGCTGTAACTCTGTGAGAGGAACTAACTGAACACAAAGCAGTTTCTCAGAAAGCTTCTTCCCAGTTTTTAACTGAGGATATTTCCTTTTTCACCATAGCCCTTTTGGGCTTCCAAATATCACTTTGCAAATTCCACAACAACAGCCTTAGCGAAAGGCTTCCTGAGGTAAAAGAGTAACTCTGTGACTTGAATTAACAGAACACAAAGCCGTTTCCCAGAAAGCTTCTTTTCAGTTTTTATCTTGGGATGTTTCCTTTTTCACCATTGCCCTCTATGTGCCTCCAAATATCACTTTGCAATTCCACAAGAACAGTCTTAGTGAACGGCTTCCTGAGGGGAAAGCTGTAGCTCGGTGATATGTACTAACAGAACACACCGCATTTTCTCAGAATGGTTCTCTCCAGTTTTTAACGGAAGATATTTCCTTTTTCACCTTAGCCCTCTATGGGCTTCCAAATATCACTTTGCAAATTTCACAAAACAGTCTTAGTGAACGGCTTCTTGAGGGAAAAGCTGTAGCTCTGTGAGATGAACTAACAGAACACAAAGCAGTTTTTCAGACAGCTTCTTTTCGGTAAGTATCTTACGATATTTCCATTTTCACCATAGCCCTCTATGGGCTTCCACATATCACTTTGGAAATTCCTCAAAAACAGTCTTAGCGGAAGGCTTCTTGAGGGGAAAGCTGTAACTCTTTGAGATGAATTAACAGAACACAAAGCAGTTTCTCGGAAAGCTTCTTTTCATTTTTTAACTGAAGTTATTTCCATTTTCACCATAGCCCTCTATGGGATTCCAAATATCACTATGCAAATTCCACAAGAACAGTGGAAGCGAAAGACTTCTGGAGGGGAAAACTGTAACGCTGTGAGATGAATTAACAGAACACAAAGCAGTTTCTCAGATATCTTCTTTCCAGTTTTTAACGAAAGATATTTCCTTTTTCACCATAGTCCTCTATGGGCTTCCAAATATCACTTTGCAAATCCCACAAGAACAGTCTTAGCGAAAGCCTTCTTGACGGGAAAGCTGTAACTCGGTGAGATGATTTAACAGAACACACGGCAGTTTCTCAAAAAGCTTCTTTCCAGTTTTTAACGGAAGATATGTCCTTTTTCACCATAGCCCTCTATGGGCTTCCAAATATCACTTTGCAAATTTCACAAGAACAGTTTTACCGAAAGGCTTCTTGAGAAGAAAGCTGTAACTCTGTGAGATGAATTAACAGAACACAAAGCAGTTTCACAGAAAGCTTCATTTCAGTTTTTATCTTTGGATGTTTTCTTTTTCATCATAGCCCTCTATGTGCCTTCAAATATCACTTTGAAAATTCCACAAGGAAAGTCTTAGTGAACGGCTTCTTGAGGGGAAAACTGTAACTCTGTGAGATGAATTAACAGAACACAAAGCAGTTTCTCAGATAGCTTCTTTCCAGTTTCTAACGGAGGATATTTCCTTTTAAGCCAGCCCTCTATGGGCTTCCAAATATCACTTTGCAAGTTTCACAAGAACAGTCTTAGCGAAAGGCTTCCTGAGGGGAAAGTTGTAACTCTGTGAGATGAATTAACAGAACACAAAGCAGTTTCTCAAAAAGCTTCTTTTCAGTTTTTAACGGAAGATATTTCCTTTTTCAACATAACACTGTATGGGCTTCCAAATATCACTTTGCAAATTCCACAAGAACAGTCTTAGCGAAAGGCTTTTAGAGGGAAATGTTGTAACTATGTGAGATGAATTAACAGAACACAAAGCAATTTCTCAGAAAGCTTCTTTTCAGTTTTTATCTTACGATATTTCCTTTTTCACCATAGACCTCTATGGGCTTCCAAATCTCACTTTGCAAATTCCACAAGAACAGTCTTAGCGAAAGAATTATTGAGTGGAAAGCTGTAACTCTTTGAGGTGAATTAACAGAACAAAAAGGAGTTTCTCAGAAAGCTTCTTTCCGCTTTTTAACAGAAGATATTTCCTTTTTCACCATAGCGCTCTATGGGCTTCCAAATATCATTTTGCAAATCCCACAACAACAGTCTTAGCGAAAGGCTTCTTGAAGGGAAAGCTGTAACTGGGTGAGGTCTATTATCAGAACACCTGGCACTTTCTCAGAAAGCTTCTTTCCAGGTTTTAACTGAAGATATTTCCTTTTTCACCATAGCCCTCTATGGGCTTCCAAATATCACTTTGGAAATTCGACAGCAGCCTTAGCGAAAGGCTTTTAGAGGGAAATGTAACTCTGTGAGATGAATTAACAGAACACAAAGGAGTTTCTCAGAAAGCTTCTTTCCAGTTTTTAACGGAAAATAATTCCTTTTTCACCATAGCCCTCTATGGGATTCTAAATATCACTTTCCAAATTTCAGAAGAACAGTCTTAGTGAACGGCCTCTTGAGGGGAAATCTGTAACTCTCTGAGATGAATTAACAGAACACAAAGCAGTTTCTCAGAAATCTTCTTTCCAGTTTTTAACGGAAGATATGTCCTTTTTCACCATAGCCCTCTATGGTCTTGCAAATATCACTTTGCAAATTCCACAAGAACAGTCTTACCGAAAGGCTTCTTGAGAAGAAAGCTGTAACTCTGTGAGATGAATTAACAGAAAGCAAAGCAGTTTCTCAGAAAATTTCTTTCCAGTTTTTAATGGAAGATATGTCCTTTTTCACCATAGCCCTCTAGGAGTTTTCTAATATCACTTTGCAAATTTCACAAGAATAGTCTCAGTGAACTGCTTCTTGAAGGGAAAGCTGTAACTCTGTGAGATGAACTAACAGAACACAAAGCAGTTTATCAGAAAGCTTCTTTACAGTTTTTAACTGAAGATATTTCCTTTTTCACCATAGCCCTCTAAGGGCTTCCAAATATCACATTGCAAATGCCACAAGAACAGTCTTAGCGAAAGGCTGCTAGAGGGGAAAGCTGTAACTCGGTTAGATGTATTCACAGAACACACGGCAGTATCTCAGAATGCTTCTTTCCAGTTTTTAACGGAAGATATTCCCTTTTTCACCATAGCCCTCTAAGGGCTTCCAAATATCACTTTGCAAATTCCAAAAGAGCAGTCTTAGCGAAAGACTTCTGGAGCGGAAAGCTGTAACTCTCTGAAATGAATTAACAGAACACAGAGCTGTTCCTCAGAAAGCTTCTTTCCAGTTTTCAACCGAAGATATTTTCTTTTTCCCATAGCCCTCTATGGGCTTCCAAATATCACTTAGAAAATTCCACAAGAACAGTCTTAGCGAAAGGCTTCTTGAGGTGAAAGCTGTAACACGGTGAGATGTTTTAACAGAACACTCATCAGTTTCTCAGAAAGCTTCTTTCCAATTTTTAACGTAAGTTATTTCCTTTTTCACCATAGCCCTCTACGGGCTTCTAAGATCACTTTGCAAATTCCACAAGAACAGTCTTAGCGAAAGGCTTCTGGGAGCAAAGCTGTAATTCTGTGAGATGATCTAACAAAACACGAAGCAGTTTCTCAGAAATCTTCTTTTCGGTTTTTAATGGAAGAAATGTCCTTTTTCATCATAGCCCTCAATGGGCTTCCAAATTTCACTTTGCAAATTCCACAAGAACAGTCTTAGCGAAAGGCTTTTTGAGGGGAAAGCTGTAACTCTGGTGACGAATTAACAGAACACAAAGCAGTTTCTCAGAAAGCTTCTTTTCAGTTTTCGTCTTAGGATATTTCCTTTTTCACCGTAGCCCTCTATGGGCTTCCAAATATCACTTTGCATATTCCAAAAGAACAACCTTAGTGATCGGCTTCATGATAGGAAAGCTGTAACTCTGTGAGATTAATTAACGGAACACAAAGCAGTTTCTCAGAAAGGTTCTTTCCAGTTTTTAGCGGAAGATATTTCCTTTTTCACCATAGTCCACTATGGGCTTCAAAATATCACTTTGAAAATTCCACAAGAACAGTCTTAGTGAACGGCCTCTTCGGGGGAAATCTGTAACTCTCTGAGATGAATTAACAGAACACAAAGCAGTTTCTCAGAAATCTTCTTTCCAGTTTTTAATGAAAGATATTTCCTTTTTCACCAAAGTCCTCTATGGGATTACAAATATCAGTTTGCAAATTACACAAGAACAGTCTTAGTGAAGGGCTTCTTGAGGGGAAAGCTGTAACACTTTGAGATGAACTAACACAACACAAAGCAGTTTCTCAGACAGCTTCTTTTCGGTTTTTATCTTAGGATATTTCCATTTTCAAAATAGCCCTCTATGGGCTTCCAAGTATCACTTTGCAAATTCCACAAGAACAGTCTTATAGAAAGGCTTCTTGAGGGGAAAGCTGTAACTCGGTGAGATGTATTAACAGAACACACGGCAGTTTCTCAGAAAGCTTCTTTCCAGTTTTTAACGGAAGTTATTTCCCTTTTCACCATAGTCCTCCATGGGCTTCCAAATATCACTTTGCAAATTCCAGAAGAACAGTCTTAGCGAAAGGCTTCTGAAGGGGAAATCTGTAACTCTGTGAGTTGAATTAACAGAACACAAAGCAGTTTCTCACAAATCTTCTTTCCAGTTTTTAACGGAAGTTAGTTCCTTTTTCACCATAGTCCTCTATGGGCTTCCAAATATGACTTTGCAAATTCCACAAGAACAGTCTTAGCGAAAGGCTTCTTGAGGGGGGAAGCTGTAACTCTGTGAGATGAATTAACAGAACACAAAGCAGTCTCTCAGAAAGCTTCTTTCCAGTATTTAACTGAAGATATTTCCTTTTTCACTATAGCCCTGTATGGGCTTCCAAATATCACTTTGGAAATCCCACAAGAACAGTCTTAGCGAAAGGCTTCTTGAGAGAAAAGCTGTACCTCGGTGATATGTACTAACAGAACACACCGCACTTTCTCAGAATGGTTCTTTCCAGTTTTTAACGGAAGATATTTCCTTTTTCACCTTAGCCCTCTATGGGCTTCCAAATATCACTTTGCAAATTCCACAAAACAGTCTTAGTTAACGGCTTCTTGAGGGGAAAGCTGTAACTCTGTGAGTGAACTAACAAAACACAAAGCAGCTTTCCATACAGCTTCTTTTCGGTTTTTATCTTAGGATATTTCCATTTTCACCATAGCCTACTATGGGCATCGAAATATCACTTTGGAAATTCCACAAAAACAGTCTTAGCGGAAGGATTCTTGAGGCAAAAGCAGTAACTCTTTGAGATGAATTAACAGAACACAAAGCAGTTTCTCAGAAAGCTTCTTTTCAGTTTTTAACTGAAGGTATTTCCTTTTTCACCATAGCCCTCTATGGGCTTCAAAATATCACTTTGTAAATTCCACAAGAACAGCCTTAGCGAAAGGCTTCCTGAGGTAAAAGAGTAACTGTGAGTTGAATTAACAGAACACAAAGCAGTTTCTCAGAAAGCTTCTTTTCGGATTTTATCTTACTATATTTCCTTTTTCAACATAGCCCTCTATGGTCTTCCAAATATCACTTTGCAAATTACACAAGAACAGTCTTTGTGAAAGACTTCTTGAGGGGAAAGCTGTAACTCTCTGAGATGAATTAACAGATCACAAAGCAGTTTCTCAGAAAGCTTCTTTTCAGTTTTCATCTTAGGATATTTCCTTTATCAGCGTAGCCCTCTGTGGGCTTCCAAAAACATTTTGCAAATTCCACAAGAACAGTCTTAGCGAAAGGATTCTGGAGATAAAAGCTGTAAATCAGTAAGATGAATTAAGAGAATTCAAAGCAGTTTCTCAGAAACCTTCTTTTCGTTTTTTATCTTAGGATATTTCCATTTTAACCATAGGGCTATAGGGTTTCCAAATATCACTTTGCAAATTCCAGAAGAAAAGTCTTAGCGAAAGGCTTCTTGAGGGTAAAGCTGTAACTCTGTAAGATGAATTAACAGAACACAAAACATTTTCTCAGAAACCTACTTTTCAGTTTTTACCTTAGGATATTTCCTTTTTCACCATAGCCCTCTATGGGATTCCAATTATCACTTTGAAAATTCCACATGAACAGTCTTAGTGAAAGTCTTCTTGAGGGGAAAGCTGTAACTCTGTGAGAGGAACTAACTGAACACAAAGCAGTTTCTCAGAAAGCTTCTTTCCAGTTTTTAACTGAGGATATTTCCTTTTTCACCATAGCCCTTTTGGGCTTCCACATATCACTTTGCAAATTTCACAAGAGCAGTCTTAGCGAAAGGCTTCTTGAGGGGAAAGCTCTAACTCTGTGAGATGAATTACCAGAACACAAAGCATTTTCTCACAAATCTTCGTTCCAGTTTTTAACGGAGGATATTTTCTTTCTCACCATAGTTCTCTATGGGCTTCCAAATATCACATTGCAAATCCCACAAGAACAGTCTTAGCGAAAGGCTTCTTGAGAGGAAAGCTGTAACTCAGTGAGACGTATTAACAGAAGACACGGCATTTTCTCAGAATGCTTCTTTCCAGTTTTTAACGGAAGATATTTCCTTTTTCACCATAGTCCCCTATGGGTATCCAAATATCACTTTCCAAATTTCACAAAACTGTCTTAATGAACGGCTTCTTGAGGGAAAAGCTGTAGCTCTTTGAGTTGAACTAACAGAACACAAATCAGTTTTTCAGACAGCTTCTCTTCGGTAAGTATCTTAGGATATTTCCATTTTCACCATAGCCCTCTATGGGCTTCCACATATCACTTTGGAAATTCCTCAAAAACAGTCTTAGCGGAAGGCTTCTTGAGGGGAAAGCTGTAATTCTTTGAGATGAATTAACAGAAGAGAAAGCAGTTTCTCGGAAAGCTTCTTTTCATTTTTTAATTGAAGGTATTTCCATTTTCACCATAGCCCTCTATGGGATTCCAAATATCACTATGCAAATTCCACAAGAACAGTGGAAGCGAAAGACTTCGGGAGGGGAAAACTGTAACGCTGTGAGATGAATTAACAGAACACAAAGCAGTTTCTCAGATATCTTGTTTCCAGTTTTTAACGAAAGATATTTCCTTTTTCACGATAGTCCTCTATGGGCTTCCAAATATCACTTTGCAAATCCCACAAGAACAGTCTTAGCGAAAGCCTTCTTGACGGGAAAGCTGTAACTCGGTGAGATGATTTAACAGAACACACGGCAGTTTCTCAAAAAGCTTCCTTCCAGTTTTTAACGGAAGATATGTCCTTTTTCACCATAGCCCTCTATGGGCTTCCAAATATCACTTTGCAAATTTCACAAGAATAGTCTCAGTGAACTGCTTCTTGAAGGGAAACCTGTAACTCTGTGAGATGAACTAACAGAACACAAAGCAGTTAATCAGAAAGCTTCTTTACAGTTTTTATCGGAAAATATTTCCTTTTTCACCATTGCCCTCTATGAGATTCTAAATATCACTTTCCAAATTTCAGAAGAACAGTCTTAGTGAACGGCCTCATGAGGGGAAATCTGTGACACTTTGAGATGAATTAACAGAACACAAAGCAGTTTCTCAGAAAGCTTCTTTTCGGATTTTATCTTACTATATTTCCTTTTTCAACATAGCCCTCTATGGTCTTCCAAATATCACTTTGCAAATTACACAAGAACAGTCTTTGTGAAAGACTTCTTGAGGGGAAAGCTGTAACTCTCTGAGATGAATTAACAGAACACAAAGCAGTTTCTCAGAAAGCTTCTTTTCAGTTTTTATCTTAGGATATTTCCTTTTTCAGCATAGCCCTCTATGGGCTTCCAAAAACATTTTGCAAATTCCACAAGAACAGTCTTAGCGAAAGGATTCTGGAGATAAAAGCTGTAAATCTGTAAGATGAATTAAAAGAATTCAAAGCAGTTTCTCAGAAACCTTCTTTTCGTTTTTTATCTTAGGATATTTCCATTTTAACCATAGGGCTATAGGGTTTCCAAATATCACTTTGCAAATTACAGAAGAAAAGTCTTAGCGAAAGGCTTCTTGAGGGTAAAGCTGTAACTCTGTAAGATGAATTAACAGAACACAAAACATTTTCTCAGAAACCTACTTTTCAGTTTTTACCTTAGGATATTTCCTTTTTCACCATAGCCCTCTATGGGATTCCAATTATCACTTTGAAAATTCCACATGAACAGTCTTAGCGAAAGTCTTCTTGAGGGGAAAGCTGTAACTCTGTGAGAGGAACTAACTGAACACAAAGCAGTTTCTCAGAAAGCTTCTTTCCAGTTTTTAACTGAGGATATTTCCTTTTTCACCATAGCCCTTTTGGGCTTCCAAATATCACTTTGCAAATTCCACAACAACAGCCTTAGCGAAAGGCTTCCTGAGGTAAAAGAGTAACTCTGTGACTTGAATTAACAGAACACAAAGCCGTTTCCCAGAAAGCTTCTTTTCAGTTTTTATCTTGGGATGTTTCCTTTTTCACCATTGCCCTCTATGTGCCTCCAAATATCACTTTGCAATTCCACAAGAACAGTCTTAGTGAACGGCTTCCTGAGGGGAAAGCTGTAGCTCGGTGATATGTACTAACAGAACACACCGCATTTTCTCAGAATGGTTCTCTCCAGTTTTTAACGGAAGATATTTCCTTTTTCACCTTAGCCCTCTATGGGCTTCCAAATATCACTTTGCAAATTTCACAAAACAGTCTTAGTGAACGGCTTCTTGAGGGAAAGCTGTAGCTCTGTGAGATGAACTAACAGAACACAAAGCAGTTTTTTCAGACAGCTTCTTTTCGGTAAGTATCTTACGATATTTCCATTTTCACCATAGCCCTCTATGGGCTTCCACATATCACTTTGGAAATTCCTCAAAAACAGTCTTAGCGGAAGGCTTCTTGAGGGGAAAGCTGTAACTCTTTGAGATGAATTAACAGAACACAAAGCAGTTTCTCGGAAAGCTTCTTTTCATTTTTTAACTGAAGTTATTTCCATTTTCACCATAGCCCTCTATGGGATTCCAAATATCACTATGCAAATTCCACAAGAACAGTGGAAGCGAAAGACTTCTGGAGGGGAAAACTGTAACGCTGTGAGATGAATTAACAGAACACAAAGCAGTTTCTCAGATATCTTCTTTCCAGTTTTTAACGAAAGATATTTCCTTTTTCACCATAGTCCTCTATGGGCTTCCAAATATCACTTTGCAAATCCCACAAGAACAGTCTTA
This sequence comes from Chlorocebus sabaeus, assembly GCF_047675955.1. NCBI lineage: Eukaryota > Metazoa > Chordata > Mammalia > Primates > Cercopithecidae > Chlorocebus > Chlorocebus sabaeus. Next base: position 198,189 of record NW_027327474.1, on the reverse strand, counting down.
GCGAAAGCCTTCTTGACGGGAAAGCTGTAACTCGGTGAGATGATTTAACAGAACACACGGCAGTTTCTCAAAAAGCTTCTTTCCAGTTTTTAACGGAAGATATGTCCTTTTTCACCATAGCCCTCTATGGGCTTCCAAATATCACTTTGCAAATTTCACAAGAATAGTCTCAGTGAACTGCTTCTTGAAGGGAAACCTGTAACTCTGTGAGATGAACTAACAGAACACAAAGCAGTTTCACAGAAAGCTTCATTTCAGTTTTTATCTTTGGATGTTTTCTTTTTCATCATAGCCCTCTATGTGCCTTCAAATATCACTTTGAAAATTCCACAAGGAAAGTCTTAGTGAACGGCTTCTTGAGGGGAAAACTGTAACTCTGTGAGATGAATTAACAGAACACAAAGCAGTTTCTCAGATAGCTTCTTTCCAGTTTCTAACGGAGGATATTTCCTTTTAAGCCAGCCCTCTATGGGCTTCCAAATATCACTTTGCAAGTTTCACAAGAACAGTCTTAGCGAAAGGCTTCCTGAGGGGAAAGTTGTAACTCTGTGAGATGAATTAACAGAACACAAAGCAGTTTCTCAAAAAGCTTCTTTTCAGTTTTTAACGGAAGATATTTCCTTTTTCAACATAACACTGTATGGGCTTCCAAATATCACTTTGCAAATTCCACAAGAACAGTCTTAGCGAAAGGCTTTTAGAGGGAAATGTTGTAACTATGTGAGATGAATTAACAGAACACAAAGCAATTTCTCAGAAAGCTTCTTTTCAGTTTTTATCTTACGATATTTCCTTTTTCACCATAGACCTCTATGGGCTTCCAAATCTCACTTTGCAAATTCCACAAGAACAGTCTTAGCGAAAGAATTATTGAGTGGAAAGCTGTAACTCTTTGAGGTGAATTAACAGAACAAAAAGGAGTTTCTCAGAAAGCTTCTTTCCGCTTTTTAACAGAAGATATTTCCTTTTTCACCATAGCGCTCTATGGGCTTCCAAATATCATTTTGCAAATCCCACAACAACAGTCTTAGCGAAAGGCTTCTTGAAGGGAAAGCTGTAACTGGGTGAGGTCTATTATCAGAACACCTGGCACTTTCTCAGAAAGCTTCTTTCCAGGTTTTAACTGAAGATATTTCCTTTTTCACCATAGCCCTCTATGGGCTTCCAAATATCACTTTGGAAATTCGACAGCAGCCTTAGCGAAAGGCTTTTAGAGGGAAATGTAACTCTGTGAGATGAATTAACAGAACACAAAGGAGTTTCTCAGAAAGCTTCTTTCCAGTTTTTAACGGAAAATAATTCCTTTTTCACCATAGCCCTCTATGGGATTCTAAATATCACTTTCCAAATTTCAGAAGAACAGTCTTAGTGAACGGCCTCTTGAGGGGAAATCTGTAACTCTCTGAGATGAATTAACAGAACACAAAGCAGTTTCTCAGAAATCTTCTTTCCAGTTTTTAACGGAAGATATGTCCTTTTTCACCATAGCCCTCTATGGTCTTGCAAATATCACTTTGCAAATTCCACAAGAACAGTCTTACCGAAAGGCTTCTTGAGAAGAAAGCTGTAACTCTGTGAGATGAATTAACAGAAAGCAAAGCAGTTTCTCAGAAAATTTCTTTCCAGTTTTTAATGGAAGATATGTCCTTTTTCACCATAGCCCTCTAGGAGTTTTCTAATATCACTTTGCAAATTTCACAAGAATAGTCTCAGTGAACTGCTTCTTGAAGGGAAAGCTGTAACTCTGTGAGATGAACTAACAGAACACAAAGCAGTTTATCAGAAAGCTTCTTTACAGTTTTTAACTGAAGATATTTCCTTTTTCACCATAGCCCTCTAAGGGCTTCCAAATATCACATTGCAAATGCCACAAGAACAGTCTTAGCGAAAGGCTGCTAGAGGGGAAAGCTGTAACTCGGTTAGATGTATTCACAGAACACACGGCAGTATCTCAGAATGCTTCTTTCCAGTTTTTAACGGAAGATATTCCCTTTTTCACCATAGCCCTCTAAGGGCTTCCAAATATCACTTTGCAAATTCCAAAAGAGCAGTCTTAGCGAAAGACTTCTGGAGCGGAAAGCTGTAACTCTCTGAAATGAATTAACAGAACACAGAGCTGTTCCTCAGAAAGCTTCTTTCCAGTTTTCAACCGAAGATATTTTCTTTTTCCCATAGCCCTCTATGGGCTTCCAAATATCACTTAGAAAATTCCACAAGAACAGTCTTAGCGAAAGGCTTCTTGAGGTGAAAGCTGTAACACGGTGAGATGTTTTAACAGAACACTCATCAGTTTCTCAGAAAGCTTCTTTCCAATTTTTAACGTAAGTTATTTCCTTTTTCACCATAGCCCTCTACGGGCTTCTAAGATCACTTTGCAAATTCCACAAGAACAGTCTTAGCGAAAGGCTTCTGGGAGCAAAGCTGTAATTCTGTGAGATGATCTAACAAAACACGAAGCAGTTTCTCAGAAATCTTCTTTTCGGTTTTTAATGGAAGAAATGTCCTTTTTCATCATAGCCCTCAATGGGCTTCCAAATTTCACTTTGCAAATTCCACAAGAACAGTCTTAGCGAAAGGCTTTTTGAGGGGAAAGCTGTAACTCTGGTGACGAATTAACAGAACACAAAGCAGTTTCTCAGAAAGCTTCTTTTCAGTTTTCGTCTTAGGATATTTCCTTTTTCACCGTAGCCCTCTATGGGCTTCCAAATATCACTTTGCATATTCCAAAAGAACAACCTTAGTGATCGGCTTCATGATAGGAAAGCTGTAACTCTGTGAGATTAATTAACGGAACACAAAGCAGTTTCTCAGAAAGGTTCTTTCCAGTTTTTAGCGGAAGATATTTCCTTTTTCACCATAGTCCACTATGGGCTTCAAAATATCACTTTGAAAATTCCACAAGAACAGTCTTAGTGAACGGCCTCTTCGGGGGAAATCTGTAACTCTCTGAGATGAATTAACAGAACACAAAGCAGTTTCTCAGAAATCTTCTTTCCAGTTTTTAACGAAAGATATTTCCTTTTTCACCAAAGTCCTCTATGGGATTACAAATATCAGTTTGCAAATTACACAAGAACAGTCTTAGTGAAGGGCTTCTTGAGGGGAAAGCTGTAACACTTTGAGATGAACTAACACAACACAAAGCAGTTTCTCAGACAGCTTCTTTTCGGTTTTTATCTTAGGATATTTCCATTTTCAAAATAGCCCTCTATGGGCTTCCAAGTATCACTTTGCAAATTCCACAAGAACAGTCTTATAGAAAGGCTTCTTGAGGGGAAAGCTGTAACTCGGTGAGATGTATTAACAGAACACACGGCAGTTTCTCAGAAAGCTTCTTTCCAGTTTTTAACGGAAGTTATTTCCCTTTTCACCATAGTCCTCCATGGGCTTCCAAATATCACTTTGCAAATTCCAGAAGAACAGTCTTAGCGAAAGGCTTCTGAAGGGGAAATCTGTAACTCTGTGAGTTGAATTAACAGAACACAAAGCAGTTTCTCACAAATCTTCTTTCCAGTTTTTAACGGAAGTTAGTTCCTTTTTCACCATAGTCCTCTATGGGCTTCCAAATATGACTTTGCAAATTCCACAAGAACAGTCTTAGCGAAAGGCTTCTTGAGGGGGGAAGCTGTAACTCTGTGAGATGAATTAACAGAACACAAAGCAGTCTCTCAGAAAGCTTCTTTCCAGTATTTAACTGAAGATATTTCCTTTTTCACTATAGCCCTGTATGGGCTTCCAAATATCACTTTGGAAATCCCACAAGAACAGTCTTAGCGAAAGGCTTCTTGAGAGAAAAGCTGTACCTCGGTGATATGTACTAACAGAACACACCGCACTTTCTCAGAATGGTTCTTTCCAGTTTTTAACGGAAGATATTTCCTTTTTCACCTTAGCCCTCTATGGGCTTCCAAATATCACTTTGCAAATTCCACAAAACAGTCTTAGTTAACGGCTTCTTGAGGGGAAAGCTGTAACTCTGTGAGTGAACTAACAAAACACAAAGCAGCTTTCCATACAGCTTCTTTTCGGTTTTTATCTTAGGATATTTCCATTTTCACCATAGCCTACTATGGGCATCGAAATATCACTTTGGAAATTCCACAAAAACAGTCTTAGCGGAAGGATTCTTGAGGCAAAAGCAGTAACTCTTTGAGATGAATTAACAGAACACAAAGCAGTTTCTCAGAAAGCTTCTTTTCAGTTTTTAACTGAAGGTATTTCCTTTTTCACCATAGCCCTCTATGGGCTTCAAAATATCACTTTGTAAATTCCACAAGAACAGCCTTAGCGAAAGGCTTCCTGAGGTAAAAGAGTAACTGTGAGTTGAATTAACAGAACACAAAGCAGTTTCTCAGAAAGCTTCTTTTCGGATTTTATCTTACTATATTTCCTTTTTCAACATAGCCCTCTATGGTCTTCCAAATATCACTTTGCAAATTACACAAGAACAGTCTTTGTGAAAAACTTCTTGAGGGGAAAGCTGTAACTCTCTGAGATGAATTAACAGATCACAAAGCAGTTTCTCAGAAAGCTTCTTTTCAGTTTTCATCTTAGGATATTTCCTTTATCAGCGTAGCCCTCTGTGGGCTTCCAAAAACATTTTGCAAATTCCACAAGAACAGTCTTAGCGAAAGGATTCTGGAGATAAAAGCTGTAAATCAGTAAGATGAATTAAGAGAATTCAAAGCAGTTTCTCAGAAACCTTCTTTTCGTTTTTTATCTTAGGATATTTCCATTTTAACCATAGGGCTATAGGGTTTCCAAATATCACTTTGCAAATTCCAGAAGAAAAGTCTTAGCGAAAGGCTTCTTGAGGGTAAAGCTGTAACTCTGTAAGATGAATTAACAGAACACAAAACATTTTCTCAGAAACCTACTTTTCAGTTTTTACCTTAGGATATTTCCTTTTTCACCATAGCCCTCTATGGGATTCCAATTATCACTTTGAAAATTCCACATGAACAGTCTTAGTGAAAGTCTTCTTGAGGGGAAAGCTGTAACTCTGTGAGAGGAACTAACTGAACACAAAGCAGTTTCTCAGAAAGCTTCTTTCCAGTTTTTAACTGAGGATATTTCCTTTTTCACCATAGCCCTTTTGGGCTTCCACATATCACTTTGCAAATTTCACAAGAGCAGTCTTAGCGAAAGGCTTCTTGAGGGGAAAGCTCTAACTCTGTGAGATGAATTACCAGAACACAAAGCATTTTCTCACAAATCTTCGTTCCAGTTTTTAACGGAGGATATTTTCTTTCTCACCATAGTTCTCTATGGGCTTCCAAATATCACATTGCAAATCCCACAAGAACAGTCTTAGCGAAAGGCTTCTTGAGAGGAAAGCTGTAACTCAGTGAGACGTATTAACAGAAGACACGGCATTTTCTCAGAATGCTTCTTTCCAGTTTTTAACGGAAGATATTTCCTTTTTCACCATAGTCCCCTATGGGTATCCAAATATCACTTTCCAAATTTCACAAAACTGTCTTAATGAACGGCTTCTTGAGGGAAAAGCTGTAGCTCTTTGAGTTGAACTAACAGAACACAAATCAGTTTTTCAGACAGCTTCTCTTCGGTAAGTATCTTAGGATATTTCCATTTTCACCATAGCCCTCTATGGGCTTCCACATATCACTTTGGAAATTCCTCAAAAACAGTCTTAGCGGAAGGCTTCTTGAGGGGAAAGCTGTAATTCTTTGAGATGAATTAACAGAAGAGAAAGCAGTTTCTCGGAAAGCTTCTTTTCATTTTTTAATTGAAGGTATTTCCATTTTCACCATAGCCCTCTATGGGATTCCAAATATCACTATGCAAATTCCACAAGAACAGTGGAAGCGAAAGACTTCGGGAGGGGAAAACTGTAACGCTGTGAGATGAATTAACAGAACACAAAGCAGTTTCTCAGATATCTTGTTTCCAGTTTTTAACGAAAGATATTTCCTTTTTCACGATAGTCCTCTATGGGCTTCCAAATATCACTTTGCAAATCCCACAAGAACAGTCTTAGCGAAAGCCTTCTTGACGGGAAAGCTGTAACTCGGTGAGATGATTTAACAGAACACACGGCAGTTTCTCAAAAAGCTTCCTTCCAGTTTTTAACGGAAGATATGTCCTTTTTCACCATAGCCCTCTATGGGCTTCCAAATATCACTTTGCAAATTTCACAAGAATAGTCTCAGTGAACTGCTTCTTGAAGGGAAACCTGTAACTCTGTGAGATGAACTAACAGAACACAAAGCAGTTAATCAGAAAGCTTCTTTACAGTTTTTATCGGAAAATATTTCCTTTTTCACCATTGCCCTCTATGAGATTCTAAATATCACTTTCCAAATTTCAGAAGAACAGTCTTAGTGAACGGCCTCATGAGGGGAAATCTGTGACACTTTGAGATGAATTAACAGAACACAAAGCAGTTTCTCAGAAAGCTTCTTTTCGGATTTTATCTTACTATATTTCCTTTTTCAACATAGCCCTCTATGGTCTTCCAAATATCACTTTGCAAATTACACAAGAACAGTCTTTGTGAAAGACTTCTTGAGGGGAAAGCTGTAACTCTCTGAGATGAATTAACAGAACACAAAGCAGTTTCTCAGAAAGCTTCTTTTCAGTTTTTATCTTAGGATATTTCCTTTTTCAGCATAGCCCTCTATGGGCTTCCAAAAACATTTTGCAAATTCCACAAGAACAGTCTTAGCGAAAGGATTCTGGAGATAAAAGCTGTAAATCTGTAAGATGAATTAAAAGAATTCAAAGCAGTTTCTCAGAAACCTTCTTTTCGTTTTTTATCTTAGGATATTTCCATTTTAACCATAGGGCTATAGGGTTTCCAAATATCACTTTGCAAATTCCAGAAGAAAAGTCTTAGCGAAAGGCTTCTTGAGGGTAAAGCTGTAACTCTGTAAGATGAATTAACAGAACACAAAACATTTTCTCAGAAACCTACTTTTCAGTTTTTACCTTAGGATATTTCCTTTTTCACCATAGCCCTCTATGGGATTCCAATTATCACTTTGAAAATTCCACATGAACAGTCTTAGCGAAAGTCTTCTTGAGGGGAAAGCTGTAACTCTGTGAGAGGAACTAACTGAACACAAAGCAGTTTCTCAGAAAGCTTCTTTCCAGTTTTTAACTGAGGATATTTCCTTTTTCACCATAGCCCTTTTGGGCTTCCAAATATCACTTTGCAAATTCCACAACAACAGCCTTAGCGAAAGGCTTCCTGAGGTAAAAGAGTAACTCTGTGACTTGAATTAACAGAACACAAAGCCGTTTCCCAGAAAGCTTCTTTTCAGTTTTTATCTTGGGATGTTTCCTTTTTCACCATTGCCCTCTATGTGCCTCCAAATATCACTTTGCAATTCCACAAGAACAGTCTTAGTGAACGGCTTCCTGAGGGGAAAGCTGCAGCTCGGTGATATGTACTAACAGAACACACCGCATTTTCTCAGAATGGTTCTCTCCAGTTTTTAACGGAAGATATTTCCTTTTTCACCTTAGCCCTCTATGGGCTTCCAAATATCACTTTGCAAATTTCACAAAACAGTCTTAGTGAACGACTTCTTGAGGGAAAGCTGTAGCTCTGTGAGATGAACTAACAGAACACAAAGCAGTTTTTCAGACAGCTTCTTTTCGGTAAGTATCTTACGATATTTCCATTTTCACCATAGCCCTCTATGGGCTTCCACATATCACTTTGGAAATTCCTCAAAAACAGTCTTAGCGGAAGGCTTCTTGAGGGGAAAGCTGTAACTCTTTGAGATGAATTAACAGAACACAAAGCAGTTTCTCGGAAAGCTTCTTTTCATTTTTTAACTGAAGTTATTTCCATTTTCACCATAGCCCTCTATGGGATTCCAAATATCACTATGCAAATTCCACAAGAACAGTGGAAGCGAAAGACTTCTGGAGGGGAAAACTGTAACGCTGTGAGATGAATTAACAGAACACAAAGCAGTTTCTCAGATATCTTCTTTCCAGTTTTTAACGAAAGATATTTCCTTTTTCACCATAGTCCTCTATGGGCTTCCAAATATCACTTTGCAAATCCCACAAGAACAGTCTTAGCGAAAGCCTTCTTGACGGGAAAGCTGTAACTCGGTGAGATGATTTAACAGAACACACGGCAGTTTCTCAAAAAGCTTCTTTCCAGTTTTTAACGGAAGATATGTCCTTTTTCACCATAGCCCTCTATGGGCTTCCAAATATCACTTTGCAAATTTCACAAGAATAGTCTCAGTGAACTGCTTCTTGAAGGGAAACCTGTAACTCTGTGAGATGAACTAACAGAACACAAAGCAGTTTCACAGAAAGCTTCATTTCAGTTTTTATCTTTGGATGTTTTCTTTTTCATCATAGCCCTCTATGTGCCTTCAAATATCACTTTGAAAATTCCACAAGGAAAGTCTTAGTGAACGGCTTCTTGAGGGGAAAACTGTAACTCTGTGAGATGAATTAACAGAACACAAAGCAGTTTCTCAGATAGCTTCTTTCCAGTTTCTAACGGAGGATATTTCCTTTTAAGCCAGCCCTCTATGGGCTTCCAAATATCACTTTGCAAGTTTCACAAGAACAGTCTTAGCGAAAGGCTTCCTGAGGGGAAAGTTGTAACTCTGTGAGATGAATTAACAGAACACAAAGCAGTTTCTCAAAAAGCTTCTTTTCAGTTTTTAACGGAAGATATTTCCTTTTTCAACATAACACTGTATGGGCTTCCAAATATCACTTTGCAAATTCCACAAGAACAGTCTTAGCGAAAGGCTTTTAGAGGGAAATGTTGTAACTATGTGAGATGAATTAACAGAACACAAAGCAATTTCTCAGAAAGCTTCTTTTCAGTTTTTATCTTACGATATTTCCTTTTTCACCATAGACCTCTATGGGCTTCCAAATCTCACTTTGCAAATTCCACAAGAACAGTCTTAGCGAAAGAATTATTGAGTGGAAAGCTGTAACTCTTTGAGGTGAATTAACAGAACAAAAAGGAGTTTCTCAGAAAGCTTCTTTCCGCTTTTTAACAGAAGATATTTCCTTTTTCACCATAGCGCTCTATGGGCTTCCAAATATCATTTTGCAAATCCCACAACAACAGTCTTAGCGAAAGGCTTCTTGAAGGGAAAGCTGTAACTGGGTGAGGTCTATTATCAGAACACCTGGCACTTTCTCAGAAAGCTTCTTTCCAGGTTTTAACTGAAGATATTTCCTTTTTCACCATAGCCCTCTATGGGCTTCCAAATATCACTTTGGAAATTCGACAGCAGCCTTAGCGAAAGGCTTTTAGAGGGAAATGTAACTCTGTGAGATGAATTAACAGAACACAAAGGAGTTTCTCAGAAAGCTTCTTTCCAGTTTTTAACGGAAAATAATTCCTTTTTCACCATAGCCCTCTATGGGATTCTAAATATCACTTTCCAAATTTCAGAAGAACAGTCTTAGTGAACGGCCTCTTGAGGGGAAATCTGTAACTCTCTGAGATGAATTAACAGAACACAAAGCAGTTTCTCAGAAATCTTCTTTCCAGTTTTTAACGGAAGATATGTCCTTTTTCACCATAGCCCTCTATGGTCTTGCAAATATCACTTTGCAAATTCCACAAGAACAGTCTTACCGAAAGGCTTCTTGAGAAGAAAGCTGTAACTCTGTGAGATGAATTAACAGAAAGCAAAGCAGTTTCTCAGAAAATTTCTTTCCAGTTTTTAATGGAAGATATGTCCTTTTTCACCATAGCCCTCTAGGAGTTTTCTAATATCACTTTGCAAATTTCACAAGAATAGTCTCAGTGAACTGCTTCTTGAAGGGAAAGCTGTAACTCTGTGAGATGAACTAACAGAACACAAAGCAGTTTATCAGAAAGCTTCTTTACAGTTTTTAACTGAAGATATTTCCTTTTTCACCATAGCCCTCTAAGGGCTTCCAAATATCACATTGCAAATGCCACAAGAACAGTCTTAGCGAAAGGCTGCTAGAGGGGAAAGCTGTAACTCGGTTAGATGTATTCACAGAACACACGGCAGTATCTCAGAATGCTTCTTTCCAGTTTTTAACGGAAGATATTCCCTTTTTCACCATAGCCCTCTAAGGGCTTCCAAATATCACTTTGCAAATTCCAAAAGAGCAGTCTTAGCGAAAGACTTCTGGAGCGGAAAGCTGTAACTCTCTGAAATGAATTAACAGAACACAGAGCTGTTCCTCAGAAAGCTTCTTTCCAGTTTTCAACCGAAGATATTTTCTTTTTCCCATAGCCCTCTATGGGCTTCCAAATATCACTTAGAAAATTCCACAAGAACAGTCTTAGCGAAAGGCTTCTTGAGGTGAAAGCTGTAACACGGTGAGATGTTTTAACAGAACACTCATCAGTTTCTCAGAAAGCTTCTTTCCAATTTTTAACGTAAGTTATTTCCTTTTTCACCATAGCCCTCTACGGGCTTCTAAGATCACTTTGCAAATTCCACAAGAACAGTCTTAGCGAAAGGCTTCTGGGAGCAAAGCTGTAATTCTGTGAGATGATCTAACAAAACACGAAGCAGTTTCTCAGAAATCTTCTTTTCGGTTTTTAATGGAAGAAATGTCCTTTTTCATCATAGCCCTCAATGGGCTTCCAAATTTCACTTTGCAAATTCCACAAGAACAGTCTTAGCGAAAGGCTTTTTGAGGGGAAAGCTGTAACTCTGGTGACGAATTAACAGAACACAAAGCAGTTTCTCAGAAAGCTTCTTTTCAGTTTTCGTCTTAGGATATTTCCTTTTTCACCGTAGCCCTCTATGGGCTTCCAAATATCACTTTGCATATTCCAAAAGAACAACCTTAGTGATCGGCTTCATGATAGGAAAGCTGTAACTCTGTGAGATTAATTAACGGAACACAAAGCAGTTTCTCAGAAAGGTTCTTTCCAGTTTTTAGCGGAAGATATTTCCTTTTTCACCATAGTCCACTATGGGCTTCAAAATATCACTTTGAAAATTCCACAAGAACAGTCTTAGTGAACGGCCTCTTCGGGGGAAATCTGTAACTCTCTGAGATGAATTAACAGAACACAAAGCAGTTTCTCAGAAATCTTCTTTCCAGTTTTTAACGAAAGATATTTCCTTTTTCACCAAAGTCCTCTATGGGATTACAAATATCAGTTTGCAAATTACACAAGAACAGTCTTAGTGAAGGGCTTCTTGAGGGGAAAGCTGTAACACTTTGAGATGAACTAACACAACACAAAGCAGTTTCTCAGACAGCTTCTTTTCGGTTTTTATCTTAGGATATTTCCATTTTCAAAATAGCCCTCTATGGGCTTCCAAGTATCACTTTGCAAATTCCACAAGAACAGTCTTATAGAAAGGCTTCTTGAGGGGAAAGCTGTAACTCGGTGAGATGTATTAACAGAACACACGGCAGTTTCTCAGAAAGCTTCTTTCCAGTTTTTAACGGAAGTTATTTCCCTTTTCACCATAGTCCTCCATGGGCTTCCAAATATCACTTTGCAAATTCCAGAAGAACAGTCTTAGCGAAAGGCTTCTGAAGGGGAAATCTGTAACTCTGTGAGTTGAATTAACAGAACACAAAGCAGTTTCTCACAAATCTTCTTTCCAGTTTTTAACGGAAGTTAGTTCCTTTTTCACCATAGTCCTCTATGGGCTTCCAAATATGACTTTGCAAATTCCACAAGAACAGTCTTAGCGAAAGGCTTCTTGAGGGGGGAAGCTGTAACTCTGTGAGATGAATTAACAGAACACAAAGCAGTCTCTCAGAAAGCTTCTTTCCAGTATTTAACTGAAGATATTTCCTTTTTCACTATAGCCCTGTATGGGCTTCCAAATATCACTTTGGAAATCCCACAAGAACAGTCTTAGCGAAAGGCTTCTTGAGAGAAAAGCTGTACCTCGGTGATATGTACTAACAGAACACACCGCACTTTCTCAGAATGGTTCTTTCCAGTTTTTAACGGAAGATATTTCCTTTTTCACCTTAGCCCTCTATGGGCTTCCAAATATCACTTTGCAAATTCCACAAAACAGTCTTAGTTAACGGCTTCTTGAGGGGAAAGCTGTAACTCTGTGAGTGAACTAACAAAACACAAAGCAGCTTTCCATACAGCTTCTTTTCGGTTTTTATCTTAGGATATTTCCATTTTCACCATAGCCTACTATGGGCATCGAAATATCACTTTGGAAATTCCACAAAAACAGTCTTAGCGGAAGGATTCTTGAGGCAAAAGCAGTAACTCTTTGAGATGAATTAACAGAACACAAAGCAGTTTCTCAGAAAGCTTCTTTTCAGTTTTTAACTGAAGGTATTTCCTTTTTCACCATAGCCCTCTATGGGCTTCAAAATATCACTTTGTAAATTCCACAAGAACAGCCTTAGCGAAAGGCTTCCTGAGGTAAAAGAGTAACTGTGAGTTGAATTAACAGAACACAAAGCAGTTTCTCAGAAAGCTTCTTTTCGGATTTTATCTTACTATATTTCCTTTTTCAACATAGCCCTCTATGGTCTTCCAAATATCACTTTGCAAATTACACAAGAACAGTCTTTGTGAAAGACTTCTTGAGGGGAAAGCTGTAACTCTCTGAGATGAATTAACAGATCACAAAGCAGTTTCTCAGAAAGCTTCTTTTCAGTTTTCATCTTAGGATATTTCCTTTATCAGCGTAGCCCTCTGTGGGCTTCCAAAAACATTTTGCAAATTCCACAAGAACAGTCTTAGCGAAAGGATTCTGGAGATAAAAGCTGTAAATCAGTAAGATGAATTAAGAGAATTCAAAGCAGTTTCTCAGAAACCTTCTTTTCGTTTTTTATCTTAGGATATTTCCATTTTAACCATAGGGCTATAGGGTTTCCAAATATCACTTTGCAAATTCCAGAAGAAAAGTCTTAGCGAAAGGCTTCTTGAGGGTAAAGCTGTAACTCTGTAAGATGAATTAACAGAACACAAAACATTTTCTCAGAAACCTACTTTTCAGTTTTTACCTTAGGATATTTCCTTTTTCACCATAGCCCTCTATGGGATTCCAATTATCACTTTGAAAATTCCACATGAACAGTCTTAGTGAAAGTCTTCTTGAGGGGAAAGCTGTAACTCTGTGAGAGGAACTAACTGAACACAAAGCAGTTTCTCAGAAAGCTTCTTTCCAGTTTTTAACTGAGGATATTTCCTTTTTCACCATAGCCCTTTTGGGCTTCCACATATCACTTTGCAAATTTCACAAGAGCAGTCTTAGCGAAAGGCTTCTTGAGGGGAAAGCTCTAACTCTGTGAGATGAATTACCAGAACACAAAGCATTTTCTCACAAATCTTCGTTCCAGTTTTTAACGGAGGATATTTTCTTTCTCACCATAGTTCTCTATGGGCTTCCAAATATCACATTGCAAATCCCACAAGAACAGTCTTAGCGAAAGGCTTCTTGAGAGGAAAGCTGTAACTCAGTGAGACGTATTAACAGAAGACACGGCATTTTCTCAGAATGCTTCTTTCCAGTTTTTAACGGAAGATATTTCCTTTTTCACCATAGTCCCCTATGGGTATCCAAATATCACTTTCCAAATTTCACAAAACTGTCTTAATGAACGGCTTCTTGAGGGAAAAGCTGTAGCTCTTTGAGTTGAACTAACAGAACACAAATCAGTTTTTCAGACAGCTTCTCTTCGGTAAGTATCTTAGGATATTTCCATTTTCACCATAGCCCTCTATGGGCTTCCACATATCACTTTGGAAATTCCTCAAAAACAGTCTTAGCGGAAGGCTTCTTGAGGGGAAAGCTGTAATTCTTTGAGATGAATTAACAGAAGAGAAAGCAGTTTCTCGGAAAGCTTCTTTTCATTTTTTAATTGAAGGTATTTCCATTTTCACCATAGCCCTCTATGGGATTCCAAATATCACTATGCAAATTCCACAAGAACAGTGGAAGCGAAAGACTTCGGGAGGGGAAAACTGTAACGCTGTGAGATGAATTAACAGAACACAAAGCAGTTTCTCAGATATCTTGTTTCCAGTTTTTAACGAAAGATATTTCCTTTTTCACGATAGTCCTCTATGGGCTTCCAAATATCACTTTGCAAATCCCACAAGAACAGTCTTAGCGAAAGCCTTCTTGACGGGAAAGCTGTAACTCGGTGAGATGATTTAACAGAACACACGGCAGTTTCTCAAAAAGCTTCCTTCCAGTTTTTAACGGAAGATATGTCCTTTTTCACCATAGCCCTCTATGGGCTTCCAAATATCACTTTGCAAATTTCACAAGAATAGTCTCAGTGAACTGCTTCTTGAAGGGAAACCTGTAACTCTGTGAGATGAACTAACAGAACACAAAGCAGTTAATCAGAAAGCTTCTTTACAGTTTTTATCGGAAAATATTTCCTTTTTCACCATTGCCCTCTATGAGATTCTAAATATCACTTTCCAAATTTCAGAAGAACAGTCTTAGTGAACGGCCTCATGAGGGGAAATCTGTGACACTTTGAGATGAATTAACAGAACACAAAGCAGTTTCTCAGAAAGCTTCTTTTCGGATTTTATCTTACTATATTTCCTTTTTCAACATAGCCCTCTATGGTCTTCCAAATATCACTTTGCAAATTACACAAGAACAGTCTTTGTGAAAGACTTCTTGAGGGGAAAGCTGTAACTCTCTGAGATGAATTAACAGAACACAAAGCAGTTTCTCAGAAAGCTTCTTTTCAGTTTTTATCTTAGGATATTTCCTTTTTCAGCATAGCCCTCTATGGGCTTCCAAAAACATTTTGCAAATTCCACAAGAACAGTCTTAGCGAAAGGATTCTGGAGATAAAAGCTGTAAATCTGTAAGATGAATTAAAAGAATTCAAAGCAGTTTCTCAGAAACCTTCTTTTCGTTTTTTATCTTAGGATATTTCCATTTTAACCATAGGGCTATAGGGTTTCCAAATATCACTTTGCAAATTCCAGAAGAAAAGTCTTAGCGAAAGGCTTCTTGAGGGTAAAGCTGTAACTCTGTAAGATGAATTAACAGAACACAAAACATTTTCTCAGAAACCTACTTTTCAGTTTTTACCTTAGGATATTTCCTTTTTCACCATAGCCCTCTATGGGATTCCAATTATCACTTTGAAAATTCCACATGAACAGTCTTAGCGAAAGTCTTCTTGAGGGGAAAGCTGTAACTCTGTGAGAGGAACTAACTGAACACAAAGCAGTTTCTCAGAAAGCTTCTTCCCAGTTTTTAACTGAGGATATTTCCTTTTTCACCATAGCCCTTTTGGGCTTCCAAATATCACTTTGCAAATTCCACAACAACAGCCTTAGCGAAAGGCTTCCTGAGGTAAAAGAGTAACTCTGTGACTTGAATTAACAGAACACAAAGCCGTTTCCCAGAAAGCTTCTTTTCAGTTTTTATCTTGGGATGTTTCCTTTTTCACCATTGCCCTCTATGTGCCTCCAAATATCACTTTGCAATTCCACAAGAACAGTCTTAGTGAACGGCTTCCTGAGGGGAAAGCTGTAGCTCGGTGATATGTACTAACAGAACACACCGCATTTTCTCAGAATGGTTCTCTCCAGTTTTTAACGGAAGATATTTCCTTTTTCACCTTAGCCCTCTATGGGCTTCCAAATATCACTTTGCAAATTTCACAAAACAGTCTTAGTGAACGGCTTCTTGAGGGAAAGCTGTAGCTCTGTGAGATGAACTAACAGAACACAAAGCAGTTTTTTCAGACAGCTTCTTTTCGGTAAGTATCTTACGATATTTCCATTTTCACCATAGCCCTCTATGGGCTTCCACATATCACTTTGGAAATTCCTCAAAAACAGTCTTAGCGGAAGGCTTCTTGAGGGGAAAGCTGTAACTCTTTGAGATGAATTAACAGAACACAAAGCAGTTTCTCGGAAAGCTTCTTTTCATTTTTTAACTGAAGTTATTTCCATTTTCACCATAGCCCTCTATGGGATTCCAAATATCACTATGCAAATTCCACAAGAACAGTGGAAGCGAAAGACTTCGGGAGGGGAAAACTGTAACGCTGTGAGATGAATTAACAGAACACAAAGCAGTTTCTCAGATATCTTCTTTCCAGTTTTTAACGAAAGATATTTCCTTTTTCACCATAGTCCTCTATGGGCTTCCAAATATCACTTTGCAAATCCCACAAGAACAGTCTTAGCGAAAGCCTTCTTGACGGGAAAGCTGTAACTCGGTGAGATGATTTAACAGAACACACGGCAGTTTCTCAAAAAGCTTCTTTCCAGTTTTTAACGGAAGATATGTCCTTTTTCACCATAGCCCTCTATGGGCTTCCAAATATCACTTTGCAAATTTCACAAGAATAGTCTCAGTGAACTGCTTCTTGAAGGGAAACCTGTAACTCTGTGAGATGAACTAACAGAACACAAAGCAGTTTCACAGAAAGCTTCATTTCAGTTTTTATCTTTGGATGTTTTCTTTTTCATCATAGCCCTCTATGTGCCTTCAAATATCACTTTGAAAATTCCACAAGGAAAGTCTTAGTGAACGGCTTCTTGAGGGGAAAACTGTAACTCTGTGAGATGAATTAACAGAACACAAAGCAGTTTCTCAGATAGCTTCTTTCCAGTTTCTAACGGAGGATATTTCCTTTTAAGCCAGCCCTCTATGGGCTTCCAAATATCACTTTGCAAGTTTCACAAGAACAGTCTTAGCGAAAGGCTTCCTGAGGGGAAAGTTGTAACTCTGTGAGATGAATTAACAGAACACAAAGCAGTTTCTCAAAAAGCTTCTTTTCAGTTTTTAACGGAAGATATTTCCTTTTTCAACATAACACTGTATGGGCTTCCAAATATCACTTTGCAAATTCCACAAGAACAGTCTTAGCGAAAGGCTTTTAGAGGGAAATGTTGTAACTATGTGAGATGAATTAACAGAACACAAAGCAATTTCTCAGAAAGCTTCTTTTCAGTTTTTATCTTACGATATTTCCTTTTTCACCATAGACCTCTATGGGCTTCCAAATCTCACTTTGCAAATTCCACAAGAACAGTCTTAGCGAAAGAATTATTGAGTGGAAAGCTGTAACTCTTTGAGGTGAATTAACAGAACAAAAAGGAGTTTCTCAGAAAGCTTCTTTCCGCTTTTTAACAGAAGATATTTCCTTTTTCACCATAGCGCTCTATGGGCTTCCAAATATCATTTTGCAAATCCCACAACAACAGTCTTAGCGAAAGGCTTCTTGAAGGGAAAGCTGTAACTGGGTGAGGTCTATTATCAGAACACCTGGCACTTTCTCAGAAAGCTTCTTTCCAGGTTTTAACTGAAGATATTTCCTTTTTCACCATAGCCCTCTATGGGCTTCCAAATATCACTTTGGAAATTCGACAGCAGCCTTAGCGAAAGGCTTTTAGAGGGAAATGTAACTCTGTGAGATGAATTAACAGAACACAAAGGAGTTTCTCAGAAAGCTTCTTTCCAGTTTTTAACGGAAAATAATTCCTTTTTCACCATAGCCCTCTATGGGATTCTAAATATCACTTTCCAAATTTCAGAAGAACAGTCTTAGTGAACGGCCTCTTGAGGGGAAATCTGTAACTCTCTGAGATGAATTAACAGAACACAAAGCAGTTTCTCAGAAATCTTCTTTCCAGTTTTTAACGGAAGATATGTCCTTTTTCACCATAGCCCTCTATGGTCTTGCAAATATCACTTTGCAAATTCCACAAGAACAGTCTTACCGAAAGGCTTCTTGAGAAGAAAGCTGTAACTCTGTGAGATGAATTAACAGAAAGCAAAGCAGTTTCTCAGAAAATTTCTTTCCAGTTTTTAATGGAAGATATGTCCTTTTTCACCATAGCCCTCTAGGAGTTTTCTAATATCACTTTGCAAATTTCACAAGAATAGTCTCAGTGAACTGCTTCTTGAAGGGAAAGCTGTAACTCTGTGAGATGAACTAACAGAACACAAAGCAGTTTATCAGAAAGCTTCTTTACAGTTTTTAACTGAAGATATTTCCTTTTTCACCATAGCCCTCTAAGGGCTTCCAAATATCACATTGCAAATGCCACAAGAACAGTCTTAGCGAAAGGCTGCTAGAGGGGAAAGCTGTAACTCGGTTAGATGTATTCACAGAACACACGGCAGTATCTCAGAATGCTTCTTTCCAGTTTTTAACGGAAGATATTCCCTTTTTCACCATAGCCCTCTAAGGGCTTCCAAATATCACTTTGCAAATTCCAAAAGAGCAGTCTTAGCGAAAGACTTCTGGAGCGGAAAGCTGTAACTCTCTGAAATGAATTAACAGAACACAGAGCTGTTCCTCAGAAAGCTTCTTTCCAGTTTTCAACCGAAGATATTTTCTTTTTCCCATAGCCCTCTATGGGCTTCCAAATATCACTTAGAAAATTCCACAAGAACAGTCTTAGCGAAAGGCTTCTTGAGGTGAAAGCTGTAACACGGTGAGATGTTTTAACAGAACACTCATCAGTTTCTCAGAAAGCTTCTTTCCAATTTTTAACGTAAGTTATTTCCTTTTTCACCATAGCCCTCTACGGGCTTCTAAGATCACTTTGCAAATTCCACAAGAACAGTCTTAGCGAAAGGCTTCTGGGAGCAAAGCTGTAATTCTGTGAGATGATCTAACAAAACACGAAGCAGTTTCTCAGAAATCTTCTTTTCGGTTTTTAATGGAAGAAATGTCCTTTTTCATCATAGCCCTCAATGGGCTTCCAAATTTCACTTTGCAAATTCCACAAGAACAGTCTTAGCGAAAGGCTTTTTGAGGGGAAAGCTGTAACTCTGGTGACGAATTAACAGAACACAAAGCAGTTTCTCAGAAAGCTTCTTTTCAGTTTTCGTCTTAGGATATTTCCTTTTTCACCGTAGCCCTCTATGGGCTTCCAAATATCACTTTGCATATTCCAAAAGAACAACCTTAGTGATCGGCTTCATGATAGGAAAGCTGTAACTCTGTGAGATTAATTAACGGAACACAAAGCAGTTTCTCAGAAAGGTTCTTTCCAGTTTTTAGCGGAAGATATTTCCTTTTTCACCATAGTCCACTATGGGCTTCAAAATATCACTTTGAAAATTCCACAAGAACAGTCTTAGTGAACGGCCTCTTCGGGGGAAATCTGTAACTCTCTGAGATGAATTAACAGAACACAAAGCAGTTTCTCAGAAATCTTCTTTCCAGTTTTTAACGAAAGATATTTCCTTTTTCACCAAAGTCCTCTATGGGATTACAAATATCAGTTTGCAAATTACACAAGAACAGTCTTAGTGAAGGGCTTCTTGAGGGGAAAGCTGTAACACTTTGAGATGAACTAACACAACACAAAGCAGTTTCTCAGACAGCTTCTTTTCGGTTTTTATCTTAGGATATTTCCATTTTCAAAATAGCCCTCTATGGGCTTCCAAGTATCACTTTGCAAATTCCACAAGAACAGTCTTATAGAAAGGCTTCTTGAGGGGAAAGCTGTAACTCGGTGAGATGTATTAACAGAACACACAGCAGTTTCTCAGAAAGCTTCTTTCCAGTTTTTAACGGAAGTTATTTCCCTTTTCACCATAGTCCTCCATGGGCTTCCAAATATCACTTTGCAAATTCCAGAAGAACAGTCTTAGCGAAAGGCTTCTGAAGGGGAAATCTGTAACTCTGTGAGTTGAATTAACAGAACACAAAGCAGTTTCTCACAAATCTTCTTTCCAGTTTTTAACGGAAGTTAGTTCCTTTTTCACCATAGTCCTCTATGGGCTTCCAAATATGACTTTGCAAATTCCACAAGAACAGTCTTAGCGAAAGGCTTCTTGAGGGGGGAAGCTGTAACTCTGTGAGATGAATTAACAGAACACAAAGCAGTCTCTCAGAAAGCTTCTTTCCAGTATTTAACTGAAGATATTTCCTTTTTCACTATAGCCCTGTATGGGCTTCCAAATATCACTTTGGAAATCCCACAAGAACAGTCTTAGCGAAAGGCTTCTTGAGAGAAAAGCTGTACCTCGGTGATATGTACTAACAGAACACACCGCACTTTCTCAGAATGGTTCTTTCCAGTTTTTAACGGAAGATATTTCCTTTTTCACCTTAGCCCTCTATGGGCTTCCAAATATCACTTTGCAAATTCCACAAAACAGTCTTAGTTAACGGCTTCTTGAGGGGAAAGCTGTAACTCTGTGAGTGAACTAACAAAACACAAAGCAGCTTTCCATACAGCTTCTTTTCGGTTTTTATCTTAGGATATTTCCATTTTCACCATAGCCTACTATGGGCATCGAAATATCACTTTGGAAATTCCACAAAAACAGTCTTAGCGGAAGGATTCTTGAGGCAAAAGCAGTAACTCTTTGAGATGAATTAACAGAACACAAAGCAGTTTCTCAGAAAGCTTCTTTTCAGTTTTTAACTGAAGGTATTTCCTTTTTCACCATAGCCCTCTATGGGCTTCAAAATATCACTTTGTAAATTCCACAAGAACAGCCTTAGCGAAAGGCTTCCTGAGGTAAAAGAGTAACTGTGAGTTGAATTAACAGAACACAAAGCAGTTTCTCAGAAAGCTTCTTTTCGGATTTTATCTTACTATATTTCCTTTTTCAACATAGCCCTCTATGGTCTTCCAAATATCACTTTGCAAATTACACAAGAACAGTCTTTGTGAAAGACTTCTTGAGGGGAAAGCTGTAACTCTCTGAGATGAATTAACAGATCACAAAGCAGTTTCTCAGAAAGCTTCTTTTCAGTTTTCATCTTAGGATATTTCCTTTATCAGCGTAGCCCTCTGTGGGCTTCCAAAAACATTTTGCAAATTCCACAAGAACAGTCTTAGCGAAAGGATTCTGGAGATAAAAGCTGTAAATCAGTAAGATGAATTAAGAGAATTCAAAGCAGTTTCTCAGAAACCTTCTTTTCGTTTTTTATCTTAGGATATTTCCATTTTAACCATAGGGCTATAGGGTTTCCAAATATCACTTTGCAAATTCCAGAAGAAAAGTCTTAGCGAAAGGCTTCTTGAGGGTAAAGCTGTAACTCTGTAAGATGAATTAACAGAACACAAAACATTTTCTCAGAAACCTACTTTTCAGTTTTTACCTTAGGATATTTCCTTTTTCACCATAGCCCTCTATGGGATTCCAATTATCACTTTGAAAATTCCACATGAACAGTCTTAGTGAAAGTCTTCTTGAGGGGAAAGCTGTAACTCTGTGAGAGGAACTAACTGAACACAAAGCAGTTTCTCAGAAAGCTTCTTTCCAGTTTTTAACTGAGGATATTTCCTTTTTCACCATAGCCCTTTTGGGCTTCCACATATCACTTTGCAAATTTCACAAGAGCAGTCTTAGCGAAAGGCTTCTTGAGGGGAAAGCTCTAACTCTGTGAGATGAATTACCAGAACACAAAGCATTTTCTCACAAATCTTCGTTCCAGTTTTTAACGGAGGATATTTTCTTTCTCACCATAGTTCTCTATGGGCTTCCAAATATCACATTGCAAATCCCACAAGAACAGTCTTAGCGAAAGGCTTCTTGAGAGGAAAGCTGTAACTCAGTGAGACGTATTAACAGAAGACACGGCATTTTCTCAGAATGCTTCTTTCCAGTTTTTAACGGAAGATATTTCCTTTTTCACCATAGTCCCCTATGGGTATCCAAATATCACTTTCCAAATTTCACAAAACTGTCTTAATGAACGGCTTCTTGAGGGAAAAGCTGTAGCTCTTTGAGTTGAACTAACAGAACACAAATCAGTTTTTCAGACAGCTTCTCTTCGGTAAGTATCTTAGGATATTTCCATTTTCACCATAGCCCTCTATGGGCTTCCACATATCACTTTGGAAATTCCTCAAAAACAGTCTTAGCGGAAGGCTTCTTGAGGGGAAAGCTGTAATTCTTTGAGATGAATTAACAGAAGAGAAAGCAGTTTCTCGGAAAGCTTCTTTTCATTTTTTAATTGAAGGTATTTCCATTTTCACCATAGCCCTCTATGGGATTCCAAATATCACTATGCAAATTCCACAAGAACAGTGGAAGCGAAAGACTTCGGGAGGGGAAAACTGTAACGCTGTGAGATGAATTAACAGAACACAAAGCAGTTTCTCAGATATCTTCTTTCCAGTTTTTAACGAAAGATATTTCCTTTTTCACGATAGTCCTCTATGGGCTTCCAAATATCACTTTGCAAATCCCACAAGAACAGTCTTAGCGAAAGCCTTCTTGACGGGAAAGCTGTAACTCGGTGAGATGATTTAACAGAACACACGGCAGTTTCTCAAAAAGCTTCCTTCCAGTTTTTAACGGAAGATATGTCCTTTTTCACCATAGCCCTCTATGGGCTTCCAAATATCACTTTGCAAATTTCACAAGAATAGTCTCAGTGAACTGCTTCTTGAAGGGAAACCTGTAACTCTGTGAGATGAACTAACAGAACACAAAGCAGTTAATCAGAAAGCTTCTTTACAGTTTTTATCGGAAAATATTTCCTTTTTCACCATTGCCCTCTATGAGATTCTAAATATCACTTTCCAAATTTCAGAAGAACAGTCTTAGTGAACGGCCTCATGAGGGGAAATCTGTGACACTTTGAGATGAATTAACAGAACACAAAGCAGTTTCTCAGAAAGCTTCTTTTCGGATTTTATCTTACTATATTTCCTTTTTCAACATAGCCCTCTATGGTCTTCCAAATATCACTTTGCAAATTACACAAGAACAGTCTTTGTGAAAGACTTCTTGAGGGGAAAGCTGTAACTCTCTGAGATGAATTAACAGAACACAAAGCAGTTTCTCAGAAAGCTTCTTTTCAGTTTTTATCTTAGGATATTTCCTTTTTCAGCATAGCCCTCTATGGGCTTCCAAAAACATTTTGCAAATTCCACAAGAACAGTCTTAGCGAAAGGATTCTGGAGATAAAAGCTGTAAATCTGTAAGATGAATTAAAAGAATTCAAAGCAGTTTCTCAGAAACCTTCTTTTCGTTTTTTATCTTAGGATATTTCCATTTTAACCATAGGGCTATAGGGTTTCCAAATATCACTTTGCAAATTCCAGAAGAAAAGTCTTAGCGAAAGGCTTCTTGAGGGTAAAGCTGTAACTCTGTAAGATGAATTAACAGAACACAAAACATTTTCTCAGAAACCTACTTTTCAGTTTTTACCTTAGGATATTTCCTTTTTCACCATAGCCCTCTATGGGATTCCAATTATCACTTTGAAAATTCCACATGAACAGTCTTAGCGAAAGTCTTCTTGAGGGGAAAGCTGTAACTCTGTGAGAGGAACTAACTGAACACAAAGCAGTTTCTCAGAAAGCTTCTTCCCAGTTTTTAACTGAGGATATTTCCTTTTTCACCATAGCCCTTTTGGGCTTCCAAATATCACTTTGCAAATTCCACAACAACAGCCTTAGCGAAAGGCTTCCTGAGGTAAAAGAGTAACTCTGTGACTTGAATTAACAGAACACAAAGCCGTTTCCCAGAAAGCTTCTTTTCAGTTTTTATCTTGGGATGTTTCCTTTTTCACCATTGCCCTCTATGTGCCTCCAAATATCACTTTGCAATTCCACAAGAACAGTCTTAGTGAACGGCTTCCTGAGGGGAAAGCTGTAGCTCGGTGATATGTACTAACAGAACACACCGCATTTTCTCAGAATGGTTCTCTCCAGTTTTTAACGGAAGATATTTCCTTTTTCACCTTAGCCCTCTATGGGCTTCCAAATATCACTTTGCAAATTTCACAAAACAGTCTTAGTGAACGGCTTCTTGAGGGAAAAGCTGTAGCTCTGTGAGATGAACTAACAGAACACAAAGCAGTTTTTCAGACAGCTTCTTTTCGGTAAGTATCTTACGATATTTCCATTTTCACCATAGCCCTCTATGGGCTTCCACATATCACTTTGGAAATTCCTCAAAAAAAGTCTTAACGGAAGGCTTCTTGAGGGGAAAGCTGTAACTCTTTGAGATGAATTAACAGAACACAAAGCAGTTTCTCGGAAAGCTTCTTTTCATTTTTTAACTGAAGTTATTTCCATTTTCACCATAGCCCTCTATGGGATTCCAAATATCACTATGCAAATTCCACAAGAACAGTGGAAGCGAAAGACTTCTGGAGGGGAAAACTGTAACGCTGTGAGATGAATTAACAGAACACAAAGCAGTTTCTCAGATATCTTCTTTCCAGTTTTTAACGAAAGATATTTCCTTTTTCACCATAGTCCTCTATGGGCTTCCAAATATCACTTTGCAAATCCCACAAGAACAGTCTTAGCGAAAGCCTTCTTGACGGGAAAGCTGTAACTCGGTGAGATGATTTAACAGAATACACGGCAGTTTCTCAAAAAGCTTCTTTCCAGTTTTTAACGGAAGATATGTCCTTTTTCACCATAGCCCTCTATGGGCTTCCAAATATCACTTTGCAAATTTCACAAGAACAGTTTTACCGAAAGGCTTCTTGAGAAGAAAGCTGTAACTCTGTGAGATGAATTAACAGAACACAAAGCAGTTTCACAGAAAGCTTCATTTCAGTTTTTATCTTTGGATGTTTTCTTTTTCATCATAGCCCTCTATGTGCCTTCAAATATCACTTTGAAAATTCCACAAGGAAAGTCTTAGTGAACGGCTTCTTGAGGGGAAAACTGTAACTCTGTGAGATGAATTAACAGAACACAAAGCAGTTTCTCAGATAGCTTCTTTCCAGTTTCTAACGGAGGATATTTCCTTTTAAGCCAGCCCTCTATGGGCTTCCAAATATCACTTTGCAAGTTTCACAAGAACAGTCTTAGCGAAAGGCTTCCTGAGGGGAAAGTTGTAACTCTGTGAGATGAATTAACAGAACACAAAGCAGTTTCTCAAAAAGCTTCTTTTCAGTTTTTAACGGAAGATATTTCCTTTTTCAACATAACACTGTATGGGCTTCCAAATATCACTTTGCAAATTCCACAAGAACAGTCTTAGCGAAAGGCTTTTAGAGGGAAATGTTGTAACTCTTTGAGATGAATTAACAGAACACAAAGCAATTTCTCAGAAAGCTTCTTTTCAGTTTTTATCTTACGATATTTCCTTTTTCACCATAGACCTCTATGGGCTTCCAAATCTCACTTTGCAAATTCCACAAGAACAGTCTTAGCGAAAGAATTATTGAGTGGAAAGCTGTAACTCTTTGAGGTGAATTAACAGAACAAAAAGGAGTTTCTCAGAAAGCTTCTTTCCGCTTTTTAACAGAAGATATTTCCTTTTTCACCATAGCGCTCTATGGGCTTCCAAATATCATTTTGCAAATCCCACAACAACAGTCTTAGCGAAAGGCTTCTTGAAGGGAAAGCTGTAACTGGGTGAGGTCTATTATCAGAACACCTGGCACTTTCTCAGAAAGCTTCTTTCCAGGTTTTAACTGAAGATATTTCCTTTTTCACCATAGCCCTCTATGGGCTTCCAAATATCACTTTGGAAATTCGACAGCAGCCTTAGCGAAAGGCTTTTAGAGGGAAATGTAACTCTGTGAGATGAATTAACAGAACACAAAGGAGTTTCTCAGAAAGCTTCTTTCCAGTTTTTAACGGAAAATAATTCCTTTTTCACCATAGCCCTCTATGGGATTCTAAATATCACTTTCCAAATTTCAGAAGAACAGTCTTAGTGAACGGCCTCTTGAGGGGAAATCTGTAACTCTCTGAGATGAATTAACAGAACACAAAGCAGTTTCTCAGAAATCTTCTTTCCAGTTTTTAACGGAAGATATGTCCTTTTTCACCATAGCCCTC
Organism: Chlorocebus sabaeus; assembly: GCF_047675955.1. NCBI lineage: Eukaryota > Metazoa > Chordata > Mammalia > Primates > Cercopithecidae > Chlorocebus > Chlorocebus sabaeus. The sequence goes on along the minus strand of NW_027327474.1, from coordinate 172,523 downwards.
TATGGTCTTGCAAATATCACTTTGCAAATTCCACAAGAACAGTCTTACCGAAAGGCTTCTTGAGAAGAAAGCTGTAACTCTGTGAGATGAATTAACAGAAAGCAAAGCAGTTTCTCAGAAAATTTCTTTCCAGTTTTTAATGGAAGATATGTCCTTTTTCACCATAGCCCTCTAGGAGTTTTCTAATATCACTTTGCAAATTTCACAAGAATAGTCTCAGTGAACTGCTTCTTGAAGGGAAAGCTGTAACTCTGTGAGATGAACTAACAGAACACAAAGCAGTTTATCAGAAAGCTTCTTTACAGTTTTTAACTGAAGATATTTCCTTTTTCACCATAGCCCTCTAAGGGCTTCCAAATATCACATTGCAAATGCCACAAGAACAGTCTTAGCGAAAGGCTGCTAGAGGGGAAAGCTGTAACTCGGTTAGATGTATTCACAGAACACACGGCAGTATCTCAGAATGCTTCTTTCCAGTTTTTAACGGAAGATATTCCCTTTTTCACCATAGCCCTCTAAGGGCTTCCAAATATCACTTTGCAAATTCCAAAAGAGCAGTCTTAGTGAAAGACTTCTGGAGCGGAAAGCTGTAACTCTCTGAAATGAATTAACAGAACACAGAGCTGTTCCTCAGAAAGCTTCTTTCCAGTTTTCAACCGAAGATATTTTCTTTTTCCCATAGCCCTCTATGGGCTTCCAAATATCACTTAGAAAATTCCACAAGAACAGTCTTAGCGAAAGGCTTCTTGAGGTGAAAGCTGTAACACGGTGAGATGTTTTAACAGAACACTCATCAGTTTCTCAGAAAGCTTCTTTCCAATTTTTAACGTAAGTTATTTCCTTTTTCACCATAGCCCTCTACGGGCTTCTAAGATCACTTTGCAAATTCCACAAGAACAGTCTTAGCGAAAGGCTTCTGGGAGCAAAGCTGTAATTCTGTGAGATGATCTAACAAAACACGAAGCAGTTTCTCAGAAATCTTCTTTTCGGTTTTTAATGGAAGAAATGTCCTTTTTCATCATAGCCCTCAATGGGCTTCCAAATTTCACTTTGCAAATTCCACAAGAACAGTCTTAGCGAAAGGCTTTTTGAGGGGAAAGCTGTAACTCTGGTGACGAATTAACAGAACACAAAGCAGTTTCTCAGAAAGCTTCTTTTCAGTTTTCGTCTTAGGATATTTCCTTTTTCACCGTAGCCCTCTATGGGCTTCCAAATATCACTTTGCATATTCCAAAAGAACAACCTTAGTGATCGGCTTCATGATAGGAAAGCTGTAACTCTGTGAGATTAATTAACGGAACACAAAGCAGTTTCTCAGAAAGGTTCTTTCCAGTTTTTAGCGGAAGATATTTCCTTTTTCACCATAGTCCACTATGGGCTTCAAAATATCACTTTGAAAATTCCACAAGAACAGTCTTAGTGAACGGCCTCTTCGGGGGAAATCTGTAACTCTCTGAGATGAATTAACAGAACACAAAGCAGTTTCTCAGAAATCTTCTTTCCAGTTTTTAACGAAAGATATTTCCTTTTTCACCAAAGTCCTCTATGGGATTACAAATATCAGTTTGCAAATTACACAAGAACAGTCTTAGTGAAGGGCTTCTTGAGGGGAAAGCTGTAACACTTTGAGATGAACTAACACAACACAAAGCAGTTTCTCAGACAGCTTCTTTTCGGTTTTTATCTTAGGATATTTCCATTTTCAAAATAGCCCTCTATGGGCTTCCAAGTATCACTTTGCAAATTCCACAAGAACAGTCTTATAGAAAGGCTTCTTGAGGGGAAAGCTGTAACTCGGTGAGATGTATTAACAGAACACACGGCAGTTTCTCAGAAAGCTTCTTTCCAGTTTTTAACGGAAGTTATTTCCCTTTTCACCATAGTCCTCCATGGGCTTCCAAATATCACTTTGCAAATTCCAGAAGAACAGTCTTAGCGAAAGGCTTCTGAAGGGGAAATCTGTAACTCTGTGAGTTGAATTAACAGAACACAAAGCAGTTTCTCACAAATCTTCTTTCCAGTTTTTAACGGAAGTTAGTTCCTTTTTCACCATAGTCCTCTATGGGCTTCCAAATATGACTTTGCAAATTCCACAAGAACAGTCTTAGCGAAAGGCTTCTTGAGGGGGGAAGCTGTAACTCTGTGAGATGAATTAACAGAACACAAAGCAGTCTCTCAGAAAGCTTCTTTCCAGTATTTAACTGAAGATATTTCCTTTTTCACTATAGCCCTGTATGGGCTTCCAAATATCACTTTGGAAATCCCACAAGAACAGTCTTAGCGAAAGGCTTCTTGAGAGAAAAGCTGTACCTCGGTGATATGTACTAACAGAACACACCGCACTTTCTCAGAATGGTTCTTTCCAGTTTTTAACGGAAGATATTTCCTTTTTCACCTTAGCCCTCTATGGGCTTCCAAATATCACTTTGCAAATTCCACAAAACAGTCTTAGTTAACGGCTTCTTGAGGGGAAAGCTGTAACTCTGTGAGTGAACTAACAAAACACAAAGCAGCTTTCCATACAGCTTCTTTTCGGTTTTTATCTTAGGATATTTCCATTTTCACCATAGCCTACTATGGGCATCGAAATATCACTTTGGAAATTCCACAAAAACAGTCTTAGCGGAAGGATTCTTGAGGCAAAAGCAGTAACTCTTTGAGATGAATTAACAGAACACAAAGCAGTTTCTCAGAAAGCTTCTTTTCAGTTTTTAACTGAAGGTATTTCCTTTTTCACCATAGCCCTCTATGGGCTTCAAAATATCACTTTGTAAATTCCACAAGAACAGCCTTAGCGAAAGGCTTCCTGAGGTAAAAGAGTAACTGTGAGTTGAATTAACAGAACACAAAGCAGTTTCTCAGAAAGCTTCTTTTCGGATTTTATCTTACTATATTTCCTTTTTCAACATAGCCCTCTATGGTCTTCCAAATATCACTTTGCAAATTACACAAGAACAGTCTTTGTGAAAGACTTCTTGAGGGGAAAGCTGTAACTCTCTGAGATGAATTAACAGATCACAAAGCAGTTTCTCAGAAAGCTTCTTTTCAGTTTTCATCTTAGGATATTTCCTTTATCAGCGTAGCCCTCTGTGGGCTTCCAAAAACATTTTGCAAATTCCACAAGAACAGTCTTAGCGAAAGGATTCTGGAGATAAAAGCTGTAAATCAGTAAGATGAATTAAGAGAATTCAAAGCAGTTTCTCAGAAACCTTCTTTTCGTTTTTTATCTTAGGATATTTCCATTTTAACCATAGGGCTATAGGGTTTCCAAATATCACTTTGCAAATTCCAGAAGAAAAGTCTTAGCGAAAGGCTTCTTGAGGGTAAAGCTGTAACTCTGTAAGATGAATTAACAGAACACAAAACATTTTCTCAGAAACCTACTTTTCAGTTTTTACCTTAGGATATTTCCTTTTTCACCATAGCCCTCTATGGGATTCCAATTATCACTTTGAAAATTCCACATGAACAGTCTTAGTGAAAGTCTTCTTGAGGGGAAAGCTGTAACTCTGTGAGAGGAACTAACTGAACACAAAGCAGTTTCTCAGAAAGCTTCTTTCCAGTTTTTAACTGAGGATATTTCCTTTTTCACCATAGCCCTTTTGGGCTTCCACATATCACTTTGCAAATTTCACAAGAGCAGTCTTAGCGAAAGGCTTCTTGAGGGGAAAGCTCTAACTCTGTGAGATGAATTACCAGAACACAAAGCATTTTCTCACAAATCTTCGTTCCAGTTTTTAACGGAGGATATTTTCTTTCTCACCATAGTTCTCTATGGGCTTCCAAATATCACATTGCAAATCCCACAAGAACAGTCTTAGCGAAAGGCTTCTTGAGAGGAAAGCTGTAACTCAGTGAGACGTATTAACAGAAGACACGGCATTTTCTCAGAATGCTTCTTTCCAGTTTTTAACGGAAGATATTTCCTTTTTCACCATAGTCCCCTATGGGTATCCAAATATCACTTTCCAAATTTCACAAAACTGTCTTAATGAACGGCTTCTTGAGGGAAAAGCTGTAGCTCTTTGAGTTGAACTAACAGAACACAAATCAGTTTTTCAGACAGCTTCTCTTCGGTAAGTATCTTAGGATATTTCCATTTTCACCATAGCCCTCTATGGGCTTCCACATATCACTTTGGAAATTCCTCAAAAACAGTCTTAGCGGAGGCTTCTTGAGGGGAAAGCTGTAATTCTTTGAGATGAATTAACAGAAGAGAAAGCAGTTTCTCGGAAAGCTTCTTTTCATTTTTTAATTGAAGGTATTTCCATTTTCACCATAGCCCTCTATGGGATTCCAAATATCACTATGCAAATTCCACAAGAACAGTGGAAGCGAAAGACTTCGGGAGGGGAAAATTGTAACGCTGTGAGATGAATTAACAGAACACAAAGCAGTTTCTCAGATATCTTGTTTCCAGTTTTTAACGAAAGATATTTCCTTTTTCACGATAGTCCTCTATGGGCTTCCAAATATCACTTTGCAAATCCCACAAGAACAGTCTTAGCGAAAGCCTTCTTGACGGGAAAGCTGTAACTCGGTGAGATGATTTAACAGAACACACGGCAGTTTCTCAAAAAGCTTCCTTCCAGTTTTTAACGGAAGATATGTCCTTTTTCACCATAGCCCTCTATGGGCTTCCAAATATCACTTTGCAAATTTCACAAGAATAGTCTCAGTGAACTGCTTCTTGAAGGGAAACCTGTAACTCTGTGAGATGAACTAACAGAACACAAAGCAGTTAATCAGAAAGCTTCTTTACAGTTTTTATCGGAAAATATTTCCTTTTTCACCATTGCCCTCTATGAGATTCTAAATATCACTTTCCAAATTTCAGAAGAACAGTCTTAGTGAACGGCCTCATGAGGGGAAATCTGTGACACTTTGAGATGAATTAACAGAACACAAAGCAGTTTCTCAGAAAGCTTCTTTTCGGATTTTATCTTACTATATTTCCTTTTTCAACATAGCCCTCTATGGTCTTCCAAATATCACTTTGCAAATTACACAAGAACAGTCTTTGTGAAAGACTTCTTGAGGGGAAAGCTGTAACTCTCTGAGATGAATTAACAGAACACAAAGCAGTTTCGCAGAAAGCTTCTTTTCAGTTTTTATCTTAGGATATTTCCTTTTTCAGCATAGCCCTCTATGGGCTTCCAAAAACATTTTGCAAATTCCACAAGAACAGTCTTAGCGAAAGGATTCTGGAGATAAAAGCTGTAAATCTGTAAGATGAATTAAAAGAATTCAAAGCAGTTTCTCAGAAACCTTCTTTTCGTTTTTTATCTTAGGATATTTCCATTTTAACCATAGGGCTATAGGGTTTCCAAATATCACTTTGCAAATTACAGAAGAAAAGTCTTAGCGAAAGGCTTCTTGAGGGTAAAGCTGTAACTCTGTAAGATGAATTAACAGAACACAAAACATTTTCTCAGAAACCTACTTTTCAGTTTTTACCTTAGGATATTTCCTTTTTCACCATAGCCCTCTATGGGATTCCAATTATCACTTTGAAAATTCCACATGAACAGTCTTAGCGAAAGTCTTCTTGAGGGGAAAGCTGTAACTCTGTGAGAGGAACTAACTGAACACAAAGCAGTTTCTCAGAAAGCTTCTTCCCAGTTTTTAACTGAGGATATTTCCGTTTTCACCATAGCCCTTTTGGGCTTCCAAATATCACTTTGCAAATTCCACAACAACAGCCTTAGCGAAAGGCTTCCTGAGGTAAAAGAGTAACTCTGTGACTTGAATTAACAGAACACAAAGCCGTTTCCCAGAAAGCTTCTTTTCAGTTTTTATCTTGGGATGTTTCCTTTTTCACCATTGCCCTCTATGTGCCTCCAAATATCACTTTGCAATTCCACAAGAACAGTCTTAGTGAACGGCTTCCTGAGGGGAAAGCTGTAGCTCGGTGATATGTACTAACAGAACACACCGCATTTTCTCAGAATGGTTCTTTCCAGTTTTTAACGGAAGATATTTCCTTTTTCACCTTAGCCCTCTATGGGCTTCCAAATATCACTTTGCAAATTTCACAAAACAGTCTTAGTGAACGGCTTCTTGAGGGAAAAGCTGTAGCTCTGTGAGATGAACTAACAGAACACAAAGCAGTTTTTCAGACAGCTTCTTTTCGGTAAGTATCTTACGATATTTCCATTTTCACCATAGCCCTCTATGGGCTTCCACATATCACTTTGGAAATTCCTCAAAAACAGTCTTAGCGGAAGGCTTCTTGAGGGGAATGCTGTAACTCTTTGAGATGAATTAACAGAACACAAAGCAGTTTCTCGGAAAGCTTCTTTTCATTTTTTAACTGAAGTTATTTCCATTTTCACCATAGCCCTCTATGGGATTCCAAATATCACTATGCAAATTCCACAAGAACAGTGGAAGCGAAAGACTTCTGGAGGGGAAAACTGTAACGCTGTGAGATGAATTAACAGAACACAAAGCAGTTTCTCAGATATCTTCTTTCCAGTTTTTAACGAAAGATATTTCCTTTTTCACCATAGTCCTCTATGGGCTTCCAAATATCACTTTGCAAATCCCACAAGAACAGTCTTAGCGAAAGCCTTCTTGACGGGAAAGCTGTAACTCGGTGAGATGATTTAACAGAACACACGGCAGTTTCTCAAAAAGCTTCTTTCCAGTTTTTAACGGAAGATATGTCCTTTTTCACCATAGCCCTCTATGGGCTTCCAAATATCACTTTGCAAATTTCACAAGAATAGTCTCAGTGAACTGCTTCTTGAAGGGAAACCTGTAACTCTGTGAGATGAACTAACAGAACACAAAGCAGTTTCACAGAAAGCTTCATTTCAGTTTTTATCTTTGGATGTTTTCTTTTTCATCATAGCCCTCTATGTGCCTTCAAATATCACTTTGAAAATTCCACAAGGAAAGTCTTAGTGAACGGCTTCTTGAGGGGAAAACTGTAACTCTGTGAGATGAATTAACAGAACACAAAGCAGTTTCTCAGATAGCTTCTTTCCAGTTTCTAACGGAGGATATTTCCTTTTAAGCCAGCCCTCTATGGGCTTCCAAATATCACTTTGCAAGTTTCACAAGAACAGTCTTAGCGAAAGGCTTCCTGAGGGGAAAGTTGTAACTCTGTGAGATGAATTAACAGAACACAAAGCAGTTTCTCAAAAAGCTTCTTTTCAGTTTTTAACGGAAGATATTTCCTTTTTCAACATAACACTGTATGGGCTTCCAAATATCACTTTGCAAATTCCACAAGAACAGTCTTAGCGAAAGGCTTTTAGAGGGAAATGTTGTAACTATGTGAGATGAATTAACAGAACACAAAGCAATTTCTCAGAAAGCTTCTTTTCAGTTTTTATCTTACGATATTTCCTTTTTCACCATAGACCTCTATGGGCTTCCAAATCTCACTTTGCAAATTCCACAAGAACAGTCTTAGCGAAAGAATTATTGAGTGGAAAGCTGTAACTCTTTGAGGTGAATTAACAGAACAAAAAGGAGTTTCTCAGAAAGCTTCTTTCCGCTTTTTAACAGAAGATATTTCCTTTTTCACCATAGCGCTCTATGGGCTTCCAAATATCATTTTGCAAATCCCACAACAACAGTCTTAGCGAAAGGCTTCTTGAAGGGAAAGCTGTAACTGGGTGAGGTCTATTATCAGAACACCTGGCACTTTCTCAGAAAGCTTCTTTCCAGGTTTTAACTGAAGATATTTCCTTTTTCACCATAGCCCTCTATGGGCTTCCAAATATCACTTTGGAAATTCGACAGCAGCCTTAGCGAAAGGCTTTTAGAGGGAAATGTAACTCTGTGAGATGAATTAACAGAACACAAAGGAGTTTCTCAGAAAGCTTCTTTCCAGTTTTTAACGGAAAATAATTCCTTTTTCACCATAGCCCTCTATGGGATTCTAAATATCACTTTCCAAATTTCAGAAGAACAGTCTTAGTGAACGGCCTCTTGAGGGGAAATCTGTAACTCTCTGAGATGAATTAACAGAACACAAAGCAGTTTCTCAGAAATCTTCTTTCCAGTTTTTAACGGAAGATATGTCCTTTTTCACCATAGCCCTCTATGGTCTTGCAAATATCACTTTGCAAATTCCACAAGAACAGTCTTACCGAAAGGCTTCTTGAGAAGAAAGCTGTAACTCTGTGAGATGAATTAACAGAAAGCAAAGCAGTTTCTCAGAAAATTTCTTTCCAGTTTTTAATGGAAGATATGTCCTTTTTCACCATAGCCCTCTAGGAGTTTTCTAATATCACTTTGCAAATTTCACAAGAATAGTCTCAGTGAACTGCTTCTTGAAGGGAAAGCTGTAACTCTGTGAGATGAACTAACAGAACACAAAGCAGTTTATCAGAAAGCTTCTTTACAGTTTTTAACTGAAGATATTTCCTTTTTCACCATAGCCCTCTAAGGGCTTCCAAATATCACATTGCAAATGCCACAAGAACAGTCTTAGCGAAAGGCTGCTAGAGGGGAAAGCTGTAACTCGGTTAGATGTATTCACAGAACACACGGCAGTATCTCAGAATGCTTCTTTCCAGTTTTTAACGGAAGATATTCCCTTTTTCACCATAGCCCTCTAAGGGCTTCCAAATATCACTTTGCAAATTCCAAAAGAGCAGTCTTAGCGAAAGACTTCTGGAGCGGAAAGCTGTAACTCTCTGAAATGAATTAACAGAACACAGAGCTGTTCCTCAGAAAGCTTCTTTCCAGTTTTCAACCGAAGATATTTTCTTTTTCCCATAGCCCTCTATGGGCTTCCAAATATCACTTAGAAAATTCCACAAGAACAGTCTTAGCGAAAGGCTTCTTGAGGTGAAAGCTGTAACACGGTGAGATGTTTTAACAGAACACTCATCAGTTTCTCAGAAAGCTTCTTTCCAATTTTTAACGTAAGTTATTTCCTTTTTCACCATAGCCCTCTACGGGCTTCTAAGATCACTTTGCAAATTCCACAAGAACAGTCTTAGCGAAAGGCTTCTGGGAGCAAAGCTGTAATTCTGTGAGATGATCTAACAAAACACGAAGCAGTTTCTCAGAAATCTTCTTTTCGGTTTTTAATGGAAGAAATGTCCTTTTTCATCATAGCCCTCAATGGGCTTCCAAATTTCACTTTGCAAATTCCACAAGAACAGTCTTAGCGAAAGGCTTTTTGAGGGGAAAGCTGTAACTCTGGTGACGAATTAACAGAACACAAAGCAGTTTCTCAGAAAGCTTCTTTTCAGTTTTCGTCTTAGGATATTTCCTTTTTCACCGTAGCCCTCTATGGGCTTCCAAATATCACTTTGCATATTCCAAAAGAACAACCTTAGTGATCGGCTTCATGATAGGAAAGCTGTAACTCTGTGAGATTAATTAACGGAACACAAAGCAGTTTCTCAGAAAGGTTCTTTCCAGTTTTTAGCGGAAGATATTTCCTTTTTCACCATAGTCCACTATGGGCTTCAAAATATCACTTTGAAAATTCCACAAGAACAGTCTTAGTGAACGGCCTCTTCGGGGGAAATCTGTAACTCTCTGAGATGAATTAACAGAACACAAAGCAGTTTCTCAGAAATCTTCTTTCCAGTTTTTAACGAAAGATATTTCCTTTTTCACCAAAGTCCTCTATGGGATTACAAATATCAGTTTGCAAATTACACAAGAACAGTCTTAGTGAAGGGCTTCTTGAGGGGAAAGCTGTAACACTTTGAGATGAACTAACACAACACAAAGCAGTTTCTCAGACAGCTTCTTTTCGGTTTTTATCTTAGGATATTTCCATTTTCAAAATAGCCCTCTATGGGCTTCCAAGTATCACTTTGCAAATTCCACAAGAACAGTCTTATAGAAAGGCTTCTTGAGGGGAAAGCTGTAACTCGGTGAGATGTATTAACAGAACACACGGCAGTTTCTCAGAAAGCTTCTTTCCAGTTTTTAACGGAAGTTATTTCCCTTTTCACCATAGTCCTCCATGGGCTTCCAAATATCACTTTGCAAATTCCAGAAGAACAGTCTTAGCGAAAGGCTTCTGAAGGGGAAATCTGTAACTCTGTGAGTTGAATTAACAGAACACAAAGCAGTTTCTCACAAATCTTCTTTCCAGTTTTTAACGGAAGTTAGTTCCTTTTTCACCATAGTCCTCTATGGGCTTCCAAATATGACTTTGCAAATTCCACAAGAACAGTCTTAGCGAAAGGCTTCTTGAGGGGGGAAGCTGTAACTCTGTGAGATGAATTAACAGAACACAAAGCAGTCTCTCAGAAAGCTTCTTTCCAGTATTTAACTGAAGATATTTCCTTTTTCACTATAGCCCTGTATGGGCTTCCAAATATCACTTTGGAAATCCCACAAGAACAGTCTTAGCGAAAGGCTTCTTGAGAGAAAAGCTGTACCTCGGTGATATGTACTAACAGAACACACCGCACTTTCTCAGAATGGTTCTTTCCAGTTTTTAACGGAAGATATTTCCTTTTTCACCTTAGCCCTCTATGGGCTTCCAAATATCACTTTGCAAATTCCACAAAACAGTCTTAGTTAACGGCTTCTTGAGGGGAAAGCTGTAACTCTGTGAGTGAACTAACAAAACACAAAGCAGCTTTCCATACAGCTTCTTTTCGGTTTTTATCTTAGGATATTTCCATTTTCACCATAGCCTACTATGGGCATCGAAATATCACTTTGGAAATTCCACAAAAACAGTCTTAGCGGAAGGATTCTTGAGGCAAAAGCAGTAACTCTTTGAGATGAATTAACAGAACACAAAGCAGTTTCTCAGAAAGCTTCTTTTCAGTTTTTAACTGAAGGTATTTCCTTTTTCACCATAGCCCTCTATGGGCTTCAAAATATCCCTTTGTAAATTCCACAAGAACAGCCTTAGCGAAAGGCTTCCTGAGGTAAAAGAGTAACTGTGAGTTGAATTAACAGAACACAAAGCAGTTTCTCAGAAAGCTTCTTTTCGGATTTTATCTTACTATATTTCCTTTTTCAACATAGCCCTCTATGGTCTTCCAAATATCACTTTGCAAATTACACAAGAACAGTCTTTGTGAAAGACTTCTTGAGGGGAAAGCTGTAACTCTCTGAGATGAATTAACAGATCACAAAGCAGTTTCTCAGAAAGCTTCTTTTCAGTTTTCATCTTAGGATATTTCCTTTATCAGCGTAGCCCTCTGTGGGCTTCCAAAAACATTTTGCAAATTCCACAAGAACAGTCTTAGCGAAAGGATTCTGGAGATAAAAGCTGTAAATCAGTAAGATGAATTAAGAGAATTCAAAGCAGTTTCTCAGAAACCTTCTTTTCGTTTTTTATCTTAGGATATTTCCATTTTAACCATAGGGCTATAGGGTTTCCAAATATCACTTTGCAAATTCCAGAAGAAAAGTCTTAGCGAAAGGCTTCTTGAGGGTAAAGCTGTAACTCTGTAAGATGAATTAACAGAACACAAAACATTTTCTCAGAAACCTACTTTTCAGTTTTTACCTTAGGATATTTCCTTTTTCACCATAGCCCTCTATGGGATTCCAATTATCACTTTGAAAATTCCACATGAACAGTCTTAGTGAAAGTCTTCTTGAGGGGAAAGCTGTAACTCTGTGAGAGGAACTAACTGAACACAAAGCAGTTTCTCAGAAAGCTTCTTTCCAGTTTTTAACTGAGGATATTTCCTTTTTCACCATAGCCCTTTTGGGCTTCCACATATCACTTTGCAAATTTCACAAGAGCAGTCTTAGCGAAAGGCTTCTTGAGGGGAAAGCTCTAACTCTGTGAGATGAATTACCAGAACACAAAGCATTTTCTCACAAATCTTCGTTCCAGTTTTTAACGGAGGATATTTTCTTTCTCACCATAGTTCTCTATGGGCTTCCAAATATCACATTGCAAATCCCACAAGAACAGTCTTAGCGAAAGGCTTCTTGAGAGGAAAGCTGTAACTCAGTGAGATGTATTAACAGAAGACACGGCATTTTCTCAGAATGCTTCTTTCCAGTTTTTAACGGAAGATATTTCCTTTTTCACCATAGTCCCCTATGGGTATCCAAATATCACTTTCCAAATTTCACAAAACTGTCTTAATGAACGGCTTCTTGAGGGAAAAGCTGTAGCTCTTTGAGTTGAACTAACAGAACACAAATCAGTTTTTCAGACAGCTTCTCTTCGGTAAGTATCTTAGGATATTTCCATTTTCACCATAGCCCTCTATGGGCTTCCACATATCACTTTGGAAATTCCTCAAAAACAGTCTTAGCGGAAGGCTTCTTGAGGGGAAAGCTGTAATTCTTTGAGATGAATTAACAGAACAGAAAGCAGTTTCTCGGAAAGCTTCTTTTCATTTTTTAATTGAAGGTATTTCCATTTTCACCATAGCCCACTAAGGGATTCCAAATATCACTATGCAAATTCCACAAGAACAGTGGAAGCGAAAGACTTCGGGAAGGGAATAATGTAACGCTGTGAGATGAATTAACAGAACACAAAGCAGTTTCTCAGATATCTTCTTTCCAGTTTTTAACGAAAGATATTTCCTTTTTCACCATAGTCCTCTATGGGCTTCCAAATATCACTTTACAAATCCCACAAGAACAGTCTTAGCGAAAGCCTTCTTGACGGGAAAGCTGTAACTCGGTGAGATGCTTTAACAGAACACACGGCAGTTTCTCAAAAAGCTTCTTTCCAGTTTTTAACGGAAGATATTTCCTTTTTCACCATAGCCCTCAAGGAGTTTTCTAATATCACTTTGCAAATTTCACAAGAATAGTCTCAGTGAACTGCTTCTTGAAGGGAAACCTGTAACTCTGTGAGATGAACTAACAGAACACAAAGCAGTTTATCGGAAAGCTTCTTTACAGTTTTTATCGGAAAATATTTCCTTTTTCACCATTGCCCTCTATGAGATTCTAAATATCACTTTCCAAATTTCAGAAGAACAGTCTTAGTGTACGGCCTCATGAGTGGAATTCTGTGACACTTTGAGATGAATTAACAGAACACAAAGCAGTTTCTCAGAAAGCTTCTTTTCGGATTTTATCTTACTATATTTCCTTTTTCAACATAGCCCTCTATGGTCTTCCAAATATCACTTTGCAAATTACACAAGAACAGTCTTTGTGAAAGACTTCTTGAGGGGAAAGCTGTAACTCTCTGAGATGAATTAACAGATCACAAAGCAGTTTCTCAGAAAGCTTCTTTTCAGTTTTTATCTTAGGATATTTCCTTTTTCAGCATAGCCCTCTATGGGCTTCCAAAAACATTTTGCAAATTCCACAAGAACAGTCTTAGTGAAAGGATTCTGGAGATAAAAGCTGTAAATCTGTAAGATGAATTAAAAGAATTCAAAGCAGTTTCTCAGAAACCTTCTTTTCGTTTTTTATCTTACGATATTTCCATTTTAACCATAGGGCTATAGGGTTTCCAAATATCACTTTGCAAATTCCAGAAGAAAAGTCTTAGCGAAAGGCTTCTTGAGGGTAAAGCTGTAACTCTGTAAGATGAATTAACAGAACACAAAACATTTTCTCAGAAACCTACTTTTCAGTTTTTACCTTAAGATATTTCCTTTTTCACCATAGCCCTCTATGGGATTCCAATTATCACTTTGAAAATTCCACATGAACAGTCTTAGTGAAAGTCTTCTTGAGGGGAAAGCTGTAACTCTGTGAGAGGAACTAACTGAACACAAAGCAGTTTCTCAGAAAGCTTCTTTCCAGTTTTTAACTGAGGATATTTCCTTTTTCACCATAGCCCTTTTGGGCTTCCACATATCACTTTGCAAATTTCACAAGAGCAGTCTTAGCGAAAGGCTTCTTGAGGGGAAAGCTCTAACTCTGTGAGATGAATTACCAGAACACAAAGCATTTTCTCACAAATCTTCGTTCCAGTTTTTAACGGAGGATATTTTCTTTCTCACCATAGTTCTCTATGGGCTTCCAAATATCACATTGCAAATCCCACAAGAACAGTCTTAGTGAAAGGCTTCTTGAGAGGAAAGCTGTAACTCAGTGAGACGTATTAACAGAAGACACGGCATTTTCTCAGAATGCTTCTTTCCAGTTTTTAACGGAAGATATTTCCTTTTTCACCATAGTCCCCTATGGGTATCCAAATATCACTTTCCAAATTTCACAAAACTGTCTTAATGAACGGCTTCTTGAGGGAAAAGCTGTAGCTCTTTGAGTTGAACTAACAGAACACAAATCAGTTTTTCAGACAGCTTCTCTTCGGTAAGTATCTTAGGATATTTCCATTTTCACCATAGCCCTCTATGGGCTTCCACATATCACTTTGGAAATTCCTCAAAAACAGTCTTAGCGGAAGGCTTCTTGAGGGGAAAGCTGTAATTCTTTGAGATGAATTAACAGAACAGAAAGCAGTTTCTCGGAAAGCTTCTTTTCATTTTTTAATTGAAGGTATTTCCATTTTCACCATAGCCCTCTATGGGATTCCAAATATCACTATGCAAATTCCACAAGAACAGTGGAAGCGAAAGACTTCGGGAGGGGAAAACTGTAACGCTGTGAGATGAATTAACAGAACACAAAGCAGTTTCTCAGATATCTTCTTTCCAGTTTTTAACGAAAGATATTTCCTTTTTCACGATAGTCCTCTATGGGCTTCCAAATATCACTTTGCAAATCCTACAAGAACAGTCTTAGCGAAAGCCTTCTTGACGGGAAAGCTGTAACTCGGTGAGATGATTTAACAGAACACACGGCAGTTTCTCAAAAAGCTTCCTTCCAGTTTTTAACGGAAGATATGTCCTTTTTCACCATAGCCCTCTATGGGCTTCCAAATATCACTTTGCAAATTTCACAAGAATAGTCTCAGTGAACTGCTTCTTGAAGGGAAACCTGTAACTCTGTGAGATGAACTAACAGAACACAAAGCAGTTTATCAGAAAGCTTCTTTACAGTTTTTATCGGAAAATATTTCCTTTTTCACCATTGCCCTCTATGAGATTCTAAATATCACTTTCCAAATTTCAGAAGAACAGTCTTAGTGAACGGCCTCATGAGGGGAAATCTGTGACACTTTGAGATGAATTAACAGAACACAAAGCAGTTTCTCAGAAAGCTTCTTTTCGGATTTTATCTTACTATATTTCCTTTTTCAACATAGCCCTCTATGGTCTTCCAAATATCACTTTGCAAATTACACAAGAACAGTCTTTGTGAAAGACTTCTTGAGGGGAAAGCTGTAACTCTCTGAGATGAATTCACAGAACACAAAGCAGTTTCTCAGAAAGCTTCTTTTCAGTTTTTATCTTAGGATATTTCCTTTTTCAGCATAGCCCTCTATGGGCTTCCAAAAACATTTTGCAAATTCCACAAGAACAGTCTTAGCGAAAGGATTCTGGAGATAAAAGCTGTAAATCTGTAAGATGAATTAAAAGAATTCAAAGCAGTTTCTCAGAAACCTTCTTTTCGTTTTTTATCTTAGGATATTTCCATTTTAACCATAGGGCTATAGGGTTTCCAAATATCACTTTGCAAATTCCAGAAGAAAAGTCTTAGCGAAAGGCTTCTTGAGGGTAAAGCTGTAACTCTGTAAGATGAATTAACAGAACACAAAACATTTTCTCAGAAACCTACTTTTCAGTTTTTACCTTAGGATATTTCCTTTTTCACCATAGCCCTCTATGGGATTCCAATTATCACTTTGAAAATTCCACATGAACAGTCTTAGCGAAAGTCTTCTTGAGGGGAAAGCTGTAACTCTGTGAGAGGAACTAACTGAACACAAAGCAGTTTCTCAGAAAGCTTCTTCCCAGTTTTTAACTGAGGATATTTCCTTTTTCAGCATAGCCCTTTTGGGCTTCCAAATATCACTTTGCAAATTCCACAACAACAGCCTTAGCGAAAGGCTTCCTGAGGTAAAAGAGTAACTCTGTGACTTGAATTAACAGAACACAAAGCCGTTTCCCAGAAAGCTTCTTTTCAGTTTTTATCTTGGGATGTTTCCTTTTTCACCATTGCCCTCTATGTGCCTCCAAATATCACTTTGCAATTCCACAAGAACAGTCTTAGTGAACGGCTTCCTGAGGGGAAAGCTGTAGCTCGGTGATATGTACTAACAGAACACACCGCATTTTCTCAGAATGGTTCTTTCCAGTTTTTAACGGAAGATATTTCCTTTTTCACCTTAGCCCTCTATGGGCTTCCAAATATCACTTTGCAAATTTCACAAAACAGTCTTAGTGAACGGCTTCTTGAGGGAAAAGCTGTAGCTCTGTGAGATGAACTAACAGAACACAAAGCAGTTTTTCAGACAGCTTCTTTTCGGTAAGTATCTTACGATATTTCCATTTTCACCATAGCCCTCTATGGGCTTCCACATATCACTTTGGAAATTCCTCAAAAACAGTCTTAGCGAAAGGCTTCTTGAGGGGAAAGCTGTAACTCTTTGAGATGAATTAACAGAACACAAAGCAGTATCTCGGAAAGCTTCTTTTCATTTTTTAACTGAAGTTATTTCCATTTTCACCATAGCCCTCTATGGGATTCCAAATATCACTATGCAAATTCCACAAGAACAGTGGAAGCGAAAGACTTCTGGAGGGGAAAACTGTAATGCTGTGAGATGAATTAACAGAACACAAAGCAGTTTCTCAGATATCTTCTTTCCAGTTTTTAACGAAAGATATTTCTTTTTTCACCATAGTCCTCTATGGGCTTCCAAATATCACTTTGCAAATCCCACAAGAACAGTCTTAGCGAAAGCCTTCTTGACGGGAAAGCTGTAACTCGGTGAGATGATTTAACAGAACACACGGCAGTTTCTCAAAAAGCTTCTTTCCAGTTTTTAACGGAAGATATGTCCTTTTTCACCATAGCCCTCTATGGGCTTCCAAATATCACTTTGCAAATTTCACAAGAACAGTTTTACCGAAAGGCTTCTTGAGAAGAAAGCTGTAACTCTGTGAGATGAATTAACAGAACACAAAGCAGTTTCACAGAAAGCTTCATTTCAGTTTTTATCTTTGGATGTTTTCTTTTTCATCATAGCCCTCTATGTGCCTTCAAATATCACTTTGAAAATTCCACAAGGAAAGTCTTAGTGAACGGCTTCTTGAGGGGAAAACTGTAACTCTGTGAGATGAATTAACAGAACACAAAGCAGTTTCTCAGATAGCTTCTTTCCAGTTTCTAACGGAGGATATTTCCTTTTAAGCCAGCCCTCTATGGGCTTCCAAATATCACTTTGCAAGTTTCACAAGAACAGTCTTAGCGAAAGGCTTCCTGAGGGGAAAGTTGTAACTCTGTGAGATGAATTAACAGAACACAAAGCAGTTTCTCAAAAAGCTTCTTTTCAGTTTTTAACGGAAGATATTTCCTTTTTCAACATAACACGGTATGGGCTTCCAAATATCACTTTGCAAATTCCACAAGAACAGTCTTAGCGAAAGGCTTTTAGAGGGAAATGTTGTAACTATGTGAGATGAATTAACAGAACACAAAGCAATTTCTCAGAAAGCTTCTTTTCAGTTTTTATCTTACGATATTTCCTTTTTCACCATAGACCTCTATGGGCTTCCAAATCTCACTTTGCAAATTCCACAAGAACAGTCTTAGCGAAAGAATTATTGAGTGGAAAGCTGTAACTCTTTGAGGTGAATTAACAGAACAAAAAGGAGTTTCTCAGAAAGCTTCTTTCCGCTTTTTAACAGAAGATATTTCCTTTTTCACCATAGCGCTCTATGGGCTTCCAAATATCATTTTGCAAATCCCACAACAACAGTCTTAGCGAAAGGCTTCTTGAAGGGAAAGCTGTAACTGGGTGAGGTCTATTATCAGAACACCTGGCACTTTCTCAGAAAGCTTCTTTCCAGGTTTTAACTGAAGATATTTCCTTTTTCACCATAGCCCTCTATGGGCTTCCAAATATCACTTTGGAAATTCGACAGCAGCCTTAGCGAAAGGCTTTTAGAGGGAAATGTAACTCTGTGAGATGAATTAACAGAACACAAAGGAGTTTCTCAGAAAGCTTCTTTCCAGTTTTTAACGGAAAATAATTCCTTTTTCACCATAGCCCTCTATGGGATTCTAAATATCACTTTCCAAATTTCAGAAGAACAGTCTTAGTGAACGGCCTCTTGAGGGGAAATCTGTAACTCTCTGAGATGAATTAACAGAACACAAAGCAGTTTCTCAGAAATCTTCTTTCCAGTTTTTAACGGAAGATATGTCCTTTTTCACCATAGCCCTCTATGGTCTTGCAAATATCACTTTGCAAATTCCACAAGAACAGTCTTACCGAAAGGCTTCTTGAGAAGAAAGCTGTAACTCTGTGAGATGAATTAACAGAAAGCAAAGCAGTTTCTCAGAAAATTTCTTTCCAGTTTTTAATGGAAGATATGTCCTTTTTCACCATAGCCCTCTAGGAGTTTTCTAATATCACTTTGCAAATTTCACAAGAATAGTCTCAGTGAACTGCTTCTTGAAGGGAAAGCTGTAACTCTGTGAGATGAACTAACAGAACACAAAGCAGTTTATCAGAAAGCTTCTTTACAGTTTTTAACTGAAGATATTTCCTTTTTCACCATAGCCCTCTAAGGGCTTCCAAATATCACATTGCAAATGCCACAAGAACAGTCTTAGCGAAAGGCTGCTAGAGGGGAAAGCTGTAACTCGGTTAGATGTATTCACAGAACACACGGCAGTATCTCAGAATGCTTCTTTCCAGTTTTTAACGGAAGATATTCCCTTTTTCACCATAGCCCTCTAAGGGCTTCCAAATATCACTTTGCAAATTCCAAAAGAGCAGTCTTAGCGAAAGACTTCTGGAGCGGAAAGCTGTAACTCTCTGAAATGAATTAACAGAACACAGAGCTGTTCCTCAGAAAGCTTCTTTCCAGTTTTCAACCGAAGATATTTTCTTTTTCCCATAGCCCTCTATGGGCTTCCAAATATCACTTAGAAAATTCCACAAGAACAGTCTTAGCGAAAGGCTTCTTGAGGTGAAAGCTGTAACACGGTGAGATGTTTTAACAGAACACTCATCAGTTTCTCAGAAAGCTTCTTTCCAATTTTTAACGTAAGTTATTTCCTTTTTCACCATAGCCCTCTACGGGCTTCTAAGATCACTTTGCAAATTCCACAAGAACAGTCTTAGCGAAAGGCTTCTGGGAGCAAAGCTGTAATTCTGTGAGATGATCTAACAAAACACGAAGCAGTTTCTCAGAAATCTTCTTTTCGGTTTTTAATGGAAGAAATGTCCTTTTTCATCATAGCCCTCAATGGGCTTCCAAATTTCACTTTGCAAATTCCACAAGAACAGTCTTAGCGAAAGGCTTTTTGAGGGGAAAGCTGTAACTCTGGTGACGAATTAACAGAACACAAAGCAGTTTCTCAGAAAGCTTCTTTTCAGTTTTCGTCTTAGGATATTTCCTTTTTCACCGTAGCCCTCTATGGGCTTCCAAATATCACTTTGCATATTCCAAAAGAACAACCTTAGTGATCGGCTTCATGATAGGAAAGCTGTAACTCTGTGAGATTAATTAACGGAACACAAAGCAGTTTCTCAGAAAGGTTCTTTCCAGTTTTTAGCGGAAGATATTTCCTTTTTCACCATAGTCCACTATGGGCTTCAAAATATCACTTTGAAAATTCCACAAGAACAGTCTTAGTGAACGGCCTCTTCGGGGGAAATCTGTAACTCTCTGAGATGAATTAACAGAACACAAAGCAGTTTCTCAGAAATCTTCTTTCCAGTTTTTAACGAAAGATATTTCCTTTTTCACCAAAGTCCTCTATGGGATTACAAATATCAGTTTGCAAATTACACAAGAACAGTCTTAGTGAAGGGCTTCTTGAGGGGAAAGCTGTAACACTTTGAGATGAACTAACACAACACAAAGCAGTTTCTCAGACAGCTTCTTTTCGGTTTTTATCTTAGGATATTTCCATTTTCAAAATAGCCCTCTATGGGCTTCCAAGTATCACTTTGCAAATTCCACAAGAACAGTCTTATAGAAAGGCTTCTTGAGGGGAAAGCTGTAACTCGGTGAGATGTATTAACAGAACACACGGCAGTTTCTCAGAAAGCTTCTTTCCAGTTTTTAACGGAAGTTATTTCCCTTTTCACCATAGTCCTCCATGGGCTTCCAAATATCACTTTGCAAATTCCAGAAGAACAGTCTTAGCGAAAGGCTTCTGAAGGGGAAATCTGTAACTCTGTGAGTTGAATTAACAGAACACAAAGCAGTTTCTCACAAATCTTCTTTCCAGTTTTTAACGGAAGTTAGTTCCTTTTTCACCATAGTCCTCTATGGGCTTCCAAATATGACTTTGCAAATTCCACAAGAACAGTCTTAGCGAAAGGCTTCTTGAGGGGGGAAGCTGTAACTCTGTGAGATGAATTAACAGAACACAAAGCAGTCTCTCAGAAAGCTTCTTTCCAGTATTTAACTGAAGATATTTCCTTTTTCACTATAGCCCTGTATGGGCTTCCAAATATCACTTTGGAAATCCCACAAGAACAGTCTTAGCGAAAGGCTTCTTGAGAGAAAAGCTGTACCTCGGTGATATGTACTAACAGAACACACCGCACTTTCTCAGAATGGTTCTTTCCAGTTTTTAACGGAAGATATTTCCTTTTTCACCTTAGCCCTCTATGGGCTTCCAAATATCACTTTGCAAATTTCACAAAACAGTCTTAGTTAACGGCTTCTTGAGGGGAAAGCTGTAACTCTGTGAGTGAACTAACAAAACACAAAGCAGCTTTCCATACAGCTTCTTTTCGGTTTTTATCTTAGGATATTTCCATTTTCACCATAGCCTACTATGGGCATCGAAATATCACTTTGGAAATTCCACAAAAACAGTCTTAGCGGAAGGATTCTTGAGGCAAAAGCAGTAACTCTTTGAGATGAATTAACAGAACACAAAGCAGTTTCTCAGAAATCTTCTTTTCAGTTTTTAACTGAAGGTATTTCCTTTTTCACCATAGCCCTCTATGGGCTTCAAAATATCACTTTGTAAATTCCACAAGAACAGCCTTAGCGAAAGGCTTCCTGAGGTAAAAGAGTAACTGTGAGTTGAATTAACAGAACACAAAGCAGTTTCTCAGAAAGCTTCTTTTCGGATTTTATCTTACTATATTTCCTTTTTCAACATAGCCCTCTATGGTCTTCCAAATATCACTTTGCAAATTACACAAGAACAGTCTTTGTGAAAGACTTCTTGAGGGGAAAGCTGTAACTCTCTGAGATGAATTAACAGATCACAAAGCAGTTTCTCAGAAAGCTTCTTTTCAGTTTTCATCTTAGGATATTTCCTTTATCAGCGTAGCCCTCTGTGGGCTTCCAAAAACATTTTGCAAATTCCACAAGAACAGTCTTAGCGAAAGGATTCTGGAGATAAAAGCTGTAAATCAGTAAGATGAATTAAGAGAATTCAAAGCAGTTTCTCAGAAACCTTCTTTTCGTTTTTTATCTTAGGATATTTCCATTTTAACCATAGGGCTATAGGGTTTCCAAATATCACTTTGCAAATTCCAGAAGAAAAGTCTTAGCGAAAGGCTTCTTGAGGGTAAAGCTGTAACTCTGTAAGATGAATTAACAGAACACAAAACATTTTCTCAGAAACCTACTTTTCAGTTTTTACCTTAGGATATTTCCTTTTTCACCATAGCCCTCTATGGGATTCCAATTATCACTTTGAAAATTCCACATGAACAGTCTTAGTGAAAGTCTTCTTGAGGGGAAAGCTGTAACTCTGTGAGAGGAACTAACTGAACACAAAGCAGTTTCTCAGAAAGCTTCTTTCCAGTTTTTAACTGAGGATATTTCCTTTTTCACCATAGCCCTTTTGGGCTTCCACATATCACTTTGCAAATTTCACAAGAGCAGTCTTAGCGAAAGGCTTCTTGAGGGGAAAGCTCTAACTCTGTGAGATGAATTACCAGAACACAAAGCATTTTCTCACAAATCTTCGTTCCAGTTTTTAACGGAGGATATTTTCTTTCTCACCATAGTTCTCTATGGGCTTCCAAATATCACATTGCAAATCCCACAAGAACAGTCTTAGCGAAAGGCTTCTTGAGAGGAAAGCTGTAACTCAGTGAGACGTATTAACAGAAGACACGGCATTTTCTCAGAATGCTTCTTTCCAGTTTTTAACGGAAGATATTTCCTTTTTCACCATAGTCCCCTATGGGTATCCAAATATCACTTTCCAAATTTCACAAAACTGTCTTAATGAACGGCTTCTTGAGGGAAAAGCTGTAGCTCTTTGAGTTGAACTAACAGAACACAAATCAGTTTTTCAGACAGCTTCTCTTCGGTAAGTATCTTAGGATATTTCCATTTTCACCATAGCCCTCTATGGGCTTCCACATATCACTTTGGAAATTCCTCAAAAACAGTCTTAGCGGAAGGCTTCTTGAGGGGAAAGCTGTAATTCTTTGAGATGAATTAACAGAACAGAAAGCAGTTTCTCGGAAAGCTTCTTTTCATTTTTTAATTGAAGGTATTTCCATTTTCACCATAGCCCTCTATGGGATTCCAAATATCACTATGCAAATTCCACAAGAACAGTGGAAGCGAAAGACTTCGGGAGGGGAAAACTGTAACGCTGTGAGATGAATTAACAGAACACAAAGCAGTTTCTCAGATATCTTCTTTCCAGTTTTTAACGAAAGATATTTCCTTTTTCACGATAGTCCTCTATGGGCTTCCAAATATCACTTTGCAAATCCCACAAGAACAGTCTTAGCGAAAGCCTTCTTGACGGGAAAGCTGTAACTCGGTGAGATGATTTAACAGAACACACGGCAGTTTCTCAAAAAGCTTCTTTCCAGTTTTTAACGGAAGATATGTCCTTTTTCACCATAGCCCTCTATGGGCTTCCAAATATCACTTTGCAAATTTCACAAGAATAGTCTCAGTGAACTGCTTCTTGAAGGGAAACCTGTAACTCTGTGAGATGAACTAACAGAACACAAAGCAGTTTATCAGAAAGCTTCTTTACAGTTTTTATCGGAAAATATTTCCTTTTTCACCATTGCCCTCTATGAGATTCTAAATATCACTTTCCAAATTTCAGAAGAACAGTCTTAGTGAACGGCCTCATGAGGGGAAATCTGTGACACTTTGAGATGAATTAACAGAACACAAAGCAGTTTCTCAGAAAGCTTCTTTTCGGATTTTATCTTACTATATTTCCTTTTTCAACATAGCCCTCTATGGTCTTCCAAATATCACTTTGCAAATTACACAAGAACAGTCTTTGTGAAAGACTTCTTGAGGGGAAAGCTGTAACTCTCTGAGATGAATTCACAGAACACAAAGCAGTTTCTCAGAAAGCTTCTTTTCAGTTTTTATCTTAGGATATTTCCTTTTTCAGCATAGCCCTCTATGGGCTTCCAAAAACATTTTGCAAATTCCACAAGAACAGTCTTAGCGAAAGGATTCTGGAGATAAAAGCTGTAAATCTGTAAGATGAATTAAAAGAATTCAAAGCAGTTTCTCAGAAACCTTCTTTTCGTTTTTTATCTTAGGATATTTCCATTTTAACCATAGGGCTATAGGGTTTCCAAATATCACTTTGCAAATTCCAGAAGAAAAGTCTTAGCGAAAGGCTTCTTGAGGGTAAAGCTGTAACTCTGTAAGATGAATTAACAGAACACAAAACATTTTCTCAGAAACCTACTTTTCAGTTTTTACCTTAGGATATTTCCTTTTTCACCATAGCCCTCTATGGGATTCCAATTATCACTTTGAAAATTCCACATGAACAGTCTTAGCGAAAGTCTTCTTGAGGGGAAAGCTGTAACTCTGTGAGAGGAACTAACTGAACACAAAGCAGTTTCTCAGAAAGCTTCTTCCCAGTTTTTAACTGAGGATATTTCCGTTTTCACCATAGCCCTTTTGGGCTTCCAAATATCACTTTGCAAATTCCACAACAACAGCCTTAGCGAAAGGCTTCCTGAGGTAAAAGAGTAACTCTGTGACTTGAATTAACAGAACACAAAGCCGTTTCCCAGAAAGCTTCTTTTCAGTTTTTATCTTGGGATGTTTCCTTTTTCACCATTGCCCTCTATGTGCCTCCAAATATCACTTTGCAATTCCACAAGAACAGTCTTAGTGAACGGCTTCCTGAGGGGAAAGCTGTAGCTCGGTGATATGTACTAACAGAACACACCGCATTTTCTCAGAATGGTTCTTTCCAGTTTTTAACGGAAGATATTTCCTTTTTCACCTTAGCCCTCTATGGGCTTCCAAATATCACTTTGCAAATTTCACAAAACAGTCTTAGTGAACGGCTTCTTGAGGGAAAAGCTGTAGCTCTGTGAGATGAACTAACAGAACACAAAGCAGTTTTTCAGACAGCTTCTTTTCGGTAAGTATCTTACGATATTTCCATTTTCACCATAGCCCTCTATGGGCTTCCACATATCACTTTGGAAATTCCTCAAAAACAGTCTTAGCGGAAGGCTTCTTGAGGGGAATGCTGTAACTCTTTGAGATGAATTAACAGAACACAAAGCAGTTTCTCGGAAAGCTTCTTTTCATTTTTTAACTGAAGTTATTTCCATTTTCACCATAGCCCTCTATGGGATTCCAAATATCACTATGCAAATTCCACAAGAACAGTGGAAGCGAAAGACTTCTGGAGGGGAAAACTGTAACGCTGTGAGATGAATTAACAGAACACAAAGCAGTTTCTCAGATATCTTCTTTCCAGTTTTTAACGAAAGATATTTCCTTTTTCACCATAGTCCTCTATGGGCTTCCAAATATCACTTTGCAAATCCCACAAGAACAGTCTTAGCGAAAGCCTTCTTGACGGGAAAGCTGTAACTCGGTGAGATGATTTAACAGAACACACGGCAGTTTCTCAAAAAGCTTCTTTCCAGTTTTTAACGGAAGATATGTCCTTTTTCACCATAGCCCTCTATGGGCTTCCAAATATCACTTTGCAAATTTCACAAGAATAGTCTCAGTGAACTGCTTCTTGAAGGGAAACCTGTAACTCTGTGAGATGAACTAACAGAACACAAAGCAGTTTCACAGAAAGCTTCATTTCAGTTTTTATCTTTGGATGTTTTCTTTTTCATCATAGCCCTCTATGTGCCTTCAAATATCACTTTGAAAATTCCACAAGGAAAGTCTTAGTGAACGGCTTCTTGAGGGGAA
Organism: Chlorocebus sabaeus; assembly: GCF_047675955.1. Classification (NCBI taxonomy): domain Eukaryota; kingdom Metazoa; phylum Chordata; class Mammalia; order Primates; family Cercopithecidae; genus Chlorocebus; species Chlorocebus sabaeus. Next base: position 147,417 of record NW_027327474.1, on the reverse strand, counting down.
AACTGTAACTCTGTGAGATGAATTAACAGAACACAAAGCAGTTTCTCAGATAGCTTCTTTCCAGTTTCTAACGGAGGATATTTCCTTTTAAGCCAGCCCTCTATGGGCTTCCAAATATCACTTTGCAAGTTTCACAAGAACAGTCTTAGCGAAAGGCTTCCTGAGGGGAAAGTTGTAACTCTGTGAGATGAATTAACAGAACACAAAGCAGTTTCTCAAAAAGCTTCTTTTCAGTTTTTAACGGAAGATATTTCCTTTTTCAACATAACACTGTATGGGCTTCCAAATATCACTTTGCAAATTCCACAAGAACAGTCTTAGCGAAAGGCTTTTAGAGGGAAATGTTGTAACTATGTGAGATGAATTAACAGAACACAAAGCAATTTCTCAGAAAGCTTCTTTTCAGTTTTTATCTTACGATATTTCCTTTTTCACCATAGACCTCTATGGGCTTCCAAATCTCACTTTGCAAATTCCACAAGAACAGTCTTAGCGAAAGAATTATTGAGTGGAAAGCTGTAACTCTTTGAGGTGAATTAACAGAACAAAAAGGAGTTTCTCAGAAAGCTTCTTTCCGCTTTTTAACAGAAGATATTTCCTTTTTCACCATAGCGCTCTATGGGCTTCCAAATATCATTTTGCAAATCCCACAACAACAGTCTTAGCGAAAGGCTTCTTGAAGGGAAAGCTGTAACTGGGTGAGGTCTATTATCAGAACACCTGGCACTTTCTCAGAAAGCTTCTTTCCAGGTTTTAACTGAAGATATTTCCTTTTTCACCATAGCCCTCTATGGGCTTCCAAATATCACTTTGGAAATTCGACAGCAGCCTTAGCGAAAGGCTTTTAGAGGGAAATGTAACTCTGTGAGATGAATTAACAGAACACAAAGGAGTTTCTCAGAAAGCTTCTTTCCAGTTTTTAACGGAAAATAATTCCTTTTTCACCATAGCCCTCTATGGGATTCTAAATATCACTTTCCAAATTTCAGAAGAACAGTCTTAGTGAACGGCCTCTTGAGGGGAAATCTGTAACTCTCTGAGATGAATTAACAGAACACAAAGCAGTTTCTCAGAAATCTTCTTTCCAGTTTTTAACGGAAGATATGTCCTTTTTCACCATAGCCCTCTATGGTCTTGCAAATATCACTTTGCAAATTCCACAAGAACAGTCTTACCGAAAGGCTTCTTGAGAAGAAAGCTGTAACTCTGTGAGATGAATTAACAGAAAGCAAAGCAGTTTCTCAGAAAATTTCTTTCCAGTTTTTAATGGAAGATATGTCCTTTTTCACCATAGCCCTCTAGGAGTTTTCTAATATCACTTTGCAAATTTCACAAGAATAGTCTCAGTGAACTGCTTCTTGAAGGGAAAGCTGTAACTCTGTGAGATGAACTAACAGAACACAAAGCAGTTTATCAGAAAGCTTCTTTACAGTTTTTAACTGAAGATATTTCCTTTTTCACCATAGCCCTCTAAGGGCTTCCAAATATCACATTGCAAATGCCACAAGAACAGTCTTAGCGAAAGGCTGCTAGAGGGGAAAGCTGTAACTCGGTTAGATGTATTCACAGAACACACGGCAGTATCTCAGAATGCTTCTTTCCAGTTTTTAACGGAAGATATTCCCTTTTTCACCATAGCCCTCTAAGGGCTTCCAAATATCACTTTGCAAATTCCAAAAGAGCAGTCTTAGCGAAAGACTTCTGGAGCGGAAAGCTGTAACTCTCTGAAATGAATTAACAGAACACAGAGCTGTTCCTCAGAAAGCTTCTTTCCAGTTTTCAACCGAAGATATTTTCTTTTTCCCATAGCCCTCTATGGGCTTCCAAATATCACTTAGAAAATTCCACAAGAACAGTCTTAGCGAAAGGCTTCTTGAGGTGAAAGCTGTAACACGGTGAGATGTTTTAACAGAACACTCATCAGTTTCTCAGAAAGCTTCTTTCCAATTTTTAACGTAAGTTATTTCCTTTTTCACCATAGCCCTCTACGGGCTTCTAAGATCACTTTGCAAATTCCACAAGAACAGTCTTAGCGAAAGGCTTCTGGGAGCAAAGCTGTAATTCTGTGAGATGATCTAACAAAACACGAAGCAGTTTCTCAGAAATCTTCTTTTCGGTTTTTAATGGAAGAAATGTCCTTTTTCATCATAGCCCTCAATGGGCTTCCAAATTTCACTTTGCAAATTCCACAAGAACAGTCTTAGCGAAAGGCTTTTTGAGGGGAAAGCTGTAACTCTGGTGACGAATTAACAGAACACAAAGCAGTTTCTCAGAAAGCTTCTTTTCAGTTTTCGTCTTAGGATATTTCCTTTTTCACCGTAGCCCTCTATGGGCTTCCAAATATCACTTTGCATATTCCAAAAGAACAACCTTAGTGATCGGCTTCATGATAGGAAAGCTGTAACTCTGTGAGATTAATTAACGGAACACAAAGCAGTTTCTCAGAAAGGTTCTTTCCAGTTTTTAGCGGAAGATATTTCCTTTTTCACCATAGTCCACTATGGGCTTCAAAATATCACTTTGAAAATTCCACAAGAACAGTCTTAGTGAACGGCCTCTTCGGGGGAAATCTGTAACTCTCTGAGATGAATTAACAGAACACAAAGCAGTTTCTCAGAAATCTTCTTTCCAGTTTTTAACGAAAGATATTTCCTTTTTCACCAAAGTCCTCTATGGGATTACAAATATCAGTTTGCAAATTACACAAGAACAGTCTTAGTGAAGGGCTTCTTGAGGGGAAAGCTGTAACACTTTGAGATGAACTAACACAACACAAAGCAGTTTCTCAGACAGCTTCTTTTCGGTTTTTATCTTAGGATATTTCCATTTTCAAAATAGCCCTCTATGGGCTTCCAAGTATCACTTTGCAAATTCCACAAGAACAGTCTTATAGAAAGGCTTCTTGAGGGGAAAGCTGTAACTCGGTGAGATGTATTAACAGAACACACGGCAGTTTCTCAGAAAGCTTCTTTCCAGTTTTTAACGGAAGTTATTTCCCTTTTCACCATAGTCCTCCATGGGCTTCCAAATATCACTTTGCAAATTCCAGAAGAACAGTCTTAGCGAAAGGCTTCTGAAGGGGAAATCTGTAACTCTGTGAGTTGAATTAACAGAACACAAAGCAGTTTCTCACAAATCTTCTTTCCAGTTTTTAACGGAAGTTAGTTCCTTTTTCACCATAGTCCTCTATGGGCTTCCAAATATGACTTTGCAAATTCCACAAGAACAGTCTTAGCGAAAGGCTTCTTGAGGGGGGAAGCTGTAACTCTGTGAGATGAATTAACAGAACACAAAGCAGTCTCTCAGAAAGCTTCTTTCCAGTATTTAACTGAAGATATTTCCTTTTTCACTATAGCCCTGTATGGGCTTCCAAATATCACTTTGGAAATCCCACAAGAACAGTCTTAGCGAAAGGCTTCTTGAGAGAAAAGCTGTACCTCGGTGATATGTACTAACAGAACACACCGCACTTTCTCAGAATGGTTCTTTCCAGTTTTTAACGGAAGATATTTCCTTTTTCACCTTAGCCCTCTATGGGCTTCCAAATATCACTTTGCAAATTCCACAAAACAGTCTTAGTTAACGGCTTCTTGAGGGGAAAGCTGTAACTCTGTGAGTGAACTAACAAAACACAAAGCAGCTTTCCATACAGCTTCTTTTCGGTTTTTATCTTAGGATATTTCCATTTTCACCATAGCCTACTATGGGCATCGAAATATCACTTTGGAAATTCCACAAAAACAGTCTTAGCGGAAGGATTCTTGAGGCAAAAGCAGTAACTCTTTGAGATGAATTAACAGAACACAAAGCAGTTTCTCAGAAAGCTTCTTTTCAGTTTTTAACTGAAGGTATTTCCTTTTTCACCATAGCCCTCTATGGGCTTCAAAATATCCCTTTGTAAATTCCACAAGAACAGCCTTAGCGAAAGGCTTCCTGAGGTAAAAGAGTAACTGTGAGTTGAATTAACAGAACACAAAGCAGTTTCTCAGAAAGCTTCTTTTCGGATTTTATCTTACTATATTTCCTTTTTCAACATAGCCCTCTATGGTCTTCCAAATATCACTTTGCAAATTACACAAGAACAGTCTTTGTGAAAGACTTCTTGAGGGGAAAGCTGTAACTCTCTGAGATGAATTAACAGATCACAAAGCAGTTTCTCAGAAAGCTTCTTTTCAGTTTTCATCTTAGGATATTTCCTTTATCAGCGTAGCCCTCTGTGGGCTTCCAAAAACATTTTGCAAATTCCACAAGAACAGTCTTAGCGAAAGGATTCTGGAGATAAAAGCTGTAAATCAGTAAGATGAATTAAGAGAATTCAAAGCAGTTTCTCAGAAACCTTCTTTTCGTTTTTTATCTTAGGATATTTCCATTTTAACCATAGGGCTATAGGGTTTCCAAATATCACTTTGCAAATTCCAGAAGAAAAGTCTTAGCGAAAGGCTTCTTGAGGGTAAAGCTGTAACTCTGTAAGATGAATTAACAGAACACAAAACATTTTCTCAGAAACCTACTTTTCAGTTTTTACCTTAGGATATTTCCTTTTTCACCATAGCCCTCTATGGGATTCCAATTATCACTTTGAAAATTCCACATGAACAGTCTTAGTGAAAGTCTTCTTGAGGGGAAAGCTGTAACTCTGTGAGAGGAACTAACTGAACACAAAGCAGTTTCTCAGAAAGCTTCTTTCCAGTTTTTAACTGAGGATATTTCCTTTTTCACCATAGCCCTTTTGGGCTTCCACATATCACTTTGCAAATTTCACAAGAGCAGTCTTAGCGAAAGGCTTCTTGAGGGGAAAGCTCTAACTCTGTGAGATGAATTACCAGAACACAAAGCATTTTCTCACAAATCTTCGTTCCAGTTTTTAACGGAGGATATTTTCTTTCTCACCATAGTTCTCTATGGGCTTCCAAATATCACATTGCAAATCCCACAAGAACAGTCTTAGCGAAAGGCTTCTTGAGAGGAAAGCTGTAACTCAGTGAGACGTATTAACAGAAGACACGGCATTTTCTCAGAATGCTTCTTTCCAGTTTTTAACGGAAGATATTTCCTTTTTCACCATAGTCCCCTATGGGTATCCAAATATCACTTTCCAAATTTCACAAAACTGTCTTAATGAACGGCTTCTTGAGGGAAAAGCTGTAGCTCTTTGAGTTGAACTAACAGAACACAAATCAGTTTTTCAGACAGCTTCTCTTCGGTAAGTATCTTAGGATATTTCCATTTTCACCATAGCCCTCTATGGGCTTCCACATATCACTTTGGAAATTCCTCAAAAACAGTCTTAGCGGAAGGCTTCTTGAGGGGAAAGCTGTAATTCTTTGAGATGAATTAACAGAACAGAAAGCAGTTTCTCGGAAAGCTTCTTTTCATTTTTTAATTGAAGGTATTTCCATTTTCACCATAGCCCACTAAGGGATTCCAAATATCACTATGCAAATTCCACAAGAACAGTGGAAGCGAAAGACTTCGGGAAGGGAATAATGTAACGCTGTGAGATGAATTAACAGAACACAAAGCAGTTTCTCAGATATCTTCTTTCCAGTTTTTAACGAAAGATATTTCCTTTTTCACCATAGTCCTCTATGGGCTTCCAAATATCACTTTACAAATCCCACAAGAACAGTCTTAGCGAAAGCCTTCTTGACGGGAAAGCTGTAACTCGGTGAGATGCTTTAACAGAACACACGGCAGTTTCTCAAAAAGCTTCTTTCCAGTTTTTAACGGAAGATATTTCCTTTTTCACCATAGCCCTCAAGGAGTTTTCTAATATCACTTTGCAAATTTCACAAGAATAGTCTCAGTGAACTGCTTCTTGAAGGGAAACCTGTAACTCTGTGAGATGAACTAACAGAACACAAAGCAGTTTATCGGAAAGCTTCTTTACAGTTTTTATCGGAAAATATTTCCTTTTTCACCATTGCCCTCTATGAGATTCTAAATATCACTTTCCAAATTTCAGAAGAACAGTCTTAGTGTACGGCCTCATGAGTGGAATTCTGTGACACTTTGAGATGAATTAACAGAACACAAAGCAGTTTCTCAGAAAGCTTCTTTTCGGATTTTATCTTACTATATTTCCTTTTTCAACATAGCCCTCTATGGTCTTCCAAATATCACTTTGCAAATTACACAAGAACAGTCTTTGTGAAAGACTTCTTGAGGGGAAAGCTGTAACTCTCTGAGATGAATTAACAGATCACAAAGCAGTTTCTCAGAAAGCTTCTTTTCAGTTTTTATCTTAGGATATTTCCTTTTTCAGCATAGCCCTCTATGGGCTTCCAAAAACATTTTGCAAATTCCACAAGAACAGTCTTAGTGAAAGGATTCTGGAGATAAAAGCTGTAAATCTGTAAGATGAATTAAAAGAATTCAAAGCAGTTTCTCAGAAACCTTCTTTTCGTTTTTTATCTTACGATATTTCCATTTTAACCATAGGGCTATAGGGTTTCCAAATATCACTTTGCAAATTCCAGAAGAAAAGTCTTAGCGAAAGGCTTCTTGAGGGTAAAGCTGTAACTCTGTAAGATGAATTAACAGAACACAAAACATTTTCTCAGAAACCTACTTTTCAGTTTTTACCTTAAGATATTTCCTTTTTCACCATAGCCCTCTATGGGATTCCAATTATCACTTTGAAAATTCCACATGAACAGTCTTAGTGAAAGTCTTCTTGAGGGGAAAGCTGTAACTCTGTGAGAGGAACTAACTGAACACAAAGCAGTTTCTCAGAAAGCTTCTTTCCAGTTTTTAACTGAGGATATTTCCTTTTTCACCATAGCCCTTTTGGGCTTCCACATATCACTTTGCAAATTTCACAAGAGCAGTCTTAGCGAAAGGCTTCTTGAGGGGAAAGCTCTAACTCTGTGAGATGAATTACCAGAACACAAAGCATTTTCTCACAAATCTTCGTTCCAGTTTTTAACGGAGGATATTTTCTTTCTCACCATAGTTCTCTATGGGCTTCCAAATATCACATTGCAAATCCCACAAGAACAGTCTTAGTGAAAGGCTTCTTGAGAGGAAAGCTGTAACTCAGTGAGACGTATTAACAGAAGACACGGCATTTTCTCAGAATGCTTCTTTCCAGTTTTTAACGGAAGATATTTCCTTTTTCACCATAGTCCCCTATGGGTATCCAAATATCACTTTCCAAATTTCACAAAACTGTCTTAATGAACGGCTTCTTGAGGGAAAAGCTGTAGCTCTTTGAGTTGAACTAACAGAACACAAATCAGTTTTTCAGACAGCTTCTCTTCGGTAAGTATCTTAGGATATTTCCATTTTCACCATAGCCCTCTATGGGCTTCCACATATCACTTTGGAAATTCCTCAAAAACAGTCTTAGCGGAAGGCTTCTTGAGGGGAAAGCTGTAATTCTTTGAGATGAATTAACAGAACAGAAAGCAGTTTCTCGGAAAGCTTCTTTTCATTTTTTAATTGAAGGTATTTCCATTTTCACCATAGCCCTCTATGGGATTCCAAATATCACTATGCAAATTCCACAAGAACAGTGGAAGCGAAAGACTTCGGGAGGGGAAAACTGTAACGCTGTGAGATGAATTAACAGAACACAAAGCAGTTTCTCAGATATCTTCTTTCCAGTTTTTAACGAAAGATATTTCCTTTTTCACGATAGTCCTCTATGGGCTTCCAAATATCACTTTGCAAATCCTACAAGAACAGTCTTAGCGAAAGCCTTCTTGACGGGAAAGCTGTAACTCGGTGAGATGATTTAACAGAACACACGGCAGTTTCTCAAAAAGCTTCCTTCCAGTTTTTAACGGAAGATATGTCCTTTTTCACCATAGCCCTCTATGGGCTTCCAAATATCACTTTGCAAATTTCACAAGAATAGTCTCAGTGAACTGCTTCTTGAAGGGAAACCTGTAACTCTGTGAGATGAACTAACAGAACACAAAGCAGTTTATCAGAAAGCTTCTTTACAGTTTTTATCGGAAAATATTTCCTTTTTCACCATTGCCCTCTATGAGATTCTAAATATCACTTTCCAAATTTCAGAAGAACAGTCTTAGTGAACGGCCTCATGAGGGGAAATCTGTGACACTTTGAGATGAATTAACAGAACACAAAGCAGTTTCTCAGAAAGCTTCTTTTCGGATTTTATCTTACTATATTTCCTTTTTCAACATAGCCCTCTATGGTCTTCCAAATATCACTTTGCAAATTACACAAGAACAGTCTTTGTGAAAGACTTCTTGAGGGGAAAGCTGTAACTCTCTGAGATGAATTCACAGAACACAAAGCAGTTTCTCAGAAAGCTTCTTTTCAGTTTTTATCTTAGGATATTTCCTTTTTCAGCATAGCCCTCTATGGGCTTCCAAAAACATTTTGCAAATTCCACAAGAACAGTCTTAGCGAAAGGATTCTGGAGATAAAAGCTGTAAATCTGTAAGATGAATTAAAAGAATTCAAAGCAGTTTCTCAGAAACCTTCTTTTCGTTTTTTATCTTAGGATATTTCCATTTTAACCATAGGGCTATAGGGTTTCCAAATATCACTTTGCAAATTCCAGAAGAAAAGTCTTAGCGAAAGGCTTCTTGAGGGTAAAGCTGTAACTCTGTAAGATGAATTAACAGAACACAAAACATTTTCTCAGAAACCTACTTTTCAGTTTTTACCTTAGGATATTTCCTTTTTCACCATAGCCCTCTATGGGATTCCAATTATCACTTTGAAAATTCCACATGAACAGTCTTAGCGAAAGTCTTCTTGAGGGGAAAGCTGTAACTCTGTGAGAGGAACTAACTGAACACAAAGCAGTTTCTCAGAAAGCTTCTTCCCAGTTTTTAACTGAGGATATTTCCTTTTTCAGCATAGCCCTTTTGGGCTTCCAAATATCACTTTGCAAATTCCACAACAACAGCCTTAGCGAAAGGCTTCCTGAGGTAAAAGAGTAACTCTGTGACTTGAATTAACAGAACACAAAGCCGTTTCCCAGAAAGCTTCTTTTCAGTTTTTATCTTGGGATGTTTCCTTTTTCACCATTGCCCTCTATGTGCCTCCAAATATCACTTTGCAATTCCACAAGAACAGTCTTAGTGAACGGCTTCCTGAGGGGAAAGCTGTAGCTCGGTGATATGTACTAACAGAACACACCGCATTTTCTCAGAATGGTTCTTTCCAGTTTTTAACGGAAGATATTTCCTTTTTCACCTTAGCCCTCTATGGGCTTCCAAATATCACTTTGCAAATTTCACAAAACAGTCTTAGTGAACGGCTTCTTGAGGGAAAAGCTGTAGCTCTGTGAGATGAACTAACAGAACACAAAGCAGTTTTTCAGACAGCTTCTTTTCGGTAAGTATCTTACGATATTTCCATTTTCACCATAGCCCTCTATGGGCTTCCACATATCACTTTGGAAATTCCTCAAAAACAGTCTTAGCGAAAGGCTTCTTGAGGGGAAAGCTGTAACTCTTTGAGATGAATTAACAGAACACAAAGCAGTATCTCGGAAAGCTTCTTTTCATTTTTTAACTGAAGTTATTTCCATTTTCACCATAGCCCTCTATGGGATTCCAAATATCACTATGCAAATTCCACAAGAACAGTGGAAGCGAAAGACTTCTGGAGGGGAAAACTGTAATGCTGTGAGATGAATTAACAGAACACAAAGCAGTTTCTCAGATATCTTCTTTCCAGTTTTTAACGAAAGATATTTCTTTTTTCACCATAGTCCTCTATGGGCTTCCAAATATCACTTTGCAAATCCCACAAGAACAGTCTTAGCGAAAGCCTTCTTGACGGGAAAGCTGTAACTCGGTGAGATGATTTAACAGAACACACGGCAGTTTCTCAAAAAGCTTCTTTCCAGTTTTTAACGGAAGATATGTCCTTTTTCACCATAGCCCTCTATGGGCTTCCAAATATCACTTTGCAAATTTCACAAGAACAGTTTTACCGAAAGGCTTCTTGAGAAGAAAGCTGTAACTCTGTGAGATGAATTAACAGAACACAAAGCAGTTTCACAGAAAGCTTCATTTCAGTTTTTATCTTTGGATGTTTTCTTTTTCATCATAGCCCTCTATGTGCCTTCAAATATCACTTTGAAAATTCCACAAGGAAAGTCTTAGTGAACGGCTTCTTGAGGGGAAAACTGTAACTCTGTGAGATGAATTAACAGAACACAAAGCAGTTTCTCAGATAGCTTCTTTCCAGTTTCTAACGGAGGATATTTCCTTTTAAGCCAGCCCTCTATGGGCTTCCAAATATCACTTTGCAAGTTTCACAAGAACAGTCTTAGCGAAAGGCTTCCTGAGGGGAAAGTTGTAACTCTGTGAGATGAATTAACAGAACACAAAGCAGTTTCTCAAAAAGCTTCTTTTCAGTTTTTAACGGAAGATATTTCCTTTTTCAACATAACACGGTATGGGCTTCCAAATATCACTTTGCAAATTCCACAAGAACAGTCTTAGCGAAAGGCTTTTAGAGGGAAATGTTGTAACTATGTGAGATGAATTAACAGAACACAAAGCAATTTCTCAGAAAGCTTCTTTTCAGTTTTTATCTTACGATATTTCCTTTTTCACCATAGACCTCTATGGGCTTCCAAATCTCACTTTGCAAATTCCACAAGAACAGTCTTAGCGAAAGAATTATTGAGTGGAAAGCTGTAACTCTTTGAGGTGAATTAACAGAACAAAAAGGAGTTTCTCAGAAAGCTTCTTTCCGCTTTTTAACAGAAGATATTTCCTTTTTCACCATAGCGCTCTATGGGCTTCCAAATATCATTTTGCAAATCCCACAACAACAGTCTTAGCGAAAGGCTTCTTGAAGGGAAAGCTGTAACTGGGTGAGGTCTATTATCAGAACACCTGGCACTTTCTCAGAAAGCTTCTTTCCAGGTTTTAACTGAAGATATTTCCTTTTTCACCATAGCCCTCTATGGGCTTCCAAATATCACTTTGGAAATTCGACAGCAGCCTTAGCGAAAGGCTTTTAGAGGGAAATGTAACTCTGTGAGATGAATTAACAGAACACAAAGGAGTTTCTCAGAAAGCTTCTTTCCAGTTTTTAACGGAAAATAATTCCTTTTTCACCATAGCCCTCTATGGGATTCTAAATATCACTTTCCAAATTTCAGAAGAACAGTCTTAGTGAACGGCCTCTTGAGGGGAAATCTGTAACTCTCTGAGATGAATTAACAGAACACAAAGCAGTTTCTCAGAAATCTTCTTTCCAGTTTTTAACGGAAGATATGTCCTTTTTCACCATAGCCCTCTATGGTCTTGCAAATATCACTTTGCAAATTCCACAAGAACAGTCTTACCGAAAGGCTTCTTGAGAAGAAAGCTGTAACTCTGTGAGATGAATTAACAGAAAGCAAAGCAGTTTCTCAGAAAATTTCTTTCCAGTTTTTAATGGAAGATATGTCCTTTTTCACCATAGCCCTCTAGGAGTTTTCTAATATCACTTTGCAAATTTCACAAGAATAGTCTCAGTGAACTGCTTCTTGAAGGGAAAGCTGTAACTCTGTGAGATGAACTAACAGAACACAAAGCAGTTTATCAGAAAGCTTCTTTACAGTTTTTAACTGAAGATATTTCCTTTTTCACCATAGCCCTCTAAGGGCTTCCAAATATCACATTGCAAATGCCACAAGAACAGTCTTAGCGAAAGGCTGCTAGAGGGGAAAGCTGTAACTCGGTTAGATGTATTCACAGAACACACGGCAGTATCTCAGAATGCTTCTTTCCAGTTTTTAACGGAAGATATTCCCTTTTTCACCATAGCCCTCTAAGGGCTTCCAAATATCACTTTGCAAATTCCAAAAGAGCAGTCTTAGCGAAAGACTTCTGGAGCGGAAAGCTGTAACTCTCTGAAATGAATTAACAGAACACAGAGCTGTTCCTCAGAAAGCTTCTTTCCAGTTTTCAACCGAAGATATTTTCTTTTTCCCATAGCCCTCTATGGGCTTCCAAATATCACTTAGAAAATTCCACAAGAACAGTCTTAGCGAAAGGCTTCTTGAGGTGAAAGCTGTAACACGGTGAGATGTTTTAACAGAACACTCATCAGTTTCTCAGAAAGCTTCTTTCCAATTTTTAACGTAAGTTATTTCCTTTTTCACCATAGCCCTCTACGGGCTTCTAAGATCACTTTGCAAATTCCACAAGAACAGTCTTAGCGAAAGGCTTCTGGGAGCAAAGCTGTAATTCTGTGAGATGATCTAACAAAACACGAAGCAGTTTCTCAGAAATCTTCTTTTCGGTTTTTAATGGAAGAAATGTCCTTTTTCATCATAGCCCTCAATGGGCTTCCAAATTTCACTTTGCAAATTCCACAAGAACAGTCTTAGCGAAAGGCTTTTTGAGGGGAAAGCTGTAACTCTGGTGACGAATTAACAGAACACAAAGCAGTTTCTCAGAAAGCTTCTTTTCAGTTTTCGTCTTAGGATATTTCCTTTTTCACCGTAGCCCTCTATGGGCTTCCAAATATCACTTTGCATATTCCAAAAGAACAACCTTAGTGATCGGCTTCATGATAGGAAAGCTGTAACTCTGTGAGATTAATTAACGGAACACAAAGCAGTTTCTCAGAAAGGTTCTTTCCAGTTTTTAGCGGAAGATATTTCCTTTTTCACCATAGTCCACTATGGGCTTCAAAATATCACTTTGAAAATTCCACAAGAACAGTCTTAGTGAACGGCCTCTTCGGGGGAAATCTGTAACTCTCTGAGATGAATTAACAGAACACAAAGCAGTTTCTCAGAAATCTTCTTTCCAGTTTTTAACGAAAGATATTTCCTTTTTCACCAAAGTCCTCTATGGGATTACAAATATCAGTTTGCAAATTACACAAGAACAGTCTTAGTGAAGGGCTTCTTGAGGGGAAAGCTGTAACACTTTGAGATGAACTAACACAACACAAAGCAGTTTCTCAGACAGCTTCTTTTCGGTTTTTATCTTAGGATATTTCCATTTTCAAAATAGCCCTCTATGGGCTTCCAAGTATCACTTTGCAAATTCCACAAGAACAGTCTTATAGAAAGGCTTCTTGAGGGGAAAGCTGTAACTCGGTGAGATGTATTAACAGAACACACGGCAGTTTCTCAGAAAGCTTCTTTCCAGTTTTTAACGGAAGTTATTTCCCTTTTCACCATAGTCCTCCATGGGCTTCCAAATATCACTTTGCAAATTCCAGAAGAACAGTCTTAGCGAAAGGCTTCTGAAGGGGAAATCTGTAACTCTGTGAGTTGAATTAACAGAACACAAAGCAGTTTCTCACAAATCTTCTTTCCAGTTTTTAACGGAAGTTAGTTCCTTTTTCACCATAGTCCTCTATGGGCTTCCAAATATGACTTTGCAAATTCCACAAGAACAGTCTTAGCGAAAGGCTTCTTGAGGGGGGAAGCTGTAACTCTGTGAGATGAATTAACAGAACACAAAGCAGTCTCTCAGAAAGCTTCTTTCCAGTATTTAACTGAAGATATTTCCTTTTTCACTATAGCCCTGTATGGGCTTCCAAATATCACTTTGGAAATCCCACAAGAACAGTCTTAGCGAAAGGCTTCTTGAGAGAAAAGCTGTACCTCGGTGATATGTACTAACAGAACACACCGCACTTTCTCAGAATGGTTCTTTCCAGTTTTTAACGGAAGATATTTCCTTTTTCACCTTAGCCCTCTATGGGCTTCCAAATATCACTTTGCAAATTTCACAAAACAGTCTTAGTTAACGGCTTCTTGAGGGGAAAGCTGTAACTCTGTGAGTGAACTAACAAAACACAAAGCAGCTTTCCATACAGCTTCTTTTCGGTTTTTATCTTAGGATATTTCCATTTTCACCATAGCCTACTATGGGCATCGAAATATCACTTTGGAAATTCCACAAAAACAGTCTTAGCGGAAGGATTCTTGAGGCAAAAGCAGTAACTCTTTGAGATGAATTAACAGAACACAAAGCAGTTTCTCAGAAATCTTCTTTTCAGTTTTTAACTGAAGGTATTTCCTTTTTCACCATAGCCCTCTATGGGCTTCAAAATATCACTTTGTAAATTCCACAAGAACAGCCTTAGCGAAAGGCTTCCTGAGGTAAAAGAGTAACTGTGAGTTGAATTAACAGAACACAAAGCAGTTTCTCAGAAAGCTTCTTTTCGGATTTTATCTTACTATATTTCCTTTTTCAACATAGCCCTCTATGGTCTTCCAAATATCACTTTGCAAATTACACAAGAACAGTCTTTGTGAAAGACTTCTTGAGGGGAAAGCTGTAACTCTCTGAGATGAATTAACAGATCACAAAGCAGTTTCTCAGAAAGCTTCTTTTCAGTTTTCATCTTAGGATATTTCCTTTATCAGCGTAGCCCTCTGTGGGCTTCCAAAAACATTTTGCAAATTCCACAAGAACAGTCTTAGCGAAAGGATTCTGGAGATAAAAGCTGTAAATCAGTAAGATGAATTAAGAGAATTCAAAGCAGTTTCTCAGAAACCTTCTTTTCGTTTTTTATCTTAGGATATTTCCATTTTAACCATAGGGCTATAGGGTTTCCAAATATCACTTTGCAAATTCCAGAAGAAAAGTCTTAGCGAAAGGCTTCTTGAGGGTAAAGCTGTAACTCTGTAAGATGAATTAACAGAACACAAAACATTTTCTCAGAAACCTACTTTTCAGTTTTTACCTTAGGATATTTCCTTTTTCACCATAGCCCTCTATGGGATTCCAATTATCACTTTGAAAATTCCACATGAACAGTCTTAGTGAAAGTCTTCTTGAGGGGAAAGCTGTAACTCTGTGAGAGGAACTAACTGAACACAAAGCAGTTTCTCAGAAAGCTTCTTTCCAGTTTTTAACTGAGGATATTTCCTTTTTCACCATAGCCCTTTTGGGCTTCCACATATCACTTTGCAAATTTCACAAGAGCAGTCTTAGCGAAAGGCTTCTTGAGGGGAAAGCTCTAACTCTGTGAGATGAATTACCAGAACACAAAGCATTTTCTCACAAATCTTCGTTCCAGTTTTTAACGGAGGATATTTTCTTTCTCACCATAGTTCTCTATGGGCTTCCAAATATCACATTGCAAATCCCACAAGAACAGTCTTAGCGAAAGGCTTCTTGAGAGGAAAGCTGTAACTCAGTGAGACGTATTAACAGAAGACACGGCATTTTCTCAGAATGCTTCTTTCCAGTTTTTAACGGAAGATATTTCCTTTTTCACCATAGTCCCCTATGGGTATCCAAATATCACTTTCCAAATTTCACAAAACTGTCTTAATGAACGGCTTCTTGAGGGAAAAGCTGTAGCTCTTTGAGTTGAACTAACAGAACACAAATCAGTTTTTCAGACAGCTTCTCTTCGGTAAGTATCTTAGGATATTTCCATTTTCACCATAGCCCTCTATGGGCTTCCACATATCACTTTGGAAATTCCTCAAAAACAGTCTTAGCGGAAGGCTTCTTGAGGGGAAAGCTGTAATTCTTTGAGATGAATTAACAGAAGAGAAAGCAGTTTCTCGGAAAGCTTCTTTTCATTTTTTAATTGAAGGTATTTCCATTTTCACCATAGCCCTCTATGGGATTCCAAATATCACTATGCAAATTCCACAAGAACAGTGGAAGCGAAAGACTTCGGGAGGGGAAAACTGTAACGCTGTGAGATGAATTAACAGAACACAAAGCAGTTTCTCAGATATCTTCTTTCCAGTTTTTAACGAAAGATATTTCCTTTTTCACGATAGTCCTCTATGGGCTTCCAAATATCACTTTGCAAATCCCACAAGAACAGTCTTAGCGAAAGCCTTCTTGACGGGAAAGCTGTAACTCGGTGAGATGATTTAACAGAACACACGGCAGTTTCTCAAAAAGCTTCTTTCCAGTTTTTAACGGAAGATATGTCCTTTTTCACCATAGCCCTCTATGGGCTTCCAAATATCACTTTGCAAATTTCACAAGAATAGTCTCAGTGAACTGCTTCTTGAAGGGAAACCTGTAACTCTGTGAGATGAACTAACAGAACACAAAGCAGTTTATCAGAAAGCTTCTTTACAGTTTTTATCGGAAAATATTTCCTTTTTCACCATTGCCCTCTATGAGATTCTAAATATCACTTTCCAAATTTCAGAAGAACAGTCTTAGTGAACGGCCTCATGAGGGGAAATCTGTGACACTTTGAGATGAATTAACAGAACACAAAGCAGTTTCTCAGAAAGCTTCTTTTCGGATTTTATCTTACTATATTTCCTTTTTCAACATAGCCCTCTATGGTCTTCCAAATATCACTTTGCAAATTACACAAGAACAGTCTTTGTGAAAGACTTCTTGAGGGGAAAGCTGTAACTCTCTGAGATGAATTCACAGAACACAAAGCAGTTTCTCAGAAAGCTTCTTTTCAGTTTTTATCTTAGGATATTTCCTTTTTCAGCATAGCCCTCTATGGGCTTCCAAAAACATTTTGCAAATTCCACAAGAACAGTCTTAGCGAAAGGATTCTGGAGATAAAAGCTGTAAATCTGTAAGATGAATTAAAAGAATTCAAAGCAGTTTCTCAGAAACCTTCTTTTCGTTTTTTATCTTAGGATATTTCCATTTTAACCATAGGGCTATAGGGTTTCCAAATATCACTTTGCAAATTCCAGAAGAAAAGTCTTAGCGAAAGGCTTCTTGAGGGTAAAGCTGTAACTCTGTAAGATGAATTAACAGAACACAAAACATTTTCTCAGAAACCTACTTTTCAGTTTTTACCTTAGGATATTTCCTTTTTCACCATAGCCCTCTATGGGATTCCAATTATCACTTTGAAAATTCCACATGAACAGTCTTAGTGAAAGTCTTCTTGAGGGGAAAGCTGTAACTCTGTGAGAGGAACTAACTGAACACAAAGCAGTTTCTCAGAAAGCTTCTTCCCAGTTTTTAACTGAGGATATTTCCGTTTTCACCATAGCCCTTTTGGGCTTCCAAATATCACTTTGCAAATTCCACAAAACAGTCTTAGTTAACGGCTTCTTGAGGGGAAAGCTGTAACTCTGTGAGTGAACTAACAAAACACAAAGCAGCTTTCCATACAGCTTCTTTTCGGTTTTTATCTTAGGATATTTCCATTTTCACCATAGCCTACTATGGGCATCGAAATATCACTTTGGAAATTCCACAAAAACAGTCTTAGCGGAAGGATTCTTGAGGCAAAAGCAGTAACTCTTTGAGATGAATTAACAGAACACAAAGCAGTTTCTCAGAAAGCTTCTTTTCAGTTTTTAACTGAAGGTATTTCCTTTTTCACCATAGCCCTCTATGGGCTTCAAAATATCACTTTGTAAATTCCACAAGAACAGCCTTAGCGAAAGGCTTCCTGAGGTAAAAGAGTAACTGTGAGTTGAATTAACAGAACACAAAGCAGTTTCTCAGAAAGCTTCTTTTCGGATTTTATCTTACTATATTTCCTTTTTCAACATAGCCCTCTATGGTCTTCCAAATATCACTTTGCAAATTACACAAGAACAGTCTTTGTGAAAGACTTCTTGAGGGGAAAGCTGTAACTCTCTGAGATGAATTAACAGATCACAAAGCAGTTTCTCAGAAAGCTTCTTTTCAGTTTTCATCTTAGGATATTTCCTTTATCAGCGTAGCCCTCTGTGGGCTTCCAAAAACATTTTGCAAATTCCACAAGAACAGTCTTAGCGAAAGGATTCTGGAGATAAAAGCTGTAAATCAGTAAGATGAATTAAGAGAATTCAAAGCAGTTTCTCAGAAACCTTCTTTTCGTTTTTTATCTTAGGATATTTCCATTTTAACCATAGGGCTATAGGGTTTCCAAATATCACTTTGCAAATTCCAGAAGAAAAGTCTTAGCGAAAGGCTTCTTGAGGGTAAAGCTGTAACTCTGTAAGATGAATTAACAGAACACAAAACATTTTCTCAGAAACCTACTTTTCAGTTTTTACCTTAGGATATTTCCTTTTTCACCATAGCCCTCTATGGGATTCCAATTATCACTTTGAAAATTCCACATGAACAGTCTTAGCGAAAGTCTTCTTGAGGGGAAAGCTGTAACTCTGTGAGAGGAACTAACTGAACACAAAGCAGTTTCTCAGAAAGCTTCTTCCCAGTTTTTAACTGAGGATATTTCCGTTTTCACCATAGCCCTTTTGGGCTTCCAAATATCACTTTGCAAATTCCACAACAACAGCCTTAGCGAAAGGCTTCCTGAGGTAAAAGAGTAACTCTGTGACTTGAATTAACAGAACACAAAGCCGTTTCCCAGAAAGCTTCTTTTCAGTTTTTATCTTGGGATGTTTCCTTTTTCACCATTGCCCTCTATGTGCCTCCAAATATCACTTTGCAATTCCACAAGAACAGTCTTAGTGAACGGCTTCCTGAGGGGAAAGCTGTAGCTCGGTGATATGTACTAACAGAACACACCGCATTTTCTCAGAATGGTTCTTTCCAGTTTTTAACGGAAGATATTTCCTTTTTCACCTTAGCCCTCTATGGGCTTCCAAATATCACTTTGCAAATTTCACAAAACAGTCTTAGTGAACGGCTTCTTGAGGGAAAAGCTGTAGCTCTGTGAGATGAACTAACAGAACACAAAGCAGTTTTTCAGACAGCTTCTTTTCGGTAAGTATCTTACGATATTTCCATTTTCACCATAGCCCTCTATGGGCTTCCACATATCACTTTGGAAATTCCTCAAAAACAGTCTTAGCGGAAGGCTTCTTGAGGGGAAAGCTGTAACTCTTTGAGATGAATTAACAGAACACATAGCAGTATCTCGGAAAGCTTCTTTTCATTTTTTAACTGAAGTTATTTCCATTTTCACCATAGCCCTCTATGGGATTCCAAATATCACTATGCAAATTCCACAAGAACAGTGGAAGCGAAAGACTTCTGGAGGGGAAAACTGTAACGCTGTGAGATGAATTAACAGAACACAAAGCAGTTTCTCAGATATCTTCTTTCCAGTTTTTAACGAAAGATATTTCCTTTTTCACCATAGTCCTCTATGGGCTTCCAAATATCACTTTGCAAATCCCACAAGAACAGTCTTAGCGAAAGCCTTCTTGACGGGAAAGCTGTAACTCGGTGAGATGATTTAACAGAACACACGGCAGTTTCTCAAAAAGCTTCTTTCCAGTTTTTAACGGAAGATATGTCCTTTTTCACCATAGCCCTCTATGGGCTTCCAAATATCACTTTGCAAATTTCACAAGAACAGTTTTACCGAAAGGCTTCTTGAGAAGAAAGCTGTAACTCTGTGAGATGAATTAACAGAACACAAAGCAGTTTCACAGAAAGCTTCATTTCAGTTTTTATCTTTGGATGTTTTCTTTTTCATCATAGCCCTCTATGTGCCTTCAAATATCACTTTGAAAATTCCACAAGGAAAGTCTTAGTGAACGGCTTCTTGAGGGGAAAACTGTAACTCTGTGAGATGAATTAACAGAACACAAAGCAGTTTCTCAGATAGCTTCTTTCCAGTTTCTAACGGAGGATATTTCCTTTTAAGCCAGCCCTCTATGGGCTTCCAAATATCACTTTGCAAGTTTCACAAGAACAGTCTTAGCGAAAGGCTTCCTGAGGGGAAAGTTGTAACTCTGTGAGATGAATTAACAGAACACAAAGCAGTTTCTCAAAAAGCTTCTTTTCAGTTTTTAACGGAAGATATTTCCTTTTTCAACATAACACTGTATGGGCTTCCAAATATCACTTTGCAAATTCCACAAGAACAGTCTTAGCGAAAGGCTTTTAGAGGGAAATGTTGTAACTATGTGAGATGAATTAACAGAACACAAAGCAATTTCTCAGAAAGCTTCTTTTCAGTTTTTATCTTACGATATTTCCTTTTTCACCATAGACCTCTATGGGCTTCCAAATCTCACTTTGCAAATTCCACAAGAACAGTCTTAGCGAAAGAATTATTGAGTGGAAAGCTGTAACTCTTTGAGGTGAATTAACAGAACAAAAAGGAG
Source organism: Chlorocebus sabaeus (assembly GCF_047675955.1). Taxonomy (NCBI): domain Eukaryota; kingdom Metazoa; phylum Chordata; class Mammalia; order Primates; family Cercopithecidae; genus Chlorocebus; species Chlorocebus sabaeus. The sequence continues at coordinate 127,490 of NW_027327474.1, read as the reverse complement.
TTTCTCAGAAAGCTTCTTTCCGCTTTTTAACAGAAGATATTTCCTTTTTCACCATAGCGCTCTATGGGCTTCCAAATATCATTTTGCAAATCCCACAACAACAGTCTTAGCGAAAGGCTTCTTGAAGGGAAAGCTGTAACTGGGTGAGGTCTATTATCAGAACACCTGGCACTTTCTCAGAAAGCTTCTTTCCAGGTTTTAACTGAAGATATTTCCTTTTTCACCATAGCCCTCTATGGGCTTCCAAATATCACTTTGGAAATTCGACAGCAGCCTTAGCGAAAGGCTTTTAGAGGGAAATGTAACTCTGTGAGATGAATTAACAGAACACAAAGGAGTTTCTCAGAAAGCTTCTTTCCAGTTTTTAACGGAAAATAATTCCTTTTTCACCATAGCCCTCTATGGGATTCTAAATATCACTTTCCAAATTTCAGAAGAACAGTCTTAGTGAACGGCCTCTTGAGGGGAAATCTGTAACTCTCTGAGATGAATTAACAGAACACAAAGCAGTTTCTCAGAAATCTTCTTTCCAGTTTTTAACGGAAGATATGTCCTTTTTCACCATAGCCCTCTATGGTCTTGCAAATATCACTTTGCAAATTCCACAAGAACAGTCTTACCGAAAGGCTTCTTGAGAAGAAAGCTGTAACTCTGTGAGATGAATTAACAGAAAGCAAAGCAGTTTCTCAGAAAATTTCTTTCCAGTTTTTAATGGAAGATATGTCCTTTTTCACCATAGCCCTCTAGGAGTTTTCTAATATCACTTTGCAAATTTCACAAGAATAGTCTCAGTGAACTGCTTCTTGAAGGGAAAGCTGTAACTCTGTGAGATGAACTAACAGAACACAAAGCAGTTTATCAGAAAGCTTCTTTACAGTTTTTAACTGAAGATATTTCCTTTTTCACCATAGCCCTCTAAGGGCTTCCAAATATCACATTGCAAATGCCACAAGAACAGTCTTAGCGAAAGGCTGCTAGAGGGGAAAGCTGTAACTCGGTTAGATGTATTCACAGAACACACGGCAGTATCTCAGAATGCTTCTTTCCAGTTTTTAACGGAAGATATTCCCTTTTTCACCATAGCCCTCTAAGGGCTTCCAAATATCACTTTGCAAATTCCAAAAGAGCAGTCTTAGCGAAAGACTTCTGGAGCGGAAAGCTGTAACTCTCTGAAATGAATTAACAGAACACAGAGCTGTTCCTCAGAAAGCTTCTTTCCAGTTTTCAACCGAAGATATTTTCTTTTTCCCATAGCCCTCTATGGGCTTCCAAATATCACTTAGAAAATTCCACAAGAACAGTCTTAGCGAAAGGCTTCTTGAGGTGAAAGCTGTAACACGGTGAGATGTTTTAACAGAACACTCATCAGTTTCTCAGAAAGCTTCTTTCCAATTTTTAACGTAAGTTATTTCCTTTTTCACCATAGCCCTCTACGGGCTTCTAAGATCACTTTGCAAATTCCACAAGAACAGTCTTAGCGAAAGGCTTCTGGGAGCAAAGCTGTAATTCTGTGAGATGATCTAACAAAACACGAAGCAGTTTCTCAGAAATCTTCTTTTCGGTTTTTAATGGAAGAAATGTCCTTTTTCATCATAGCCCTCAATGGGCTTCCAAATTTCACTTTGCAAATTCCACAAGAACAGTCTTAGCGAAAGGCTTTTTGAGGGGAAAGCTGTAACTCTGGTGACGAATTAACAGAACACAAAGCAGTTTCTCAGAAAGCTTCTTTTCAGTTTTCGTCTTAGGATATTTCCTTTTTCACCGTAGCCCTCTATGGGCTTCCAAATATCACTTTGCATATTCCAAAAGAACAACCTTAGTGATCGGCTTCATGATAGGAAAGCTGTAACTCTGTGAGATTAATTAACGGAACACAAAGCAGTTTCTCAGAAAGGTTCTTTCCAGTTTTTAGCGGAAGATATTTCCTTTTTCACCATAGTCCACTATGGGCTTCAAAATATCACTTTGAAAATTCCACAAGAACAGTCTTAGTGAACGGCCTCTTCGGGGGAAATCTGTAACTCTCTGAGATGAATTAACAGAACACAAAGCAGTTTCTCAGAAATCTTCTTTCCAGTTTTTAACGAAAGATATTTCCTTTTTCACCAAAGTCCTCTATGGGATTACAAATATCAGTTTGCAAATTACACAAGAACAGTCTTAGTGAAGGGCTTCTTGAGGGGAAAGCTGTAACACTTTGAGATGAACTAACACAACACAAAGCAGTTTCTCAGACAGCTTCTTTTCGGTTTTTATCTTAGGATATTTCCATTTTCAAAATAGCCCTCTATGGGCTTCCAAGTATCACTTTGCAAATTCCACAAGAACAGTCTTATAGAAAGGCTTCTTGAGGGGAAAGCTGTAACTCGGTGAGATGTATTAACAGAACACACGGCAGTTTCTCAGAAAGCTTCTTTCCAGTTTTTAACGGAAGTTATTTCCCTTTTCACCATAGTCCTCCATGGGCTTCCAAATATCACTTTGCAAATTCCAGAAGAACAGTCTTAGCGAAAGGCTTCTGAAGGGGAAATCTGTAACTCTGTGAGTTGAATTAACAGAACACAAAGCAGTTTCTCACAAATCTTCTTTCCAGTTTTTAACGGAAGTTAGTTCCTTTTTCACCATAGTCCTCTATGGGCTTCCAAATATGACTTTGCAAATTCCACAAGAACAGTCTTAGCGAAAGGCTTCTTGAGGGGGGAAGCTGTAACTCTGTGAGATGAATTAACAGAACACAAAGCAGTCTCTCAGAAAGCTTCTTTCCAGTATTTAACTGAAGATATTTCCTTTTTCACTATAGCCCTGTATGGGCTTCCAAATATCACTTTGGAAATCCCACAAGAACAGTCTTAGCGAAAGGCTTCTTGAGAGAAAAGCTGTACCTCGGTGATATGTACTAACAGAACACACCGCACTTTCTCAGAATGGTTCTTTCCAGTTTTTAACTGAGGATATTTCCGTTTTCACCATAGCACTTTTGGGCTTCCAAATATCACTTTGCAAATTCCACAAAACAGTCTTAGTTAACGGCTTCTTGAGGGGAAAGCTGTAACTCTGTGAGTGAACTAACAAAACACAAAGCAGCTTTCCATACAGCTTCTTTTCGGTTTTTATCTTAGGATATTTCCATTTTCACCATAGCCTACTATGGGCATCGAAATATCACTTTGGAAATTCCACAAAAACAGTCTTAGCGGAAGGATTCTTGAGGCAAAAGCAGTAACTCTTTGAGATGAATTAACAGAACACAAAGCAGTTTCTCAGAAAGCTTCTTTTCAGTTTTTAACTGAAGGTATTTCCTTTTTCACCATAGCCCTCTATGGGCTTCAAAATATCACTTTGTAAATTCCACAAGAACAGCCTTAGCGAAAGGCTTCCTGAGGTAAAAGAGTAACTGTGAGTTGAATTAACAGAACACAAAGCAGTTTCTCAGAAAGCTTCTTTTCGGATTTTATCTTACTATATTTCCTTTTTCAACATAGCCCTCTATGGTCTTCCAAATATCACTTTGCAAATTACACAAGAACAGTCTTTGTGAAAGACTTCTTGAGGGGAAAGCTGTAACTCTCTGAGATGAATTAACAGATCACAAAGCAGTTTCTCAGAAAGCTTCTTTTCAGTTTTCATCTTAGGATATTTCCTTTATCAGCGTAGCCCTCTGTGGGCTTCCAAAAACATTTTGCAAATTCCACAAGAACAGTCTTAGCGAAAGGATTCTGGAGATAAAAGCTGTAAATCAGTAAGATGAATTAAGAGAATTCAAAGCAGTTTCTCAGAAACCTTCTTTTCGTTTTTTATCTTAGGATATTTCCATTTTAACCATAGGGCTATAGGGTTTCCAAATATCACTTTGCAAATTCCAGAAGAAAAGTCTTAGCGAAAGGCTTCTTGAGGGTAAAGCTGTAACTCTGTAAGATGAATTAACAGAACACAAAACATTTTCTCAGAAACCTACTTTTCAGTTTTTACCTTAGGATATTTCCTTTTTCACCATAGCCCTCTATGGGATTCCAATTATCACTTTGAAAATTCCACATGAACAGTCTTAGTGAAAGTCTTCTTGAGGGGAAAGCTGTAACTCTGTGAGAGGAACTAACTGAACACAAAGCAGTTTCTCAGAAAGCTTCTTTCCAGTTTTTAACTGAGGATATTTCCTTTTTCACCATAGCCCTTTTGGGCTTCCACATATCACTTTGCAAATTTCACAAGAGCAGTCTTAGCGAAAGGCTTCTTGAGGGGAAAGCTCTAACTCTGTGAGATGAATTACCAGAACACAAAGCATTTTCTCACAAATCTTCGTTCCAGTTTTTAACGGAGGATATTTTCTTTCTCACCATAGTTCTCTATGGGCTTCCAAATATCACATTGCAAATCCCACAAGAACAGTCTTAGCGAAAGGCTTCTTGAGAGGAAAGCTGTAACTCAGTGAGACGTATTAACAGAAGACACGGCATTTTCTCAGAATGCTTCTTTCCAGTTTTTAACGGAAGATATTTCCTTTTTCACCATAGTCCCCTATGGGTATCCAAATATCACTTTCCAAATTTCACAAAACTGTCTTAATGAACGGCTTCTTGAGGGAAAAGCTGTAGCTCTTTGAGTTGAACTAACAGAACACAAATCAGTTTTTCAGACAGCTTCTCTTCGGTAAGTATCTTAGGATATTTCCATTTTCACCATAGCCCTCTATGGGCTTCCACATATCACTTTGGAAATTCCTCAAAAACAGTCTTAGCGGAAGGCTTCTTGAGGGGAAAGCTGTAATTCTTTGAGATGAATTAACAGAAGAGAAAGCAGTTTCTCGGAAAGCTTCTTTTCATTTTTTAATTGAAGGTATTTCCATTTTCACCATAGCCCTCTATGGGATTCCAAATATCACTATGCAAATTCCACAAGAACAGTGGAAGCGAAAGACTTCGGGAGGGGAAAACTGTAACGCTGTGAGATGAATTAACAGAACACAAAGCAGTTTCTCAGATATCTTCTTTCCAGTTTTTAACGAAAGATATTTCCTTTTTCACGATAGTCCTCTATGGGCTTCCAAATATCACTTTGCAAATCCCACAAGAACAGTCTTAGCGAAAGCCTTCTTGACGGGAAAGCTGTAACTCGGTGAGATGATTTAACAGAACACACGGCAGTTTCTCAAAAAGCTTCTTTCCAGTTTTTAACGGAAGATATGTCCTTTTTCACCATAGCCCTCTATGGGCTTCCAAATATCACTTTGCAAATTTCACAAGAATAGTCTCAGTGAACTGCTTCTTGAAGGGAAACCTGTAACTCTGTGAGATGAACTAACAGAACACAAAGCAGTTTATCAGAAAGCTTCTTTACAGTTTTTATCGGAAAATATTTCCTTTTTCACCATTGCCCTCTATGAGATTCTAAATATCACTTTCCAAATTTCAGAAGAACAGTCTTAGTGAACGGCCTCATGAGGGGAAATCTGTGACACTTTGAGATGAATTAACAGAACACAAAGCAGTTTCTCAGAAAGCTTCTTTTCGGATTTTATCTTACTATATTTCCTTTTTCAACATAGCCCTCTATGGTCTTCCAAATATCACTTTGCAAATTACACAAGAACAGTCTTTGTGAAAGACTTCTTGAGGGGAAAGCTGTAACTCTCTGAGATGAATTAACAGAACACAAAGCAGTTTCTCAGAAAGCTTCTTTTCAGTTTTTATCTTAGGATATTTCCTTTTTCAGCATAGCCCTCTATGGGCTTCCAAAAACATTTTGCAAATTCCACAAGAACAGTCTTAGCGAAAGGATTCTGGAGATAAAAGCTGTAAATCTGTAAGATGAATTAAAAGAATTCAAAGCAGTTTCTCAGAAACCTTCTTTTCGTTTTTTATCTTAGGATATTTCCATTTTAACCATAGGGCTATAGGGTTTCCAAATATCACTTTGCAAATTCCAGAAGAAAAGTCTTAGCGAAAGGCTTCTTGAGGGTAAAGCTGTAACTCTGTAAGATGAATTAACAGAACACAAAACATTTTCTCAGAAACCTACTTTTCAGTTTTTACCTTAGGATATTTCCTTTTTCACCATAGCCCTCTATGGGATTCCAATTATCACTTTGAAAATTCCACATGAACAGTCTTAGTGAAAGTCTTCTTGAGGGGAAAGCTGTAACTCTGTGAGAGGAACTAACTGAACACAAAGCAGTTTCTCAGAAAGCTTCTTCCCAGTTTTTAACTGAGGATATTTCCGTTTTCACCATAGCCCTTTTGGGCTTCCAAATATCACTTTGCAAATTCCACAAAACAGTCTTAGTTAACGGCTTCTTGAGGGGAAAGCTGTAACTCTGTGAGTGAACTAACAAAACACAAAGCAGCTTTCCATACAGCTTCTTTTCGGTTTTTATCTTAGGATATTTCCATTTTCACCATAGCCTACTATGGGCATCGAAATATCACTTTGGAAATTCCACAAAAACAGTCTTAGCGGAAGGATTCTTGAGGCAAAAGCAGTAACTCTTTGAGATGAATTAACAGAACACAAAGCAGTTTCTCAGAAAGCTTCTTTTCAGTTTTTAACTGAAGGTATTTCCTTTTTCACCATAGCCCTCTATGGGCTTCAAAATATCACTTTGTAAATTCCACAAGAACAGCCTTAGCGAAAGGCTTCCTGAGGTAAAAGAGTAACTGTGAGTTGAATTAACAGAACACAAAGCAGTTTCTCAGAAAGCTTCTTTTCGGATTTTATCTTACTATATTTCCTTTTTCAACATAGCCCTCTATGGTCTTCCAAATATCACTTTGCAAATTACACAAGAACAGTCTTTGTGAAAGACTTCTTGAGGGGAAAGCTGTAACTCTCTGAGATGAATTAACAGATCACAAAGCAGTTTCTCAGAAAGCTTCTTTTCAGTTTTCATCTTAGGATATTTCCTTTATCAGCGTAGCCCTCTGTGGGCTTCCAAAAACATTTTGCAAATTCCACAAGAACAGTCTTAGCGAAAGGATTCTGGAGATAAAAGCTGTAAATCAGTAAGATGAATTAAGAGAATTCAAAGCAGTTTCTCAGAAACCTTCTTTTCGTTTTTTATCTTAGGATATTTCCATTTTAACCATAGGGCTATAGGGTTTCCAAATATCACTTTGCAAATTCCAGAAGAAAAGTCTTAGCGAAAGGCTTCTTGAGGGTAAAGCTGTAACTCTGTAAGATGAATTAACAGAACACAAAACATTTTCTCAGAAACCTACTTTTCAGTTTTTACCTTAGGATATTTCCTTTTTCACCATAGCCCTCTATGGGATTCCAATTATCACTTTGAAAATTCCACATGAACAGTCTTAGCGAAAGTCTTCTTGAGGGGAAAGCTGTAACTCTGTGAGAGGAACTAACTGAACACAAAGCAGTTTCTCAGAAAGCTTCTTCCCAGTTTTTAACTGAGGATATTTCCGTTTTCACCATAGCCCTTTTGGGCTTCCAAATATCACTTTGCAAATTCCACAACAACAGCCTTAGCGAAAGGCTTCCTGAGGTAAAAGAGTAACTCTGTGACTTGAATTAACAGAACACAAAGCCGTTTCCCAGAAAGCTTCTTTTCAGTTTTTATCTTGGGATGTTTCCTTTTTCACCATTGCCCTCTATGTGCCTCCAAATATCACTTTGCAATTCCACAAGAACAGTCTTACTGAACGGCTTCCTGAGGGGAAAGCTGTAGCTCGGTGATATGTACTAACAGAACACACCGCATTTTCTCAGAATGGTTCTTTCCAGTTTTTAACGGAAGATATTTCCTTTTTCACCTTAGCCCTCTATGGGCTTCCAAATATCACTTTGCAAATTTCACAAAACAGTCTTAGTGAACGGCTTCTTGAGGGAAAAGCTGTAGCTCTGTGAGATGAACTAACAGAACACAAAGCAGTTTTTCAGACAGCTTCTTTTCGGTAAGTATCTTACGATATTTCCATTTTCACCATAGCCCTCTATGGGCTTCCACATATCACTTTGGAAATTCCTCAAAAACAGTCTTAGCGGAAGGCTTCTTGAGGGGAAAGCTGTAACTCTTTGAGATGAATTAACAGAACACAAAGCAGTTTCTCGGAAAGCTTCTTTTCATTTTTTAACTGAAGTTATTTCCATTTTCACCATAGCCCTCTATGGGATTCCAAATATCACTATGCAAATTCCACAAGAACAGTGGAAGCGAAAGACTTCTGGAGGGGAAAACTGTAACGCTGTGAGATGAATTAACAGAACACAAAGCAGTTTCTCAGATATCTTCTTTCCAGTTTTTAAAGAAAGATATTTCCTTTTTCACCATAGTCCTCTATGGGCTTCCAAATATCACTTTGCAAATCCCACAAGAACAGTCTTAGCGAAAGCCTTCTTGACGGGAAAGCTGTAACTCGGTGAGATGATTTAACAGAACACACGGCAGTTTCTCAAAAAGCTTCTTTCCAGTTTTTAACGGAAGATATGTCCTTTTTCACCATAGCCCTCTATGGGCTTCCAAATATCACTTTGCAAATTCCACAAGAACAGTTTTACCGAAAGGCTTCTTGAGAAGAAAGCTGTAACTCTGTGAGATGAATTAACAGAACACAAAGCAGTTTCACAGAGAGCTTCATTTCAATTTTTATCTTTGGATGTTTTCTTTTTCATCATAGCCCTCTATGTGCCTTCAAATATCACTTTGAAAATTCCACAAGGAAAGTCTTAGTGAACGGCTTCTTGAGGGGAAAACTGTAACTCTGTGAGATGAATTAACAGAACACAAAGCAGTTTCTCAGATAGCTTCTTTCCAGTTTCTAACGGAGGATATTTCCTTTTAAGCCAGCCCTCTATGGGCTTCCAAATATCACTTTGCAAGTTTCACAAGAACAGTCTTAGCGAAAGGCTTCCTGAGGGGAAAGTTGTAACTCTGTGAGATGAATTAACAGAACACAAAGCAGTTTCTCAAAAAGCTTCTTTTCAGTTTTTAACGGAAGATATTTCCTTTTTCAACATAACACTGTATGGGCTTCCAAATATCACTTTGCAAATTCCACAAGAACAGTCTTAGCGAAAGGCTTTTAGAGGGAAATGTTGTAACTATGTGAGATGAATTAACAGAACACAAAGCAATTTCTCAGAAAGCTTCTTTTCAGTTTTTATCTTACGATATTTCCTTTTTCACCATAGACCTCTATGGGCTTCCAAATCTCACTTTGCAAATTCCACAAGAACAGTCTTAGCGAAAGAATTATTGAGTGGAAAGCTGTAACTCTTTGAGGTGAATTAACAGAACAAAAAGGAGTTTCTCAGAAAGCTTCTTTCCGCTTTTTAACAGAAGATATTTCCTTTTTCACCATAGCGCTCTATGGGCTTCCAAATATCATTTTGCAAATCCCACAACAACAGTCTTAGCGAAAGGCTTCTTGAAGGGAAAGCTGTAACTGGGTGAGGTCTATTATCAGAACACCTGGCACTTTCTCAGAAAGCTTCTTTCCAGGTTTTAACTGAAGATATTTCCTTTTTCACCATAGCCCTCTATGGGCTTCCAAATATCACTTTGGAAATTCGACAGCAGCCTTAGCGAAAGGCTTTTAGAGGGAAATGTAACTCTGTGAGATGAATTAACAGAACACAAAGGAGTTTCTCAGAAAGCTTCTTTCCAGTTTTTAACGGAAAATAATTCCTTTTTCACCATAGCCCTCTATGGGATTCTAAATATCACTTTCCAAATTTCAGAAGAACAGTCTTAGTGAACGGCCTCTTGAGGGGAAATCTGTAACTCTCTGAGATGAATTAACAGAACACAAAGCAGTTTCTCAGAAATCTTCTTTCCAGTTTTTAACGGAAGATATGTCCTTTTTCACCATAGCCCTCTATGGTCTTGCAAATATCACTTTGCAAATTCCACAAGAACAGTCTTACCGAAAGGCTTCTTGAGAAGAAAGCTGTAACTCTGTGAGATGAATTAACAGAAAGCAAAGCAGTTTCTCAGAAAATTTCTTTCCAGTTTTTAATGGAAGATATGTCCTTTTTCACCATAGCCCTCTAGGAGTTTTCTAATATCACTTTGCAAATTTCACAAGAATAGTCTCAGTGAACTGCTTCTTGAAGGGAAAGCTGTAACTCTGTGAGATGAACTAACAGAACACAAAGCAGTTTATCAGAAAGCTTCTTTACAGTTTTTAACTGAAGATATTTCCTTTTTCACCATAGCCCTCTAAGGGCTTCCAAATATCACATTGCAAATGCCACAAGAACAGTCTTAGCGAAAGGCTGCTAGAGGGGAAAGCTGTAACTCGGTTAGATGTATTCACAGAACACACGGCAGTATCTCAGAATGCTTCTTTCCAGTTTTTAACGGAAGATATTCCCTTTTTCACCATAGCCCTCTAAGGGCTTCCAAATATCACTTTGCAAATTCCAAAAGAGCAGTCTTAGCGAAAGACTTCTGGAGCGGAAAGCTGTAACTCTCTGAAATGAATTAACAGAACACAGAGCTGTTCCTCAGAAAGCTTCTTTCCAGTTTTCAACCGAAGATATTTTCTTTTTCCCATAGCCCTCTATGGGCTTCCAAATATCACTTAGAAAATTCCACAAGAACAGTCTTAGCGAAAGGCTTCTTGAGGTGAAAGCTGTAACACGGTGAGATGTTTTAACAGAACACTCATCAGTTTCTCAGAAAGCTTCTTTCCAATTTTTAACGTAAGTTATTTCCTTTTTCACCATAGCCCTCTACGGGCTTCTAAGATCACTTTGCAAATTCCACAAGAACAGTCTTAGCGAAAGGCTTCTGGGAGCAAAGCTGTAATTCTGTGAGATGATCTAACAAAACACGAAGCAGTTTCTCAGAAATCTTCTTTTCGGTTTTTAATGGAAGAAATGTCCTTTTTCATCATAGCCCTCAATGGGCTTCCAAATTTCACTTTGCAAATTCCACAAGAACAGTCTTAGCGAAAGGCTTTTTGAGGGGAAAGCTGTAACTCTGGTGACGAATTAACAGAACACAAAACAGTTTCTCAGAAAGCTTCTTTTCAGTTTTCGTCTTAGGATATTTCCTTTTTCACCGTAGCCCTCTATGGGCTTCCAAATATCACTTTGCATATTCCAAAAGAACAACCTTAGTGATCGGCTTCATGATAGGAAAGCTGTAACTCTGTGAGATTAATTAACGGAACACAAAGCAGTTTCTCAGAAAGGTTCTTTCCAGTTTTTAGCGGAAGATATTTCCTTTTTCACCATAGTCCACTATGGGCTTCAAAATATCACTTTGAAAATTCCACAAGAACAGTCTTAGTGAACGGCCTCTTCGGGGGAAATCTGTAACTCTCTGAGATGAATTAACAGAACACAAAGCAGTTTCTCAGAAATCTTCTTTCCAGTTTTTAACGAAAGATATTTCCTTTTTCACCAAAGTCCTCTATGGGATTACAAATATCAGTTTGCAAATTACACAAGAACAGTCTTAGTGAAGGGCTTCTTGAGGGGAAAGCTGTAACACTTTGAGATGAACTAACACAACACAAAGCAGTTTCTCAGACAGCTTCTTTTCGGTTTTTATCTTAGGATATTTCCATTTTCAAAATAGCCCTCTATGGGCTTCCAAGTATCACTTTGCAAATTCCACAAGAACAGTCTTATAGAAAGGCTTCTTGAGGGGAAAGCTGTAACTCGGTGAGATGTATTAACAGAACACACGGCAGTTTCTCAGAAAGCTTCTTTCCAGTTTTTAACGGAAGTTATTTCCCTTTTCACCATAGTCCTCCATGGGCTTCCAAATATCACTTTGCAAATTCCAGAAGAACAGTCTTAGCGAAAGGCTTCTGAAGGGGAAATCTGTAACTCTGTGAGTTGAATTAACAGAACACAAAGCAGTTTCTCACAAATCTTCTTTCCAGTTTTTAACGGAAGTTAGTTCCTTTTTCACCATAGTCCTCTATGGGCTTCCAAATATGACTTTGCAAATTCCACAAGAACAGTCTTAGCGAAAGGCTTCTTGAGGGGGGAAGCTGTAACTCTGTGAGATGAATTAACAGAACACAAAGCAGTCTCTCAGAAAGCTTCTTTCCAGTATTTAACTGAAGATATTTCCTTTTTCACTATAGCCCTGTATGGGCTTCCAAATATCACTTTGGAAATCCCACAAGAACAGTCTTAGCGAAAGGCTTCTTGAGAGAAAAGCTGTACCTCGGTGATATGTACTAACAGAACACACCGCACTTTCTCAGAATGGTTCTTTCCAGTTTTTAACGGAAGATATTTCCTTTTTCACCTTAGCCCTCTATGGGCTTCCAAATATCACTTTGCAAATTTCACAAAACAGTCTTAGTTAACGGCTTCTTGAGGGGAAAGCTGTAACTCTGTGAGTGAACTAACAAAACACAAAGCAGCTTTCCATACAGCTTCTTTTCGGTTTTTATCTTAGGATATTTCCATTTTCACCATAGCCTACTATGGGCATCGAAATATCACTTTGGAAATTCCACAAAAACAGTCTTAGCGGAAGGATTCTTGAGGCAAAAGCAGTAACTCTTTGAGATGAATTAACAGAACACAAAGCAGTTTCTCAGAAAGCTTCTTTTCAGTTTTTAACTGAAGGTATTTCCTTTTTCACCATAGCCCTCTATGGGCTTCAAAATATCACTTTGTAAATTCCACAAGAACAGCCTTAGCGAAAGGCTTCCTGAGGTAAAAGAGTAACTGTGAGTTGAATTAACAGAACACAAAGCAGTTTCTCAGAAAGCTTCTTTTCGGATTTTATCTTACTATATTTCCTTTTTCAACATAGCCCTCTATGGTCTTCCAAATATCACTTTGCAAATTACACAAGAACAGTCTTTGTGAAAGACTTCTTGAGGGGAAAGCTGTAACTCTCTGAGATGAATTAACAGATCACAAAGCAGTTTCTCAGAAAGCTTCTTTTCAGTTTTCATCTTAGGATATTTCCTTTATCAGCGTAGCCCTCTGTGGGCTTCCAAAAACATTTTGCAAATTCCACAAGAACAGTCTTAGCGAAAGGATTCTGGAGATAAAAGCTGTAAATCAGTAAGATGAATTAAGAGAATTCAAAGCAGTTTCTCAGAAACCTTCTTTTCGTTTTTTATCTTAGGATATTTCCATTTTAACCATAGGGCTATAGGGTTTCCAAATATCACTTTGCAAATTCCAGAAGAAAAGTCTTAGCGAAAGGCTTCTTGAGGGTAAAGCTGTAACTCTGTAAGATGAATTAACAGAACACAAAACATTTTCTCAGAAACCTACTTTTCAGTTTTTACCTTAGGATATTTCCTTTTTCACCATAGCCCTCTATGGGATTCCAATTATCACTTTGAAAATTCCACATGAACAGTCTTAGTGAAAGTCTTCTTGAGGGGAAAGCTGTAACTCTGTGAGAGGAACTAACTGAACACAAAGCAGTTTCTCAGAAAGCTTCTTTCCAGTTTTTAACTGAGGATATTTCCTTTTTCACCATAGCCCTTTTGGGCTTCCACATATCACTTTGCAAATTTCACAAGAGCAGTCTTAGCGAAAGGCTTCTTGAGGGGAAAGCTCTAACTCTGTGAGATGAATTACCAGAACACAAAGCATTTTCTCACAAATCTTCGTTCCAGTTTTTAACGGAGGATATTTTCTTTCTCACCATAGTTCTCTATGGGCTTCCAAATATCACATTGCAAATCCCACAAGAACAGTCTTAGCGAAAGGCTTCTTGAGAGGAAAGCTGTAACTCAGTGAGACGTATTAACAGAAGACACGGCATTTTCTCAGAATGCTTCTTTCCAGTTTTTAACGGAAGATATTTCCTTTTTCACCATAGTCCCCTATGGGTATCCAAATATCACTTTCCAAATTTCACAAAACTGTCTTAATGAACGGCTTCTTGAGGGAAAAGCTGTAGCTCTTTGAGTTGAACTAACAGAACACAAATCAGTTTTTCAGACAGCTTCTCTTCGGTAAGTATCTTAGGATATTTCCATTTTCACCATAGCCCTCTATGGGCTTCCACATATCACTTTGGAAATTCCTCAAAAACAGTCTTAGCGGAAGGCTTCTTGAGGGGAAAGCTGTAATTCTTTGAGATGAATTAACAGAAGAGAAAGCAGTTTCTCGGAAAGCTTCTTTTCATTTTTTAATTGAAGGTATTTCCATTTTCACCATAGCCCTCTATGGGATTCCAAATATCACTATGCAAATTCCACAAGAACAGTGGAAGCGAAAGACTTCGGGAGGGGAAAACTGTAACGCTGTGAGATGAATTAACAGAACACAAAGCAGTTTCTCAGATATCTTCTTTCCAGTTTTTAACGAAAGATATTTCCTTTTTCACGATAGTCCTCTATGGGCTTCCAAATATCACTTTGCAAATCCCACAAGAACAGTCTTAGCGAAAGCCTTCTTGACGGGAAAGCTGTAACTCGGTGAGATGATTTAACAGAACACACGGCAGTTTCTCAAAAAGCTTCTTTCCAGTTTTTAACGGAAGATATGTCCTTTTTCACCATAGCCCTCTATGGGCTTCCAAATATCACTTTGCAAATTTCACAAGAATAGTCTCAGTGAACTGCTTCTTGAAGGGAAACCTGTAACTCTGTGAGATGAACTAACAGAACACAAAGCAGTTTATCAGAAAGCTTCTTTACAGTTTTTATCGGAAAATATTTCCTTTTTCACCATTGCCCTCTATGAGATTCTAAATATCACTTTCCAAATTTCAGAAGAACAGTCTTAGTGAACGGCCTCATGAGGGGAAATCTGTGACACTTTGAGATGAATTAACAGAACACAAAGCAGTTTCTCAGAAAGCTTCTTTTCGGATTTTATCTTACTATATTTCCTTTTTCAACATAGCCCTCTATGGTCTTCCAAATATCACTTTGCAAATTACACAAGAACAGTCTTTGTGAAAGACTTCTTGAGGGGAAAGCTGTAACTCTCTGAGATGAATTAACAGAACACAAAGCAGTTTCTCAGAAAGCTTCTTTTCAGTTTTTATCTTAGGATATTTCCTTTTTCAGCATAGCCCTCTATGGGCTTCCAAAAACATTTTGCAAATTCCACAAGAACAGTCTTAGCGAAAGGATTCTGGAGATAAAAGCTGTAAATCTGTAAGATGAATTAAAAGAATTCAAAGCAGTTTCTCAGAAACCTTCTTTTCGTTTTTTATCTTAGGATATTTCCATTTTAACCATAGGGCTATAGGGTTTCCAAATATCACTTTGCAAATTCCAGAAGAAAAGTCTTAGCGAAAGGCTTCTTGAGGGTAAAGCTGTAACTCTGTAAGATGAATTAACAGAACACAAAACATTTTCTCAGAAACCTACTTTTCAGTTTTTACCTTAGGATATTTCCTTTTTCACCATAGCCCTCTATGGGATTCCAATTATCACTTTGAAAATTCCACATGAACAGTCTTAGTGAAAGTCTTCTTGAGGGGAAAGCTGTAACTCTGTGAGAGGAACTAACTGAACACAAAGCAGTTTCTCAGAAAGCTTCTTCCCAGTTTTTAACTGAGGATATTTCCGTTTTCACCATAGCCCTTTTGGGCTTCCAAATATCACTTTGCAAATTCCACAAAACAGTCTTAGTTAACGGCTTCTTGAGGGGAAAGCTGTAACTCTGTGAGTGAACTAACAAAACACAAAGCAGCTTTCCATACAGCTTCTTTTCGGTTTTTATCTTAGGATATTTCCATTTTCACCATAGCCTACTATGGGCATCGAAATATCACTTTGGAAATTCCACAAAAACAGTCTTAGCGGAAGGATTCTTGAGGCAAAAGCAGTAACTCTTTGAGATGAATTAACAGAACACAAAGCAGTTTCTCAGAAAGCTTCTTTTCAGTTTTTAACTGAAGGTATTTCCTTTTTCACCATAGCCCTCTATGGGCTTCAAAATATCACTTTGTAAATTCCACAAGAACAGCCTTAGCGAAAGGCTTCCTGAGGTAAAAGAGTAACTGTGAGTTGAATTAACAGAACACAAAGCAGTTTCTCAGAAAGCTTCTTTTCGGATTTTATCTTACTATATTTCCTTTTTCAACATAGCCCTCTATGGTCTTCCAAATATCACTTTGCAAATTACACAAGAACAGTCTTTGTGAAAGACTTCTTGAGGGGAAAGCTGTAACTCTCTGAGATGAATTAACAGATCACAAAGCAGTTTCTCAGAAAGCTTCTTTTCAGTTTTCATCTTAGGATATTTCCTTTATCAGCGTAGCCCTCTGTGGGCTTCCAAAAACATTTTGCAAATTCCACAAGAACAGTCTTAGCGAAAGGATTCTGGAGATAAAAGCTGTAAATCAGTAAGATGAATTAAGAGAATTCAAAGCAGTTTCTCAGAAACCTTCTTTTCGTTTTTTATCTTAGGATATTTCCATTTTAACCATAGGGCTATAGGGTTTCCAAATATCACTTTGCAAATTCCAGAAGAAAAGTCTTAGCGAAAGGCTTCTTGAGGGTAAAGCTGTAACTCTGTAAGATGAATTAACAGAACACAAAACATTTTCTCAGAAACCTACTTTTCAGTTTTTACCTTAGGATATTTCCTTTTTCACCATAGCCCTCTATGGGATTCCAATTATCACTTTGAAAATTCCACATGAACAGTCTTAGCGAAAGTCTTCTTGAGGGGAAAGCTGTAACTCTGTGAGAGGAACTAACTGAACACAAAGCAGTTTCTCAGAAAGCTTCTTCCCAGTTTTTAACTGAGGATATTTCCGTTTTCACCATAGCCCTTTTGGGCTTCCAAATATCACTTTGCAAATTCCACAACAACAGCCTTAGCGAAAGGCTTCCTGAGGTAAAAGAGTAACTCTGTGACTTGAATTAACAGAACACAAAGCCGTTTCCCAGAAAGCTTCTTTTCAGTTTTTATCTTGGGATGTTTCCTTTTTCACCATTGCCCTCTATGTGCCTCCAAATATCACTTTGCAATTCCACAAGAACAGTCTTACTGAACGGCTTCCTGAGGGGAAAGCTGTAGCTCGGTGATATGTACTAACAGAACACACCGCATTTTCTCAGAATGGTTCTTTCCAGTTTTTAACGGAAGATATTTCCTTTTTCACCTTAGCCCTCTATGGGCTTCCAAATATCACTTTGCAAATTTCACAAAACAGTCTTAGTGAACGGCTTCTTGAGGGAAAAGCTGTAGCTCTGTGAGATGAACTAACAGAACACAAAGCAGTTTTTCAGACAGCTTCTTTTCGGTAAGTATCTTACGATATTTCCATTTTCACCATAGCCCTCTATGGGCTTCCACATATCACTTTGGAAATTCCTCAAAAACAGTCTTAGCGGAAGGCTTCTTGAGGGGAAAGCTGTAACTCTTTGAGATGAATTAACAGAACACAAAGCAGTTTCTCGGAAAGCTTCTTTTCATTTTTTAACTGAAGTTATTTCCATTTTCACCATAGCCCTCTATGGGATTCCAAATATCACTATGCAAATTCCACAAGAACAGTGGAAGCGAAAGACTTCGGGAGGGGAAAACTGTAACGCTGTGAGATGAATTAACAGAACACAAAGCAGTTTCTCAGATATCTTCTTTCCAGTTTTTAACGAAAGATATTTCCTTTTTCACGATAGTCCTCTATGGGCTTCCAAATATCACTTTGCAAATCCCACAAGAACAGTCTTAGCGAAAGCCTTCTTGACGGGAAAGCTGTAACTCGGTGAGATGATTTAACAGAACACACGGCAGTTTCTCAAAAAGCTTCTTTCCAGTTTTTAACGGAAGATATGTCCTTTTTCACCATAGCCCTCTATGGGCTTCCAAATATCACTTTGCAAATTCCACAAGAACAGTTTTACCGAAAGGCTTCTTGAGAAGAAAGCTGTAACTCTGTGAGATGAATTAACAGAACACAAAGCAGTTTCACAGAGAGCTTCATTTCAATTTTTATCTTTGGATGTTTTCTTTTTCATCATAGCCCTCTATGTGCCTTCAAATATCACTTTGAAAATTCCACAAGGAAAGTCTTAGTGAACGGCTTCTTGAGGGGAAAACTGTAACTCTGTGAGATGAATTAACAGAACACAAAGCAGTTTCTCAGATAGCTTCTTTCCAGTTTCTAACGGAGGATATTTCCTTTTAAGCCAGCCCTCTATGGGCTTCCAAATATCACTTTGCAAGTTTCACAAGAACAGTCTTAGCGAAAGGCTTCCTGAGGGGAAAGTTGTAACTCTGTGAGATGAATTAACAGAACACAAAGCAGTTTCTCAAAAAGCTTCTTTTCAGTTTTTAACGGAAGATATTTCCTTTTTCAACATAACACTGTATGGGCTTCCAAATATCACTTTGCAAATTCCACAAGAACAGTCTTAGCGAAAGGCTTTTAGAGGGAAATGTTGTAACTATGTGAGATGAATTAACAGAACACAAAGCAATTTCTCAGAAAGCTTCTTTTCAGTTTTTATCTTACGATATTTCCTTTTTCACCATAGACCTCTATGGGCTTCCAAATCTCACTTTGCAAATTCCACAAGAACAGTCTTAGCGAAAGAATTATTGAGTGGAAAGCTGTAACTCTTTGAGGTGAATTAACAGAACAAAAAGGAGTTTCTCAGAAAGCTTCTTTCCGCTTTTTAACAGAAGATATTTCCTTTTTCACCATAGCGCTCTATGGGCTTCCAAATATCATTTTGCAAATCCCACAACAACAGTCTTAGCGAAAGGCTTCTTGAAGGGAAAGCTGTAACTGGGTGAGGTCTATTATCAGAACACCTGGCACTTTCTCAGAAAGCTTCTTTCCAGGTTTTAACTGAAGATATTTCCTTTTTCACCATAGCCCTCTATGGGCTTCCAAATATCACTTTGGAAATTCGACAGCAGCCTTAGCGAAAGGCTTTTAGAGGGAAATGTAACTCTGTGAGATGAATTAACAGAACACAAAGGAGTTTCTCAGAAAGCTTCTTTCCAGTTTTTAACGGAAAATAATTCCTTTTTCACCATAGCCCTCTATGGGATTCTAAATATCACTTTCCAAATTTCAGAAGAACAGTCTTAGTGAACGGCCTCTTGAGGGGAAATCTGTAACTCTCTGAGATGAATTAACAGAACACAAAGCAGTTTCTCAGAAATCTTCTTTCCAGTTTTTAACGGAAGATATGTCCTTTTTCACCATAGCCCTCTATGGTCTTGCAAATATCACTTTGCAAATTCCACAAGAACAGTCTTACCGAAAGGCTTCTTGAGAAGAAAGCTGTAACTCTGTGAGATGAATTAACAGAAAGCAAAGCAGTTTCTCAGAAAATTTCTTTCCAGTTTTTAATGGAAGATATGTCCTTTTTCACCATAGCCCTCTAGGAGTTTTCTAATATCACTTTGCAAATTTCACAAGAATAGTCTCAGTGAACTGCTTCTTGAAGGGAAAGCTGTAACTCTGTGAGATGAACTAACAGAACACAAAGCAGTTTATCAGAAAGCTTCTTTACAGTTTTTAACTGAAGATATTTCCTTTTTCACCATAGCCCTCTAAGGGCTTCCAAATATCACATTGCAAATGCCACAAGAACAGTCTTAGCGAAAGGCTGCTAGAGGGGAAAGCTGTAACTCGGTTAGATGTATTCACAGAACACACGGCAGTATCTCAGAATGCTTCTTTCCAGTTTTTAACGGAAGATATTCCCTTTTTCACCATAGCCCTCTAAGGGCTTCCAAATATCACTTTGCAAATTCCAAAAGAGCAGTCTTAGCGAAAGACTTCTGGAGCGGAAAGCTGTAACTCTCTGAAATGAATTAACAGAACACAGAGCTGTTCCTCAGAAAGCTTCTTTCCAGTTTTCAACCGAAGATATTTTCTTTTTCCCATAGCCCTCTATGGGCTTCCAAATATCACTTAGAAAATTCCACAAGAACAGTCTTAGCGAAAGGCTTCTTGAGGTGAAAGCTGTAACACGGTGAGATGTTTTAACAGAACACTCATCAGTTTCTCAGAAAGCTTCTTTCCAATTTTTAACGTAAGTTATTTCCTTTTTCACCATAGCCCTCTACGGGCTTCTAAGATCACTTTGCAAATTCCACAAGAACAGTCTTAGCGAAAGGCTTCTGGGAGCAAAGCTGTAATTCTGTGAGATGATCTAACAAAACACGAAGCAGTTTCTCAGAAATCTTCTTTTCGGTTTTTAATGGAAGAAATGTCCTTTTTCATCATAGCCCTCAATGGGCTTCCAAATTTCACTTTGCAAATTCCACAAGAACAGTCTTAGCGAAAGGCTTTTTGAGGGGAAAGCTGTAACTCTGGTGACGAATTAACAGAACACAAAACAGTTTCTCAGAAAGCTTCTTTTCAGTTTTCGTCTTAGGATATTTCCTTTTTCACCGTAGCCCTCTATGGGCTTCCAAATATCACTTTGCATATTCCAAAAGAACAACCTTAGTGATCGGCTTCATGATAGGAAAGCTGTAACTCTGTGAGATTAATTAACGGAACACAAAGCAGTTTCTCAGAAAGGTTCTTTCCAGTTTTTAGCGGAAGATATTTCCTTTTTCACCATAGTCCACTATGGGCTTCAAAATATCACTTTGAAAATTCCACAAGAACAGTCTTAGTGAACGGCCTCTTCGGGGGAAATCTGTAACTCTCTGAGATGAATTAACAGAACACAAAGCAGTTTCTCAGAAATCTTCTTTCCAGTTTTTAACGAAAGATATTTCCTTTTTCACCAAAGTCCTCTATGGGATTACAAATATCAGTTTGCAAATTACACAAGAACAGTCTTAGTGAAGGGCTTCTTGAGGGGAAAGCTGTAACACTTTGAGATGAACTAACACAACACAAAGCAGTTTCTCAGACAGCTTCTTTTCGGTTTTTATCTTAGGATATTTCCATTTTCAAAATAGCCCTCTATGGGCTTCCAAGTATCACTTTGCAAATTCCACAAGAACAGTCTTATAGAAAGGCTTCTTGAGGGGAAAGCTGTAACTCGGTGAGATGTATTAACAGAACACACGGCAGTTTCTCAGAAAGCTTCTTTCCAGTTTTTAACGGAAGTTATTTCCCTTTTCACCATAGTCCTCCATGGGCTTCCAAATATCACTTTGCAAATTCCAGAAGAACAGTCTTAGCGAAAGGCTTCTGAAGGGGAAATCTGTAACTCTGTGAGTTGAATTAACAGAACACAAAGCAGTTTCTCACAAATCTTCTTTCCAGTTTTTAACGGAAGTTAGTTCCTTTTTCACCATAGTCCTCTATGGGCTTCCAAATATGACTTTGCAAATTCCACAAGAACAGTCTTAGCGAAAGGCTTCTTGAGGGGGGAAGCTGTAACTCTGTGAGATGAATTAACAGAACACAAAGCAGTCTCTCAGAAAGCTTCTTTCCAGTATTTAACTGAAGATATTTCCTTTTTCACTATAGCCCTCTATGGGCTTCCAAATATCACTTTGGAAATCCCACAAGAACAGTCTTAGCGAAAGGCTTCTTGAGAGAAAAGCTGTACCTCGGTGATATGTACTAACAGAACACACCGCACTTTCTCAGAATGGTTCTTTCCAGTTTTTAACGGAAGATATTTCCTTTTTCACCTTAGCCCTCTATGGGCTTCCAAATATCACTTTGCAAATTTCACAAAACAGTCTTAGTTAACGGCTTCTTGAGGGGAAAGCTGTAACTCTGTGAGTGAACTAACAAAACACAAAGCAGCTTTCCATACAGCTTCTTTTCGGTTTTTATCTTAGGATATTTCCATTTTCACCATAGCCTACTATGGGCATCGAAATATCACTTTGGAAATTCCACAAAAACAGTCTTAGCGGAAGGATTCTTGAGGCAAAAGCAGTAACTCTTTGAGATGAATTAACAGAACACAAAGCAGTTTCTCAGAAAGCTTCTTTTCAGTTTTTAACTGAAGGTATTTCCTTTTTCACCATAGCCCTCTATGGGCTTCAAAATATCACTTTGTAAATTCCACAAGAACAGCCTTAGCGAAAGGCTTCCTGAGGTAAAAGAGTAACTGTGAGTTGAATTAACAGAACACAAAGCAGTTTCTCAGAAAGCTTCTTTTCGGATTTTATCTTACTATATTTCCTTTCTCAACATAGCCCTCTATGGTCTTCCAAATATCACTTTGCAAATTCCACAAGAACAGTCTTAGCGAAAGGCTTTTTGAGGGGAAAGCTGTAACTCTGGTGACGAATTAACAGAACACAAAGCAGTTTCTCAGAAAGCTTCTTTTCAGTTTTCGTCTTAGGATATTTCCTTTTTCACCGTAGCCGTCTATGGGCTTCCAAATATCACTTTGCATATTCCAAAAGAACAACCTTAGTGATCGGCTTCATGATAGGAAAGCTGTAACTCTGTGAGATTAATTAACGGAACACAAAGCAGTTTCTCAGAAAGGTTCTTTCCAGTTTTTAGCGGAAGATATTTCCTTTTTCACCATAGTCCACTATGGGCTTCAAAATATCACTTTGAAAATTCCACAAGAACAGTCTTAGTGAACGGCCTCTTCGGGGGAAATCTGTAACTCTCTGAGATGAATTAACAGAACACAAAGCAGTTTCTCAGAAATCTTCTTTCCAGTTTTTAACGAAAGATATTTCCTTTTTCACCAAAGTCCTCTATGGGATTACAAATATCAGTTTGCAAATTACACAAGAACAGTCTTAGTGAAGGGCTTCTTGAGGGGAAAGCTGTAACACTTTGAGATGAACTAACACAACACAAAGCAGTTTCTCAGACAGCTTCTTTTCGGTTTTTATCTTAGGATATTTCCATTTTCAAAATAGCCCTCTATGGGCTTCCAAGTATCACTTTGCAAATTCCACAAGAACAGTCTTATAGAAAGGCTTCTTGAGGGGAAAGCTGTAACTCGGTGAGATGTATTAACAGAACACACGGCAGTTTCTCAGAAAGCTTCTTTCCAGTTTTTAACGGAAGTTATTTCCCTTTTCACCATAGTCCTCCATGGGCTTCCAAATATCACTTTGCAAATTCCAGAAGAACAGTCTTAGCGAAAGGCTTCTGAAGGGGAAATCTGTAACTCTGTGAGTTGAATTAACAGAACACAAAGCAGTTTCTCACAAATCTTCTTTCCAGTTTTTAACGGAAGTTAGTTCCTTTTTCACCATAGTCCTCTATGGGCTTCCAAATATGACTTTGCAAATTCCACAAGAACAGTCTTAGCGAAAGGCTTCTTGAGGGGGGAAGCTGTAACTCTGTGAGATGAATTAACAGAACACAAAGCAATTTCTCAGAAAGCTTCTTTTCAGTTTTTATCTTACGATATTTCCTTTTTCACCATAGACCTCTATGGGCTTCCAAATCTCACTTTGCAAATTCCACAAGAACAGTCTTAGCGAAAGAATTATTGAGTGGAAAGCTGTAACTCTTTGAGGTGAATTAACAGAACAAAAAGGAGTTTCTCAGAAAGCTTCTTTCCGCTTTTTAACAGAAGATATTTCCTTTTTCACCATAGCGCTCTATGGGCTTCCAAATATCATTTTGCAAATCCCACAACAACAGTCTTAGCGAAAGGCTTCTTGAAGGGAAAGCTGTAACTGGGTGAGGTCTATTATCAGAACACCTGGCACTTTCTCAGAAAGCTTCTTTCCAGGTTTTAACTGAAGATATTTCCTTTTTCACCATAGCCCTCTATGGGCTTCCAAATATCACTTTGGAAATTCGACAGCAGCCTTAGCGAAAGGCTTTTAGAGGGAAATGTAACTCTGTGAGATGAATTAACAGAACACAAAGGAGTTTCTCAGAAAGCTTCTTTCCAGTTTTTAACGGAAAATAATTCCTTTTTCACCATAGCCCTCTATGGGATTCTAAATATCACTTTCCAAATTTCAGAAGAACAGTCTTAGTGAACGGCCTCTTGAGGGGAAATCTGTAACTCTCTGAGATGAATTAACAGAACACAAAGCAGTTTCTCAGAAATCTTCTTTCCAGTTTTTAACGGAAGATATGTCCTTTTTCACCATAGCCCTCTATGGTCTTGCAAATATCACTTTGCAAATTCCACAAGAACAGTCTTACCGAAAGGCTTCTTGAGAAGAAAGCTGTAACTCTGTGAGATGAATTAACAGAAAGCAAAGCAGTTTCTCAGAAAATTTCTTTCCAGTTTTTAATGGAAGATATGTCCTTTTTCACCATAGCCCTCTAGGAGTTTTCTAATATCACTTTGCAAATTTCACAAGAATAGTCTCAGTGAACTGCTTCTTGAAGGGAAAGCTGTAACTCTGTGAGATGAACTAACAGAACACAAAGCAGTTTATCAGAAAGCTTCTTTACAGTTTTTAACTGAAGATATTTCCTTTTTCACCATAGCCCTCTAAGGGCTTCCAAATATCACATTGCAAATGCCACAAGAACAGTCTTAGCGAAAGGCTGCTAGAGGGGAAAGCTGTAACTCGGTTAGATGTATTCACAGAACACACGGCAGTATCTCAGAATGCTTCTTTCCAGTTTTTAACGGAAGATATTCCCTTTTTCACCATAGCCCTCTAAGGGCTTCCAAATATCACTTTGCAAATTCCAAAAGAGCAGTCTTAGCGAAAGACTTCTGGAGCGGAAAGCTGTAACTCTCTGAAATGAATTAACAGAACACAGAGCTGTTCCTCAGAAAGCTTCTTTCCAGTTTTCAACCGAAGATATTTTCTTTTTCCCATAGCCCTCTATGGGCTTCCAAATATCACTTAGAAAATTCCACAAGAACAGTCTTAGCGAAAGGCTTCTTGAGGTGAAAGCTGTAACACGGTGAGATGTTTTAACAGAACACTCATCAGTTTCTCAGAAAGCTTCTTTCCAATTTTTAACGTAAGTTATTTCCTTTTTCACCATAGCCCTCTACGGGCTTCTAAGATCACTTTGCAAATTCCACAAGAACAGTCTTAGCGAAAGGCTTCTGGGAGCAAAGCTGTAATTCTGTGAGATGATCTAACAAAACACGAAGCAGTTTCTCAGAAATCTTCTTTTCGGTTTTTAATGGAAGAAATGTCCTTTTTCATCATAGCCCTCAATGGGCTTCCAAATTTCACTTTGCAAATTCCACAAGAACAGTCTTAGCGAAAGGCTTTTTGAGGGGAAAGCTGTAACTCTGGTGACGAATTAACAGAACACAAAACAGTTTCTCAGAAAGCTTCTTTTCAGTTTTCGTCTTAGGATATTTCCTTTTTCACCGTAGCCCTCTATGGGCTTCCAAATATCACTTTGCATATTCCAAAAGAACAACCTTAGTGATCGGCTTCATGATAGGAAAGCTGTAACTCTGTGAGATTAATTAACGGAACACAAAGCAGTTTCTCAGAAAGGTTCTTTCCAGTTTTTAGCGGAAGATATTTCCTTTTTCACCATAGTCCACTATGGGCTTCAAAATATCACTTTGAAAATTCCACAAGAACAGTCTTAGTGAACGGCCTCTTCGGGGGAAATCTGTAACTCTCTGAGATGAATTAACAGAACACAAAGCAGTTTCTCAGAAATCTTCTTTCCAGTTTTTAACGAAAGATATTTCCTTTTTCACCAAAGTCCTCTATGGGATTACAAATATCAGTTTGCAAATTACACAAGAACAGTCTTAGTGAAGGGCTTCTTGAGGGGAAAGCTGTAACACTTTGAGATGAACTAACACAACACAAAGCAGTTTCTCAGACAGCTTCTTTTCGGTTTTTATCTTAGGATATTTCCATTTTCAAAATAGCCCTCTATGGGCTTCCAAGTATCACTTTGCAAATTCCACAAGAACAGTCTTATAGAAAGGCTTCTTGAGGGGAAAGCTGTAACTCGGTGAGATGTATTAACAGAACACACGGCAGTTTCTCAGAAAGCTTCTTTCCAGTTTTTAACGGAAGTTATTTCCCTTTTCACCATAGTCCTCCATGGGCTTCCAAATATCACTTTGCAAATTCCAGAAGAACAGTCTTAGCGAAAGGCTTCTGAAGGGGAAATCTGTAACTCTGTGAGTTGAATTAACAGAACACAAAGCAGTTTCTCACAAATCTTCTTTCCAGTTTTTAACGGAAGTTAGTTCCTTTTTCACCATAGTCCTCTATGGGCTTCCAAATATGACTTTGCAAATTCCACAAGAACAGTCTTAGCGAAAGGCTTCTTGAGGGGGGAAGCTGTAACTCTGTGAGATGAATTAACAGAACACAAAGCAGTCTCTCAGAAAGCTTCTTTCCAGTATTTAACTGAAGATATTTCCTTTTTCACTATAGCCCTGTATGGGCTTCCAAATATCACTTTGGAAATCCCACAAGAACAGTCTTAGCGAAAGGCTTCTTGAGAGAAAAGCTGTACCTCGGTGATATGTACTAACAGAACACACCGCACTTTCTCAGAATGGTTCTTTCCAGTTTTTAACGGAAGATATTTCCTTTTTCACCTTAGCCCTCTATGGGCTTCCAAATATCACTTTGCAAATTTCACAAAACAGTCTTAGTTAACGGCTTCTTGAGGGGAAAGCTGTAACTCTGTGAGTGAACTAACAAAACACAAAGCAGCTTTCCATACAGCTTCTTTTCGGTTTTTATCTTAGGATATTTCCATTTTCACCATAGCCTACTATGGGCATCGAAATATCACTTTGGAAATTCCACAAAAACAGTCTTAGCGGAAGGATTCTTGAGGCAAAAGCAGTAACTCTTTGAGATGAATTAACAGAACACAAAGCAGTTTCTCAGAAAGCTTCTTTTCAGTTTTTAACTGAAGGTATTTCCTTTTTCACCATAGCCCTCTATGGGCTTCAAAATATCACTTTGTAAATTCCACAAGAACAGCCTTAGCGAAAGGCTTCCTGAGGTAAAAGAGTAACTGTGAGTTGAATTAACAGAACACAAAGCAGTTTCTCAGAAAGCTTCTTTTCGGATTTTATCTTACTATATTTCCTTTTTCAACATAGCCCTCTATGGTCTTCCAAATATCACTTTGCAAATTCCACAAGAACAGTCTTAGCGAAAGGCTTTTTGAGGGGAAAGCTGTAACTCTGGTGACGAATTAACAGAACACAAAGCAGTTTCTCAGAAAGCTTCTTTTCAGTTTTCGTCTTAGGATATTTCCTTTTTCACCGTAGCCGTCTATGGGCTTCCAAATATCACTTTGCATATTCCAAAAGAACAACCTTAGTGATCGGCTTCATGATAGGAAAGCTGTAACTCTGTGAGATTAATTAACGGAACACAAAGCAGTTTCTCAGAAAGGTTCTTTCCAGTTTTTAGCGGAAGATATTTCCTTTTTCACCATAGTCCACTATGGGCTTCAAAATATCACTTTGAAAATTCCACAAGAACAGTCTTAGTGAACGGCCTCTTCGGGGGAAATCTGTAACTCTCTGAGATGAATTAACAGAACACAAAGCAGTTTCTCAGAAATCTTCTTTCCAGTTTTTAACGAAAGATATTTCCTTTTTCACCAAAGTCCTCTATGGGATTACAAATATCAGTTTGCAAATTACACAAGAACAGTCTTAGTGAAGGGCTTCTTGAGGGGAAAGCTGTAACACTTTGAGATGAACTAACACAACACAAAGCAGTTTCTCAGACAGCTTCTTTTCGGTTTTTATCTTAGGATATTTCCATTTTCAAAATAGCCCTCTATGGGCTTCCAAGTATCACTTTGCAAATTCCACAAGAACAGTCTTATAGAAAGGCTTCTTGAGGGGAAAGCTGTAACTCGGTGAGATGTATTAACAGAACACACGGCAGTTTCTCAGAAAGCTTCTTTCCAGTTTTTAACGGAAGTTATTTCCCTTTTCACCATAGTCCTCCATGGGCTTCCAAATATCACTTTGCAAATTCCAGAAGAACAGTCTTAGCGAAAGGCTTCTGAAGGGGAAATCTGTAACTCTGTGAGTTGAATTAACAGAACACAAAGCAGTTTCTCACAAATCTTCTTTCCAGTTTTTAACGGAAGTTAGTTCCTTTTTCACCATAGTCCTCTATGGGCTTCCAAATATGACTTTGCAAATTCCACAAGAACAGTCTTAGCGAAAGGCTTCTTGAGGGGGGAAGCTGTAACTCTGTGAGATGAATTAACAGAACACAAAGCAGTCTCTCAGAAAGCTTCTTTCCAGTATTTAACTGAAGATATTTCCTTTTTCACTATAGCCCTGTATGGGCTTCCAAATATCACTTTGGAAATCCCACAAGAACAGTCTTAGCGAAAGGCTTCTTGAGAGAAAAGCTGTACCTCGGTGATATGTACTAACAGAACACACCGCACTTTCTCAGAATGGTTCTTTCCAGTTTTTAACGGAAGATATTTCCTTTTTCACCTTAGCCCTCTATGGGCTTCCAAATATCACTTTGCAAATTTCACAAAACAGTCTTAGTTAACGGCTTCTTGAGGGGAAAGCTGTAACTCTGTGAGTGAACTAACAAAACACAAAGCAGCTTTCCATACAGCTTCTTTTCGGTTTTTATCTTAGGATATTTCCATTTTCACCATAGCCTACTATGGGCATCGAAATATCACTTTGGAAATTCCACAAAAACAGTCTTAGCGGAAGGATTCTTGAGGCAAAAGCAGTAACTCTTTGAGATGAATTAACAGAACACAAAGCAGTTTCTCAGAAAGCTTCTTTTCAGTTTTTAACTGAAGGTATTTCCTTTTTCACCATAGCCCTCTATGGGCTTCAAAATATCCCTTTGTAAATTCCACAAGAACAGCCTTAGCGAAAGGCTTCCTGAGGTAAAAGAGTAACTGTGAGTTGAATTAACAGAACACAAAGCAGTTTCTCAGAAAGCTTCTTTTCGGATTTTATCTTACTATATTTCCTTTTTCAACATAGCCCTCTATGGTCTTCCAAATATCACTTTGCAAATTACACAAGAACAGTCTTTGTGAAAGACTTCTTGAGGGGAAAGCTGTAACTCTCTGAGATGAATTAACAGATCACAAAGCAGTTTCTCAGAAAGCTTCTTTTCAGTTTTCATCTTAGGATATTTCCTTTATCAGCGTAGCCCTCTGTGGGCTTCCAAAAACATTTTGCAAATTCCACAAGAACAGTCTTAGCGAAAGGATTCTGGAGATAAAAGCTGTAAATCAGTAAGATGAATTAAGAGAATTCAAAGCAGTTTCTCAGAAACCTTCTTTTCGTTTTTTATCTTAGGATATTTCCATTTTAACCATAGGGCTATAGGGTTTCCAAATATCACTTTGCAAATTCCAGAAGAAAAGTCTTAGCGAAAGGCTTCTTGAGGGTAAAGCTGTAACTCTGTAAGATGAATTAACAGAACACAAAACATTTTCTCAGAAACCTACTTTTCAGTTTTTACCTTAGGATATTTCCTTTTTCACCATAGCCCTCTATGTGATTCCAATTATCACTTTGAAAATTCCACATGAACAGTCTTAGTGAAAGTCTTCTTGAGGGGAAAGCTGTAACTCTGTGAGAGGAACTAACTGAACACAAAGCAGTTTCTCAGAAAGCTTCTTTCCAGTTTTTAACTGAGGATATTTCCTTTTTCACCATAGCCCTTTTGGGCTTCCACATATCACTTTGCAAATTTCACAAGAGCAGTCTTAGCGAAAGGCTTCTTGAGGGGAAAGCTCTAACTCTGTGAGATGAATTACCAGAACACAAAGCATTTTCTCACAAATCTTCGTTCCAGTTTTTAACGGAGGATATTTTCTTTCTCACCATAGTTCTCTATGGGCTTCCAAATATCACATTGCAAATCCCACAAGAACAGTCTTAGCGAAAGGCTTCTTGAGAGGAAAGCTGTAACTCAGTGAGACGTATTAACAGAAGACACGGCATTTTCTCAGAATGCTTCTTTCCAGTTTTTAACGGAAGATATTTCCTTTATCACCATAGTCCCCTATGGGTATCCAAATATCACTTTCCAAATTTCACAAAACTGTCTTAATGAACGGCTTCTTGAGGGAAAAGCTGTAGCTCTTTGAGTTGAACTAACAGAACACAAATCAGTTTTTCAGACAGCTTCTCTTCGGTAAGTATCTTAGGATATTTCCATTTTCACCATAGCCCTCTAAGGGCTTCCACATATCACTTTGGAAATTCCTCAAAAACAGTCTTAGCGGAAGGCTTCTTGAGGGGAAAGCTGTAATTTTTGAGATGAATTAACAGAACAGAAAGCAGTTTCTCGGAAAGCTTCTTTTCATTTTTTAATTGAAGGTATTTCCATTTTCACCATAGCCCTCTATGGGATTCCAAATATCACTATGCAAATTCCACAAGAACAGTGGAAGCGAAAGACTTCGGGAAGGGAAAAATGTAACGCTGTGAGATGAATTAACAGAACACAAAGCAGTTTCTCAGATATCTTCTTTCCAGTTTTTAACGAAAGATATTTCCTTTTTCACCATAGTCCTCTATGGGCTTCCAAATATCACTTTACAAATCCCACAAGAACAGTCTTAGCGAAAGCCTTCTTGAGGGGAAAGCTGTAACTCGGTGAGATGCTTTAACAGAACACACGGCAGTTTCTCAAAAAGCTTCTTTCCAGTTTTTAACGTAAGATATTTCCTTTTTCACCATAGCCCTCAAGGAGTTTTCTAATATCACTTTGCAAATTTCACAAGAATAGTCTCAGTGAACTGCTTCTTGAAGGGAAACCTGTAACTCTGTGAGATGAACTAACAGAACACAAAGCAGTTTATCGGAAAGCTTCTTTACAGTTTTTATCGGAAAATATTTCCTTTTTCACCATTGCCCTCTATGAGATTCTAAATATCACTTTCCAAATTTAAGAAGAACAGTCTTAGTGTACGGCCTCATGAGTGGAATTCTGTGACACTTTGAGATGAATTAACAGAACACAAAGCAGTTTCTCAGAAAGCTTCTTTTCGGATTTTATCTTATTATATTTCCTTTTTCAACATAGCCCTCTATGGTCTTCCAAATATCACTTTGCAAATTACACAAGAACAGTCTTTGTGAAAGACTTCTTGAGGGGAAAGCTGTAACTCTCTGAGATGAATTAACAGATCACAAAGCAGTTTCACAGAAAGCTTCTTTTCAGTTTTTATCTTAGGATATTTCCTTTTTCAGCATAGCCCTCTATGGGCTTCCAAAAACATTTTGCAAATTCCACAAGAACAGTCTTAGTGAAAGGATTCTGGAGATAAAAGCTGTAAATCTGTAAGATGAATTAAAAGAATTCAAAGCAGTTTCTCAGAAACCTTCTTTTCGTTTTTTATCTTACGATATTTCCATTTTAACCATAGGGCTATAGGGTTTCCAAATATCACTTTGCAAATTCCAGAAGAAAAGTCTTAGCGAAAGGCTTCTTGAGGGTAAAGCTGTAACTCTGTAAGATGAATTAACAGAACACAAAACATTTTCTCAGAAACCTACTTTTCAGTTTTTACCTTAAGATATTTCCTTTTTCACCATAGCCCTCTATGGGATTCCAATTATCACTTTGAAAATTCCACATGAACAGTCTTAGTGAAAGTCTTCTTGAGGGGAAAGCTGTAACTCTGTGAGAGGAACTAACTGAACACAAAGCAGTTTCTCAGAAAGCTTCTTTCCAGTTTTTAACTGAGGATATTTCCTTTTTCACCATAGCCCTTTTGGGCTTCCACATATCACTTTGCAAATTTCACAAGAGCAGTCTTAGCGAAAGGCTTCTTGAGGGGAAAGCTCTAACTCTGTGAGATGAATTACCAGAACACAAAGCATTTTCTCACAAATCTTCGTTCCAGTTTTTAACGGAGGATATTTTCTTTCTCACCATAGTTCTCTATGGGCTTCCAAATATCACATTGCAAATCCCACAAGAACAGTCTTAGCGAAAGGCTTCTTGAGAGGAAAGCTGTAACTCAGTGAGACGTATTAACAGAAGACACGGCATTTTCTCAGAATGCTTCTTTCCAGTTTTTAACGGAAGATATTTCCTTTTTCACCATAGTCCCCTATGGGTATCCAAATATCACTTTCCAAATTTCACAAAACTGTCTTAATGAACGGCTTCTTGAGGGAAAAGCTGTAGCTCTTTGAGTTGAACTAACAGAACACAAATCAGTTTTTCAGACAGCTTCTCTTCGGTAAGTATCTTAGGATATTTCCATTTTCACCATAGCCCTCTATGGGCTTCCACATATCACTTTGGAAATTCCTCAAAAACAGTCTTAGCGGAAGGCTTCTTGAGGGGAAAGCTGTAATTCTTTGAGATGAATTAACAGAACAGAAAGCAGTTTCTCGGAAAGCTTCTTTTCATTTTTTAATTGAAGGTATTTCCATTTTCACCATAGCCCTCTATGGGATTCCAAATATCACTATGCAAATTCCACAAGAACAGTGGAAGCGAAAGACTTCGGGAGGGGAAAACTGTAACGCTGTGAGATGAATTAACAGAACACAAAGCAGTTTCTCAGATATCTTCTTTCCAGTTTTTAACGAAAGATATTTCCTTTTTCACGATACTCCTCTATGGGCTTCCAAATATCACTTTGCAAATCCCACAAGAACAGTCTTAGCGAAAGCCTTCTTGACGGGAAAGCTGTAACTCGGTGAGATGATTTAACAGAACACACGGCAGTTTCTCAAAAAGCTTCCTTCCAGTTTTTAACGGAAGATATGTCCTTTTTCACCATAGCCCTCTATGGGCTTCCAAATATCACTTTGCAAATTTCACAAGAATAGTCTCAGTGAACTGCTTCTTGAAGGGAAACCTGTAACTCTGTGAGATGAACTAACAGAACACAAAGCAGTTTATCAGAAAGCTTCTTTACAGTTTTTATCGGAAAATATTTCCTTTTTCACCATTGCCCTCTATGAGATTCTAAATATCACTTTCCAAATTTCAGAAGAACAGTCTTAGTGAACGGCCTCATGAGGGGAAATCTGTGACACTTTGAGATGAATTAACAGAACACAAAGCAGTTTCTCAGAAAGCTTCTTTTCGGATTTTATCTTACTATATTTCCTTTTTCAACATAGCCCTCTATGGTCTTCCAAATATCACTTTGCAAATTACACAAGAACAGTCTTTGTGAAAGACTTCTTGAGGGGAAAGCTGTAACTCTCTGAGATGAATTAACAGAACACAAAGCAGTTTCTCAGAAAGCTTCTTTTCAGTTTTTATCTTAGGATATTTCCTTTTTCAGCATAGCCCTCTATGGGCTTCCAAAAACATTTTGCAAATTCCACAAGAACAGTCTTAGCGAAAGGATTCTGGAGATAAAAGCTGTAAATCTGTAAGATGAATTAAAAGAATTCAAAGCAGTTTCTCAGAAACCTTCTTTTCGTTTTTTATCTTAGGATATTTCCATTTTAACCATAGGGCTATAGGGTTTCCAAATATCACTTTGCAAATTCCAGAAGAAAAGTCTTAGCGAAAGGCTTCTTGAGGGTAAAGCTGTAACTCTGTAAGATGAATTAACAGAACACAAAACATTTTCTCAGAAACCTACTTTTCAGTTTTTACCTTAGGATATTTCCTTTTTCACCATAGCCCTCTATGGGATTCCAATTATCACTTTGAAAATTCCACATGAACAGTCTTAGCGAAAGTCTTCTGGAGGGGAAAGCTGTAACTCTGTGAGAGGAACTAACTGAACACAAAGCAGTTTCTCAGAAAGCTTCTTCCCAGTTTTTAACTGAGGATATTTCCTTTTTCACCATAGCCCTTTTGGGCTTCCAAATATCACTTTGCAAATTCCACAACAACAGCCTTAGCGAAAGGCTTCCTGAGGTAAAAGAGTAACTCTGTGACTTGAATTAACAGAACACAAAGCCGTTTCCCAGAAAGCTTCTTTTCAGTTTTTATCTTGGGATGTTTCCTTTTTCACCATTGCCCTCTATGTGCCTCCAAATATCACTTTGCAATTCCACAAGAACAGTCTTAGTGAACGGCTTCCTGAGGGGAAAGCTGTAGCTCGGTGATATGTACTAACAGAACACACCGCATTTTCTCAGAATGGTTCTTTCCAGTTTTTAACGGAAGATATTTCCTTTTTCACCTTAGCCCTCTATGGGCTTCCAAATATCACTTTGCAAATTTCACAAAACAGTCTTAGTGAACGGCTTCTGGAGGGAAAAGCTGTAGCTCTGTGAGATGAACTAACAGAACACAAAGCAGTTTTTCAGACAGCTTCTTTTCGGTAAGTATCTTACGATATTTCCATTTTCACCATAGCCCTCTATGGGCTTCCACATATCACTTTGGAAATTCCTCAAAAACAGTCTTAGCGGAAGGCTTCTTGAGGGGAAAGCTGTAACTCTTTGAGATGAATTAACAGAACACAAAGCAGTATCTCGGAAAGCTTCTTTTCATTTTTTAACTGAAGTTATTTCCATTTTCACCATAGCCCTCTATGGGATTCCAAATATCACTATGCAAATTCCACAAGAACAGTGGAAGCGAAAGACTTCTGGAGGGGAAAACTGTAACGCTGTGAGATGAATTAACAGAACACAAAGCAGTTTCTCAGATATCTTCTTTCCAGTTTTTAACGAAAGATATTTCCTTTTTCACCATAGTCCTCTATGGGCTTCCAAATATCACTTTGCAAATCCCACAAGAACAGTCTTAGCGAAAGCCTTCTTGACGGGAAAGCTGTAACTCGGTGAGATGATTTAACAGAACACACGGCAGTTTCTCAAAAAGCTTCTTTCCAGTTTTTAACGTAAGATATGTCCTTTTTCACCATAGCCCTCTATGGGCTTCCAAATATCACTTTGCAAATTTCACAAGAACAGTTTTACCGAAAGGCTTCTTGAGAAGAAAGCTGTAACTCTGTGAGATGAATTAACAGAACACAAAGCAGTTTCACAGAAAGCTTCATTTCAGTTTTTATCTTTGGATGTTTTCTTTTTCATCATAGCCCTCTATGTGCCTTCAAATATCACTTTGAAAATTCCACAAGGAAAGTCTTAGTGAACGGCTTCTTGAGGGGAAAACTGTAACTCTGTGAGATGAATTAACAGAACACAAAGCAGTTTCTCAGATAGCTTCTTTCCAGTTTCTAACGGAGGATATTTCCTTTTAAGCCAGCCCTCTATGGGCTTCCAAATATCACTTTGCAAGTTTCACAAGAACAGTCTTAGCGAAA
This sequence comes from Chlorocebus sabaeus, assembly GCF_047675955.1. NCBI lineage: Eukaryota > Metazoa > Chordata > Mammalia > Primates > Cercopithecidae > Chlorocebus > Chlorocebus sabaeus. The sequence goes on along the minus strand of NW_027327474.1, from coordinate 92,578 downwards.
GGCTTCCTGAGGGGAAAGTTGTAACTCTGTGAGATGAATTAACAGAACACAAAGCAGTTTCTCAAAAAGCTTCTTTTCAGTTTTTAACGGAAGATATTTCCTTTTTCAACATAACACTGTATGGGCTTCCAAATATCACTTTGCAAATTCCACAAGAACAGTCTTAGCGAAAGGCTTTTAGAGGGAAATGTTGTAACTATGTGAGATGAATTAACAGAACACAAAGCAATTTCTCAGAAAGCTTCTTTTCAGTTTTTATCTTACGATATTTCCTTTTTCACCATAGACCTCTATGGGCTTCCAAATCTCACTTTGCAAATTCCACAAGAACAGTCTTAGCGAAAGAATTATTGAGTGGAAAGCTGTAACTCTTTGAGGTGAATTAACAGAACAAAAAGGAGTTTCTCAGAAAGCTTCTTTCCGCTTTTTAACAGAAGATATTTCCTTTTTCACCATAGCGCTCTATGGGCTTCCAAATATCATTTTGCAAATCCCACAACAACAGTCTTAGCGAAAGGCTTCTTGAAGGGAAAGCTGTAACTGGGTGAGGTCTATTATCAGAACACCTGGCACTTTCTCAGAAAGCTTCTTTCCAGGTTTTAACTGAAGATATTTCCTTTTTCACCATAGCCCTCTATGGGCTTCCAAATATCACTTTGGAAATTCGACAGCAGCCTTAGCGAAAGGCTTTTAGAGGGAAATGTAACTCTGTGAGATGAATTAACAGAACACAAAGGAGTTTCTCAGAAAGCTTCTTTCCAGTTTTTAACGGAAAATAATTCCTTTTTCACCATAGCCCTCTATGGGATTCTAAATATCACTTTCCAAATTTCAGAAGAACAGTCTTAGTGAACGGCCTCTTGAGGGGAAATCTGTAACTCTCTGAGATGAATTAACAGAACACAAAGCAGTTTCTCAGAAATCTTCTTTCCAGTTTTTAACGGAAGATATGTCCTTTTTCACCATAGCCCTCTATGGTCTTGCAAATATCACTTTGCAAATTCCACAAGAACAGTCTTACCGAAAGGCTTCTTGAGAAGAAAGCTGTAACTCTGTGAGATGAATTAACAGAAAGCAAAGCAGTTTCTCAGAAAATTTCTTTCCAGTTTTTAATGGAAGATATGTCCTTTTTCACCATAGCCCTCTAGGAGTTTTCTAATATCACTTTGCAAATTTCACAAGAATAGTCTCAGTGAACTGCTTCTTGAAGGGAAAGCTGTAACTCTGTGAGATGAACTAACAGAACACAAAGCAGTTTATCAGAAAGCTTCTTTACAGTTTTTAACTGAAGATATTTCCTTTTTCACCATAGCCCTCTAAGGGCTTCCAAATATCACATTGCAAATGCCACAAGAACAGTCTTAGCGAAAGGCTGCTAGAGGGGAAAGCTGTAACTCGGTTAGATGTATTCACAGAACACACGGCAGTATCTCAGAATGCTTCTTTCCAGTTTTTAACGGAAGATATTCCCTTTTTCACCATAGCCCTCTAAGGGCTTCCAAATATCACTTTGCAAATTCCAAAAGAGCAGTCTTAGCGAAAGACTTCTGGAGCGGAAAGCTGTAACTCTCTGAAATGAATTAACAGAACACAGAGCTGTTCCTCAGAAAGCTTCTTTCCAGTTTTCAACCGAAGATATTTTCTTTTTCCCATAGCCCTCTATGGGCTTCCAAATATCACTTAGAAAATTCCACAAGAACAGTCTTAGCGAAAGGCTTCTTGAGGTGAAAGCTGTAACACGGTGAGATGTTTTAACAGAACACTCATCAGTTTCTCAGAAAGCTTCTTTCCAATTTTTAACGTAAGTTATTTCCTTTTTCACCATAGCCCTCTACGGGCTTCTAAGATCACTTTGCAAATTCCACAAGAACAGTCTTAGCGAAAGGCTTCTGGGAGCAAAGCTGTAATTCTGTGAGATGATCTAACAAAACACGAAGCAGTTTCTCAGAAATCTTCTTTTCGGTTTTTAATGGAAGAAATGTCCTTTTTCATCATAGCCCTCAATGGGCTTCCAAATTTCACTTTGCAAATTCCACAAGAACAGTCTTAGCGAAAGGCTTTTTGAGGGGAAAGCTGTAACTCTGGTGACGAATTAACAGAACACAAAACAGTTTCTCAGAAAGCTTCTTTTCAGTTTTCGTCTTAGGATATTTCCTTTTTCACCGTAGCCCTCTATGGGCTTCCAAATATCACTTTGCATATTCCAAAAGAACAACCTTAGTGATCGGCTTCATGATAGGAAAGCTGTAACTCTGTGAGATTAATTAACGGAACACAAAGCAGTTTCTCAGAAAGGTTCTTTCCAGTTTTTAGCGGAAGATATTTCCTTTTTCACCATAGTCCACTATGGGCTTCAAAATATCACTTTGAAAATTCCACAAGAACAGTCTTAGTGAACGGCCTCTTCGGGGGAAATCTGTAACTCTCTGAGATGAATTAACAGAACACAAAGCAGTTTCTCAGAAATCTTCTTTCCAGTTTTTAACGAAAGATATTTCCTTTTTCACCAAAGTCCTCTATGGGATTACAAATATCAGTTTGCAAATTACACAAGAACAGTCTTAGTGAAGGGCTTCTTGAGGGGAAAGCTGTAACACTTTGAGATGAACTAACACAACACAAAGCAGTTTCTCAGACAGCTTCTTTTCGGTTTTTATCTTAGGATATTTCCATTTTCAAAATAGCCCTCTATGGGCTTCCAAGTATCACTTTGCAAATTCCACAAGAACAGTCTTATAGAAAGGCTTCTTGAGGGGAAAGCTGTAACTCGGTGAGATGTATTAACAGAACACACGGCAGTTTCTCAGAAAGCTTCTTTCCAGTTTTTAACGGAAGTTATTTCCCTTTTCACCATAGTCCTCCATGGGCTTCCAAATATCACTTTGCAAATTCCAGAAGAACAGTCTTAGCGAAAGGCTTCTGAAGGGGAAATCTGTAACTCTGTGAGTTGAATTAACAGAACACAAAGCAGTTTCTCACAAATCTTCTTTCCAGTTTTTAACGGAAGTTAGTTCCTTTTTCACCATAGTCCTCTATGGGCTTCCAAATATGACTTTGCAAATTCCACAAGAACAGTCTTAGCGAAAGGCTTCTTGAGGGGGGAAGCTGTAACTCTGTGAGATGAATTAACAGAACACAAAGCAGTCTCTCAGAAAGCTTCTTTCCAGTATTTAACTGAAGATATTTCCTTTTTCACTATAGCCCTGTATGGGCTTCCAAATATCACTTTGGAAATCCCACAAGAACAGTCTTAGCGAAAGGCTTCTTGAGAGAAAAGCTGTACCTCGGTGATATGTACTAACAGAACACACCGCACTTTCTCAGAATGGTTCTTTCCAGTTTTTAACGGAAGATATTTCCTTTTTCACCTTAGCCCTCTATGGGCTTCCAAATATCACTTTGCAAATTTCACAAAACAGTCTTAGTTAACGGCTTCTTGAGGGGAAAGCTGTAACTCTGTGAGTGAACTAACAAAACACAAAGCAGCTTTCCATACAGCTTCTTTTCGGTTTTTATCTTAGGATATTTCCATTTTCACCATAGCCTACTATGGGCATCGAAATATCACTTTGGAAATTCCACAAAAACAGTCTTAGCGGAAGGATTCTTGAGGCAAAAGCAGTAACTCTTTGAGATGAATTAACAGAACACAAAGCAGTTTCTCAGAAAGCTTCTTTTCAGTTTTTAACTGAAGGTATTTCCTTTTTCACCATAGCCCTCTATGGGCTTCAAAATATCACTTTGTAAATTCCACAAGAACAGCCTTAGCGAAAGGCTTCCTGAGGTAAAAGAGTAACTGTGAGTTGAATTAACAGAACACAAAGCAGTTTCTCAGAAAGCTTCTTTTCGGATTTTATCTTACTATATTTCCTTTTTCAACATAGCCCTCTATGGTCTTCCAAATATCACTTTGCAAATTACACAAGAACAGTCTTTGTGAAAGACTTCTTGAGGGGAAAGCTGTAACTCTCTGAGATGAATTAACAGATCACAAAGCAGTTTCTCAGAAAGCTTCTTTTCAGTTTTCATCTTAGGATATTTCCTTTATCAGCGTAGCCCTCTGTGGGCTTCCAAAAACATTTTGCAAATTCCACAAGAACAGTCTTAGCGAAAGGATTCTGGAGATAAAAGCTGTAAATCAGTAAGATGAATTAAGAGAATTCAAAGCAGTTTCTCAGAAACCTTCTTTTCGTTTTTTATCTTAGGATATTTCCATTTTAACCATAGGGCTATAGGGTTTCCAAATATCACTTTGCAAATTCCAGAAGAAAAGTCTTAGCGAAAGGCTTCTTGAGGGTAAAGCTGTAACTCTGTAAGATGAATTAACAGAACACAAAACATTTTCTCAGAAACCTACTTTTCAGTTTTTACCTTAGGATATTTCCTTTTTCACCATAGCCCTCTATGGGATTCCAATTATCACTTTGAAAATTCCACATGAACAGTCTTAGTGAAAGTCTTCTTGAGGGGAAAGCTGTAACTCTGTGAGAGGAACTAACTGAACACAAAGCAGTTTCTCAGAAAGCTTCTTTCCAGTTTTTAACTGAGGATATTTCCTTTTTCACCATAGCCCTTTTGGGCTTCCACATATCACTTTGCAAATTTCACAAGAGCAGTCTTAGCGAAAGGCTTCTTGAGGGGAAAGCTCTAACTCTGTGAGATGAATTACCAGAACACAAAGCATTTTCTCACAAATCTTCGTTCCAGTTTTTAACGGAGGATATTTTCTTTCTCACCATAGTTCTCTATGGGCTTCCAAATATCACATTGCAAATCCCACAAGAACAGTCTTAGCGAAAGGCTTCTTGAGAGGAAAGCTGTAACTCAGTGAGACGTATTAACAGAAGACACGGCATTTTCTCAGAATGCTTCTTTCCAGTTTTTAACGGAAGATATTTCCTTTTTCACCATAGTCCCCTATGGGTATCCAAATATCACTTTCCAAATTTCACAAAACTGTCTTAATGAACGGCTTCTTGAGGGAAAAGCTGTAGCTCTTTGAGTTGAAACAACAGAACACAAATCAGTTTTTCAGACAGCTTCTCTTCGGTAAGTATCTTAGGATATTTCCATTTTCACCATAGCCCTCTATGGGCTTCCACATATCACTTTGGAAATTCCTCAAAAACAGTCTTAGTGGAAGGCTTCTTGAGGGGAAAGCTGTAATTCTTTGAGATGAATTAACAGAAGAGAAAGCAGTTTCTCGGAAAGCTTCTTTTCATTTTTTAATTGAAGGTATTTCCATTTTCACCATAGCCCTCTATGGGATTCCAAATATCACTATGCAAATTCCACAAGAACAGTGGAAGCGAAAGACTTCGGGAGGGGAAAACTGTAACGCTGTGAGATGAATTAACAGAACACAAAGCAGTTTCTCAGATATCTTCTTTCCAGTTTTTAACGAAAGATATTTCCTTTTTCACGATAGTCCTCTATGGGCTTCCAAATATCACTTTGCAAATCCCACAAGAACAGTCTTAGCGAAAGCCTTCTTGACGGGAAAGCTGTAACTCGGTGAGATGATTTAACAGAACACACGGCAGTTTCTCAAAAAGCTTCTTTCCAGTTTTTAACGGAAGATATGTCCTTTTTCACCATAGCCCTCTATGGGCTTCCAAATATCACTTTGCAAATTTCACAAGAATAGTCTCAGTGAACTGCTTCTTGAAGGGAAACCTGTAACTCTGTGAGATGAACTAACAGAACACAAAGCAGTTTATCAGAAAGCTTCTTTACAGTTTTTATCGGAAAATATTTCCTTTTTCACCATTGCCCTCTATGAGATTCTAAATATCACTTTCCAAATTTCAGAAGAACAGTCTTAGTGAACGGCCTCATGAGGGGAAATCTGTGACACTTTGAGATGAATTAACAGAACACAAAGCAGTTTCTCAGAAAGCTTCTTTTCGGATTTTATCTTACTATATTTCCTTTTTCAACATAGCCCTCTATGGTCTTCCAAATATCACTTTGCAAATTACACAAGAACAGTCTTTGTGAAAGACTTCTTGAGGGGAAAGCTGTAACTCTCTGAGATGAATTAACAGAACACAAAGCAGTTTCTCAGAAAGCTTCTTTTCAGTTTTTATCTTAGGATATTTCCTTTTTCAGCATAGCCCTCTATGGGCTTCCAAAAACATTTTGCAAATTCCACAAGAACAGTCTTAGCGAAAGGATTCTGGAGATAAAAGCTGTAAATCTGTAAGATGAATTAAAAGAATTCAAAGCAGTTTGTCAGAAACCTTCTTTTCGTTTTTTATCTTAGGATATTTCCATTTTAACCATAGGGCTATAGGGTTTCCAAATATCACTTTGCAAATTCCAGAAGAAAAGTCTTAGCGAAAGGCTTCTTGAGGGTAAAGCTGTAACTCTGTAAGATGAATTAACAGAACACAAAACATTTTCTCAGAAACCTACTTTTCAGTTTTTACCTTAGGATATTTCCTTTTTCACCGTAGCCCTCTATGGGATTCCAATTATCACTTTGAAAATTCCACATGAACAGTCTTAGCGAAAGTCTTCTTGAGGGGAAAGCTGTAACTCTGTGAGAGGAACTAACTGAACACAAAGCAGTTTCTCAGAAAGCTTCTTCCCAGTTTTTAACTGAGGATATTTCCGTTTTCACCATAGCCCTTTTGGGCTTCCAAATATCACTTTGCAAATTCCACAAGAACAGCCTTAGCGAAAGGCTTCCTGAGGTAAAAGAGTAACTCTGTGACTTGAATTAACAGAACACAAAGCCGTTTCCCAGAAAGCTTCTTTTCAGTTTTTTTCTTGGGATGTTTCCTTTTTCACCATTGCCCTCTATGTGCCTCCAAATATCACTTTGCAATTCCACAAGAACAGTCTTAGTGAACGGCTTCCTGAGGGGAAAGCTGTAGCTCGGTGATATGTACTAACAGAACACACCGCATTTTCTCAGAATGGTTCTTTCCAGTTTTTAACGGAAGATATTTCCTTTTTCACCTTAGCCCTCTATGGGCTTCCAAATATCACTTTGCAAATTTCACAAAACAGTCTTAGTGAACGGCTTCTTGAGGGAAAAGCTGTAGCTCTGTGAGATGAACTAACAGAACACAAAGCAGTTTTTCAGACAGCTTCTTTTCGGTAAGTATCTTACGATATTTCCATTTTCACCATAGCCCTCTATGGGCTTCCACATATCACTTTGGAAATTCCTCAAAAACAGTCTTAGCGGAAGGCTTCTTGAGGGGAAAGCTGTAACTCTTTGAGATGAATTAACAGAACACAAAGCAGTTTCTCGGAAAGCTTCTTTTCATTTTTTAACTGAAGTTATTTCCATTTTCACCATAGCCCTCTATGGGATTCCAAATATCACTATGCAAATTCCACAAGAACAGTGGAAGCGAAAGACTTCTGGAGGGGAAAACTGTAACGCTGTGAGATGAATTAACAGAACACAAAGCAGTTTCTCAGATATCTTCTTTCCAGTTTTTAACGAAAGATATTTCCTTTTTCACCGTAGTCCTCTATGGGCTTCCAAATATCACTTTGCAAATCCCACAAGAACAGTCTTAGCGAAAGCCTTCTTGACGGGAAAGCTGTAACTCGGTGAGATGATTTAACAGAACACACGGCAGTTTCTCAAAAATCTTCTTTCCAGTTTTTAACGGAAGATATGTCCTTTTTCACCATAGCCCTCTATGGGCTTCCAAATATCACTTTGCAAATTCCACAAGAACAGTTTTACCGAAAGGCTTCTTGAGAAGAAAGCTGTAACTCTGTGAGATGAATTAACAGAACACAAAGCAGTTTCACAGAGAGCTTCATTTCAATTTTTATCTTTGGATGTTTTCTTTTTCATCATAGCCCTCTATGTGCCTTCAAATATCACTTTGAAAATTCCACAAGGAAAGTCTTAGTGAACGGCTTCTTGAGGGGAAAACTGTAACTCTGTGAGATGAATTAACAGAACACAAAGCAGTTTCTCAGATAGCTTCTTTCCAGTTTCTAACGGAGGAGATTTCCTTTTAAGCCAGCCCTCTATGGGCTTCCAAATATCACTTTGCAAGTTTCACAAGAACAGTCTTAGCGAAAGGCTTCCTGAGGGGAAAGTTGTAACTCTGTGAGATGAATTAACAGAACACAAAGCAGTTTCTCAAAAAGCTTCTTTTCAGTTTTTAACAGAAGATATTTCCTTTTTCAACATAACACTGTATGGGCTTCCAAATATCACTTTGCAAATTCCACAAGAACAGTCTTAGCGAAAGGCTTTTAGAGGGAAATGTTGTAACTATGTGAGATGAATTAACAGAACACAAAGCAATTTCTCAGAAAGCTTCTTTTCAGTTTTTATCTTACGATATTTCCTTTGTCACCATAGACCTCTATGGGCTTCCAAATCTCACTTTGCAAATTCCACAAGAACAGTCTTAGCGAAAGAATTATTGAGTGGAAAGCTGTAACTCTTTGAGGTGAATTAACAGAACAAAAAGGAGTTTCTCAGAAAGCTTCTTTCCGCTTTTTAACAGAAGATATTTCCTTTTTCACCATAGCGCTCTATGGGCTTCCAAATATCATTTTGCAAATCCCACAACAACAGTCTTAGCGAAAGGCTTCTTGAAGGGAAAGCTGTAACTGGGTGAGGTCTATTATCAGAACACCTGGCACTTTCTCAGAAAGCTTCTTTCCAGGTTTTAACTGAAGATATTTCCTTTTTCACCATAGCCCTCTATGGGCTTCCAAATATCACTTTGGAAATTCGACAGCAGCCTTAGCGAAAGGCTTTTAGAGGGAAATGTAACTCTGTGAGATGAATTAACAGAACACAAAGGAGTTTCTCAGAAAGCTTCTTTCCAGTTTTTAACGGAAAATAATTCCTTTTTCACCATAGCCCTCTATGGGATTCTAAATATCACTTTCCAAATTTCAGAAGAACAGTCTTAGTGAACGGCCTCTTGAGGGGAAATCTGTAACTCTCTGAGATGAATTAACAGAACACAAAGCAGTTTCTCAGAAATCTTCTTTCCAGTTTTTAACGGAAGATATGTCCTTTTTCACCATAGCCCTCTATGGTCTTGCAAATATCACTTTGCAAATTCCACAAGAACAGTCTTACCGAAAGGCTTCTTGAGAAGAAAGCTGTAACTCTGTGAGATGAATTAACAGAAAGCAAAGCAGTTTCTCAGAAAATTTCTTTCCAGTTTTTAATGGAAGATATGTCCTTTTTCACCATAGCCCTCTAGGAGTTTTCTAATATCACTTTGCAAATTTCACAAGAATAGTCTCAGTGAACTGCTTCTTGAAGGGAAAGCTGTAACTCTGTGAGATGAACTAACAGAACACAAAGCAGTTTATCAGAAAGCTTCTTTACAGTTTTTAACTGAAGATATTTCCTTTTTCACCATAGCCCTCTAAGGGCTTCCAAATATCACATTGCAAATGCCACAAGAACAGTCTTAGCGAAAGGCTGCTAGAGGGGAAAGCTGTAACTCGGTTAGATGTATTCACAGAACACACGGCAGTATCTCAGAATGCTTCTTTCCAGTTTTTAACGGAAGATATTCCCTTTTTCACCATAGCCCTCTAAGGGCTTCCAAATATCACTTTGCAAATTCCAAAAGAGCAGTCTTAGCGAAAGACTTCTGGAGCGGAAAGCTGTAACTCTCTGAAATGAATTAACAGAACACAGAGCTGTTCCTCAGAAAGCTTCTTTCCAGTTTTCAACCGAAGATATTTTCTTTTTCCCATAGCCCTCTATGGGCTTCCAAATATCACTTAGAAAATTCCACAAGAACAGTCTTAGCGAAAGGCTTCTTGAGGTGAAAGCTGTAACACGGTGAGATGTTTTAACAGAACACTCATCAGTTTCTCAGAAAGCTTCTTTCCAATTTTTAACGTAAGTTATTTCCTTTTTCACCATAGCCCTCTACGGGCTTCTAAGATCACTTTGCAAATTCCACAAGAACAGTCTTAGCGAAAGGCTTCTGGGAGCAAAGCTGTAATTCTGTGAGATGATCTAACAAAACACGAAGCAGTTTCTCAGAAATCTTCTTTTCGGTTTTTAATGGAAGAAATGTCCTTTTTCATCATAGCCCTCAATGGGCTTCCAAATTTCACTTTGCAAATTCCACAAGAACAGTCTTAGCGAAAGGCTTTTTGAGGGGAAAGCTGTAACTCTGGTGACGAATTAACAGAACACAAAACAGTTTCTCAGAAAGCTTCTTTTCAGTTTTCGTCTTAGGATATTTCCTTTTTCACCGTAGCCCTCTATGGGCTTCCAAATATCACTTTGCATATTCCAAAAGAACAACCTTAGTGATCGGCTTCATGATAGGAAAGCTGTAACTCTGTGAGATTAATTAACGGAACACAAAGCAGTTTCTCAGAAAGGTTCTTTCCAGTTTTTAGCGGAAGATATTTCCTTTTTCACCATAGTCCACTATGGGCTTCAAAATATCACTTTGAAAATTCCACAAGAACAGTCTTAGTGAACGGCCTCTTCGGGGGAAATCTGTAACTCTCTGAGATGAATTAACAGAACACAAAGCAGTTTCTCAGAAATCTTCTTTCCAGTTTTTAACGAAAGATATTTCCTTTTTCACCAAAGTCCTCTATGGGATTACAAATATCAGTTTGCAAATTACACAAGAACAGTCTTAGTGAAGGGCTTCTTGAGGGGAAAGCTGTAACACTTTGAGATGAACTAACACAACACAAAGCAGTTTCTCAGACAGCTTCTTTTCGGTTTTTATCTTAGGATATTTCCATTTTCAAAATAGCCCTCTATGGGCTTCCAAGTATCACTTTGCAAATTCCACAAGAACAGTCTTATAGAAAGGCTTCTTGAGGGGAAAGCTGTAACTCGGTGAGATGTATTAACAGAACACACGGCAGTTTCTCAGAAAGCTTATTTCCAGTTTTTAACGGAAGTTATTTCCCTTTTCACCATAGTCCTCCATGGGCTTCCAAATATCACTTTGCAAATTCCAGAAGAACAGTCTTAGCGAAAGGCTTCTGAAGGGGAAATCTGTAACTCTGTGAGTTGAATTAACAGAACACAAAGCAGTTTCTCACAAATCTTCTTTCCAGTTTTTAACGGAAGTTAGTTCCTTTTTCACCATAGTCCTCTATGGGCTTCCAAATATGACTTTGCAAATTCCACAAGAACAGTCTTAGCGAAAGGCTTCTTGAGGGGGGAAGCTGTAACTCTGTGAGATGAATTAACAGAACACAAAGCAGTCTCTCAGAAAGCTTCTTTCCAGTATTTAACTGAAGATATTTCCTTTTTCACTATAGCCCTCTATGGGCTTCCAAATATCACTTTGGAAATCCCACAAGAACAGTCTTAGCGAAAGGCTTCTTGAGAGAAAAGCTGTACCTCGGTGATATGTACTAACAGAACACACCGCACTTTCTCAGAATGGTTCTTTCCAGTTTTTAACGGAAGATATTTCCTTTTTCACCTTAGCCCTCTATGGGCTTCCAAATATCACTTTGCAAATTCCACAAAACAGTCTTAGTTAACGGCTTCTTGAGGGGAAAGCTGTAACTCTGTGAGTGAACTAACAAAACACAAAGCAGCTTTCCATACAGCTTCTTTTCGGTTTTTATCTTAGGATATTTCCATTTTCACCATAGCCTACTATGGGCATCGAAATATCACTTTGGAAATTCCACAAAAACAGTCTTAGCGGAAGGATTCTTGAGGCAAAAGCAGTAACTCTTTGAGATGAATTAACAGAACACAAAGCAGTTTCTCAGAAAGCTTCTTTTCAGTTTTTAACTGAAGGTATTTCCTTTTTCACCATAGCCCTCTATGGGCTTCAAAATATCACTTTGTAAATTCCACAAGAACAGCCTTAGCGAAAGGCTTCCTGAGGTAAAAGAGTAACTGTGAGTTGAATTAACAGAACACAAAGCAGTTTCTCAGAAAGCTTCTTTTCGGATTTTATCTTACTATATTTCCTTTTTCAACATAGCCCTCTATGGTCTTCCAAATATCACTTTGCAAATTACACAAGAACAGTCTTTGTGAAAGACTTCTTGAGGGGAAAGCTGTAACTCTCTGAGATGAATTAACAGATCACAAAGCAGCTTCTCAGAAAGCTTCTTTTCAGTTTTCATCTTAGGATATTTCCTTTATCAGCGTAGCCCTCTGTGGGCTTCCAAAAACATTTTGCAAATTCCACAAGAACAGTCTTAGCGAAAGGATTCTGGAGATAAAAGCTGTAAATCAGTAAGATGAATTAAGAGAATTCAAAGCAGTTTCTCAGAAACCTTCTTTTCGTTTTTTATCTTAGGATATTTCCATTTTAACCATAGGGCTATAGGGTTTCCAAATATCACTTTGCAAATTCCAGAAGAAAAGTCTTAGCGAAAGGCTTCTTGAGGGTAAAGCTGTAACTCTGTAAGATGAATTAACAGAACACAAAACATTTTCTCAGAAACCTACTTTTCAGTTTTTACCTTAGGATATTTCCTTTTTCACCATAGCCCTCTATGGGATTCCAATTATCACTTTGAAAATTCCACATGAACAGTCTTAGTGAAAGTCTTCTTGAGGGGAAAGCTGTAACTCTGTGAGAGGAACTAACTGAACACAAAGCAGTTTCTCAGAAAGCTTCTTTCCAGTTTTTAACTGAGGATATTTCCTTTTTCACCATAGCCCTTTTGGGCTTCCACATATCACTTTGCAAATTTCACAAGAGCAGTCTTAGCGAAAGGCTTCTTGAGGGGAAAGCTCTAACTCTGTGAGATGAATTACCAGAACACAAAGCATTTTCTCACAAATCTTCGTTCCAGTTTTTAACGGAGGATATTTTCTTTCTCACCATAGTTCTCTATGGGCTTCCAAATATCACATTGCAAATCCCACAAGAACAGTCTTAGCGAAAGGCTTCTTGAGAGGAAAGCTGTAACTCAGTGAGACGTATTAACAGAAGACACGGCATTTTCTCAGAATGCTTCTTTCCAGTTTTTAACGGAAGATATTTCCTTTTTCACCATAGTCCCCTATGGGTATCCAAATATCACTTTCCAAATTTCACAAAACTGTCTTAATGAACGGCTTCTTGAGGGAAAAGCTGCAGCTCTTTGAGTTGAACTAACAGAACACAAATCAGTTTTTCAGACAGCTTCTCTTCGGTAAGTATCTTAGGATATTTCCATTTTCACCATAGCCCTCTATGGGCTTCCACATATCACTTTGGAAATTCCTCAAAAACAGTCTTAGCGGAAGGCTTCTTGAGGGGAAAGCTGTAATTCTTTGAGATGAATTAACAGAACAGAAAGCAGTTTCTCGGAAAGCTTCTTTTCATTTTTTAATTGAAGGTATTTCCATTTTCACCATAGCCCTCTATGGGATTCCAAATATCACTATGCAAATTTCACAAGAACAGTGGAAGCGAAAGACTTCGGGAAGGGAAAAATGTAACGCTGTGAGATGAATTAACAGAACACACAGCAGTTTCTCAGATATCTTCTTTCCAGTTTTTAACGAAAGATATTTCCTTTTTCACCATAGTCCTCTATGGGCTTCCAAATAACACTTTACAAATCCCACAAGAACAGTCTTAGCGAAAGCCTTCTTGAGGGGAAAGCTGTAACTCGGTGAGATGCTTTAACAGAACACACGGCAGTTTCTCAAAAAGCTTCTTTCCAGTTTTTAACGGAAGATATTTCCTTTTTCACCATAGCCCTCAAGGAGTTTTCTAATATCACTTTGCAAATTTCACAAGAATAGTCTCAGTGAACTGCTTCTTGAAGGGAAACCTGTAACTCTGTGAGATGAACTAACAGAACACAAAGCAGTTTATCAGAAAGCTTCTTTACAGTTTTTATCGGAAAATATTTCCTTTTTCACCATTGCCCTCTATGAGATTCTAAATATCACTTTCCAAATTTCAGAAGAACAGTCTTAGTGAACGGCCTCATGAGGGGAAATCTGTGACACTTTGAGATGAATTAACAGAACACAAAGCAGTTTCTCAGAAAGCTTCTTTTCGGATTTTATCTTACTATATTTCCTTTTTCAACATAGCCCTCTATGGTCTTCCAAATATCACTTTGCAAATTACATAAGAACAGTCTTTGTGAAAGACTTCTTGAGGGGAAAGCTGTAACTCTCTGAGATGAATTAACAGCACACAAAGCAGTTTCTCAGAAAGCTTCTTTTCAGTTTTTATCTTAGGATATTTCCTTTTTCAGCATAGCCCTCTATGGGCTTCCAAAAACATTTTGCAAATTCCACAAGAACAGTCTTAGCGAAAGGATTCTGGAGATAAAAGCTGTAAATCTGTAAGATGAATTAAAAGAATTCAAAGCAGTTTCTCAGAAACCTTCTTTTTGTTTTTTATCTTACGATATTTCCATTTTAACCATAGGGCTATAGGGTTTCCAAATATCACTTTGCAAATTCCAGAAGAAAAGTCTTAGCGAAAGGCTTCTTGAGGGTAAAGCTGTAACTCTGTAAGATGAATTAACAGAACACAAAAGATTTTCTCAGAAACCTATTTTTCAGTTTTTACCTTAGGATATTTCCTTTTTCACCATAGCCCTCTATGGGATTCCAATTATCACTTTGAGAATTCCACATGAACAGTCTTAGCGAAAGTCTTCTTGAGGGGAAAGCTGTAACTCTGTGAGAGGAACTAACTGAACACAAAGCAGTTTCTCAGAAAGCTTCTTCCCAGTTTTTAACTGAGGATATTTCCTTTTTCACCATAGCCCTTTTGGGCTTCCAAATATCACTTTGCGAATTCCACAACAACAGCCTTAGCGAAAGGCTTCCTGAGGTAAAAGAGTAACTCTGTGACTTGAATTAACAGAACACAAAGCCGTTTCCCAGAAAGCTTCTTTTCAGTTTTTATCTTGGGATGTTTCCTTTTTCACCATTGCCCTCTATGTGCCTCCAAATATCACTTTGCAATTCCACAAGAACAGTCTTAGTGAACGGCTTCCTGAGGGGAAAGCTGTAGCTCGGTGATATGTACTAACAGAACACACCGCATTTTCTCAGAATGGTTCTTTCCAGTTTTTAACGGAAGATATTTCCTTTTTCACCTTAGCCCTCTATGGGCTTCCAAATATCACTTTGCAAATTTCACAAAACAGTCTTAGTGAACGGCTTCTTGAGGGAAAAGCTGTAGCTCTGTGAGATGAACTAACAGAACACAAAGCAGTTTTTCAGACAGCTTCTTTTCGGTAAGTATCTTACGATATTTCCATTTTCACCATAGCCCTCTATGGGCTTCCACATATCACTTTGGAAATTCCTCAAAAACAGTCTTAGCGGAAGGCTTCTTGAGGGGAAAGCTGTAACTCTTTGAGATGAATTAACAGAACACAAAGCAGTTTCTCGGAAAGCTTCTTTTCATTTTTTAACTGAAGTTATTTCCATTTTCACCATAGCCCTCTATGGGATTCCAAATATCACTATGCAAATTCCACAAGAACAGTGGAAGCGAAAGACTTCTGGAGGGGAAAACTGTAACGCTGTGAGATGAATTAACAGAACACAAAGCAGTTTCTCAGATATCTTCTTTCCAGTTTTTAACGAAAGATATTTCCTTTTTCACCATAGTCCTCTATGGGCTTCCAAATATCACTTTGCAAATCCCACAAGAACAGTCTTAGCGAAAGCCTTCTTGACGGGAAAGCTGTAACTCGGTGAGATGATTTAACAGAACACACGGCAGTTTCTCAAAAAGCTTCTTTCCAGTTTTTAACGGAAGATATGTCCTTTTTCACCATAGCCCTCTATGGGCTTCCAAATATCACTTTGCAAATTCCACAAGAACAGTTTTACCGAAAGGCTTCTTGAGAAGAAAGCTGTAACTCTGTGAGATGAATTAACAGAACACAAAGCAGTTTCACAGAGAGCTTCATTTCAATTTTTATCTTTGGATGTTTTCTTTTTCATCATAGCCCTCTATGTGCCTTCAAATATCACTTTGAAAATTCCACAAGGAAAGTCTTAGTGAACGGCTTCTTGAGGGGAAAACTGTAACTCTGTGAGATGAATTAACAGAACACAAAGCAGTTTCTCAGATAGCTTCTTTCCAGTTTCTAACGGAGGAGATTTCCTTTTAAGCCAGCCCTCTATGGGCTTCCAAATATCACTTTGCAAGTTTCACAAGAACAGTCTTAGCGAAAGGCTTCCTGAGGGGAAAGTTGTAACTCTGTGAGATGAATTAACAGAACACAAAGCAGTTTCTCAAAAAGCTTCTTTTCAGTTTTTAACGGAAGATATTTCCTTTTTCAACATAACACTGTATGGGCTTCCAAATATCACTTTGCAAATTCCACAAGAACAGTCTTAGCGAAAGGCTTTTAGAGGGAAATGTTGTAACTATGTGAGATGAATTAACAGAACACAAAGCAATTTCTCAGAAAGCTTCTTTTCAGTTTTTATCTTACGATATTTCCTTTGTCACCATAGACCTCTATGGGCTTCCAAATCTCACTTTGCAAATTCCACAAGAACAGTCTTAGCGAAAGAATTATTGAGTGGAAAGCTGTAACTCTTTGAGGTGAATTAACAGAACAAAAAGGAGTTTCTCAGAAAGCTTCTTTCCGCTTTTTAACAGAAGATATTTCCTTTTTCACCATAGCGCTCTATGGGCTTCCAAATATCATTTTGCAAATCCCACAACAACAGTCTTAGCGAAAGGCTTCTTGAAGGGAAAGCTGTAACTGGGTGAGGTCTATTATCAGAACACCTGGCACTTTCTCAGAAAGCTTCTTTCCAGGTTTTAACTGAAGATATTTCCTTTTTCACCATAGCCCTCTATGGGCTTCCAAATATCACTTTGGAAATTCGACAGCAGCCTTAGCGAAAGGCTTTTAGAGGGAAATGTAACTCTGTGAGATGAATTAACAGAACACAAAGGAGTTTCTCAGAAAGCTTCTTTCCAGTTTTTAACGGAAAATAATTCCTTTTTCACCATAGCCCTCTATGGGATTCTAAATATCACTTTCCAAATTTCAGAAGAACAGTCTTAGTGAACGGCCTCTTGAGGGGAAATCTGTAACTCTCTGAGATGAATTAACAGAACACAAAGCAGTTTCTCAGAAATCTTCTTTCCAGTTTTTAACGGAAGATATGTCCTTTTTCACCATAGCCCTCTATGGTCTTGCAAATATCACTTTGCAAATTCCACAAGAACAGTCTTACCGAAAGGCTTCTTGAGAAGAAAGCTGTAACTCTGTGAGATGAATTAACAGAAAGCAAAGCAGTTTCTCAGAAAATTTCTTTCCAGTTTTTAATGGAAGATATGTCCTTTTTCACCATAGCCCTCTAGGAGTTTTCTAATATCACTTTGCAAATTTCACAAGAATAGTCTCAGTGAACTGCTTCTTGAAGGGAAAGCTGTAACTCTGTGAGATGAACTAACAGAACTCAAAGCAGTTTATCAGAAAGCTTCTTTACAGTTTTTAACTGAAGATATTTCCTTTTTCACCATAGCCCTCTAAGGGCTTCCAAATATCACATTGCAAATGCCACAAGAACAGTCTTAGCGAAAGGCTGCTAGAGGGGAAAGCTGTAACTCGGTTAGATGTATTCACAGAACACACGGCAGTATCTCAGAATGCTTCTTTCCAGTTTTTAACGGAAGATATTCCCTTTTTCACCATAGCCCTCTAAGGGCTTCCAAATATCACTTTGCAAATTCCAAAAGAGCAGTCTTAGCGAAAGACTTCTGGAGCGGAAAGCTGTAACTCTCTGAAATGAATTAACAGAACACAGAGCTGTTCCTCAGAAAGCTTCTTTCCAGTTTTCAACCGAAGATATTTTCTTTTTCCCATAGCCCTCTATGGGCTTCCAAATATCACTTAGAAAATTCCACAAGAACAGTCTTAGCGAAAGGCTTCTTGAGGTGAAAGCTGTAACACGGTGAGATGTTTTAACAGAACACTCATCAGTTTCTCAGAAAGCTTCTTTCCAATTTTTAACGTAAGTTATTTCCTTTTTCACCATAGCCCTCTACGGGCTTCTAAGATCACTTTGCAAATTCCACAAGAACAGTCTTAGCGAAAGGCTTCTGGGAGCAAAGCTGTAATTCTGTGAGACGATCTAACAAAACACGAAGCAGTTTCTCAGAAATCTTCTTTTCGGTTTTTAATGGAAGAAATGTCCTTTTTCATCATAGCCCTCAATGGGCTTCCAAATTTCACTTTGCAAATTCCACAAGAACAGTCTTAGCGAAAGGCTTTTTGAGGGGAAAGCTGTAACTCTGGTGACGAATTAACAGAACACAAAGCAGTTTCTCAGAAAGCTTCTTTTCAGTTTTCGTCTTAGGATATTTCCTTTTTCACCGTAGCCCTCTATGGGCTTCCAAATATCACTTTGCATATTCCAAAAGAACAACCTTAGTGATCGGCTTCATGATAGGAAAGCTGTAACTCTGTGAGATTAATTAACGGAACACAAAGCAGTTTCTCAGAAAGGTTCTTTCCAGTTTTTAGCGGAAGATATTTCCTTTTTCACCATAGTCCACTATGGGCTTCAAAATATCACTTTGAAAATTCCACAAGAACAGTCTTAGTGAACGGCCTCTTCGGGGGAAATCTGTAACTCTCTGAGATGAATTAACAGAACACAAAGCAGTTTCTCAGAAATCTTCTTTCCAGTTTTTAATGAAAGATATTTCCTTTTTCACCAAAGTCCTCTATGGGATTACAAATATCAGTTTGCAAATTACACAAGAACAGTCTTAGTGAAGGGCTTCTTGAGGGGAAAGCTGTAACACTTTGAGATGAACTAACACAACACAAAGCAGTTTCTCAGACAGCTTCTTTTCGGTTTTTATCTTAGGATATTTCCATTTTCAAAATAGCCCTCTATGGGCTTCCAAGTATCACTTTGCAAATTCCACAAGAACAGTCTTATAGAAAGGCTTCTTGAGGGGAAAGCTGTAACTCGTTGAGATGTATTAACAGAACACACGGCAGTTTCTCAGAAAGCTTCTTTCCAGTTTTTAACGGAAGTTATTTCCCTTTTCACCATAGTCCTCCATGGGCTTCCAAATATCACTTTGCAAATTCCAGAAGAACAGTCTTAGCGAAAGGCTTCTGAAGGGGAAATCTGTAACTCTGTGAGTTGAATTAACAGAACACAAAGCAGTTTCTCACAAATCTTCTTTCCAGTTTTTAACGGAAGTTAGTTCCTTTTTCACCATAGTCCTCTATGGGCTTCCAAATATGACTTTGCAAATTCCACAAGAACAGTCTTAGCGAAAGGCTTCTTGAGGGGGGAAGCTGTAACTCTGTGAGATGAATTAACAGAACACAAAGCAGTCTCTCAGAAAGCTTCTTTCCAGTATTTAACTGAAGATATTTCCTTTTTCACTATAGCCCTGTATGGGCTTCCAAATATCACTTTGGAAATCCCACAAGAACAGTCTTAGCGAAAGGCTTCTTGAGAGAAAAGCTGTACCTCGGTGATATGTACTAACAGAACACACCGCACTTTCTCAGAATGGTTCTTTCCAGTTTTTAACGGAAGATATTTCCTTTTTCACCTTAGCCCTCTATGGGCTTCCAAATATCACTTTGCAAATTTCACAAAACAGTCTTAGTTAACGGCTTCTTGAGGGGAAAGCTGTAACTCTGTGAGTGAACTAACAAAACACAAAGCAGCTTTCCATACAGCTTCTTTTCGGTTTTTATCTTAGGATATTTCCATTTTCACCATAGCCTACTATGGGCATCGAAATATCACTTTGGAAATTCCACAAAAACAGTCTTAGCGGAAGGATTCTTGAGGCAAAAGCAGTAACTCTTTGAGATGAATTAACAGAACACAAAGCAGTTTCTCAGAAAGCTTCTTTTCAGTTTTTAACTGAAGGTATTTCCTTTTTCACCATAGCCCTCTATGGGCTTCAAAATATCACTTTGTAAATTCCACAAGAACAGCCTTAGCGAAAGGCTTCCTGAGGTAAAAGAGTAACTGTGAGTTGAATTAACAGAACACAAAGCAGTTTCTCAGAAAGCTTCTTTTCGGATTTTATCTTACTATATTTCCTTTTTCAACATAGCCCTCTATGGTCTTCCAAATATCACTTTGCAAATTACACAAGAACAGTCTTTGTGAAAGACTTCTTGAGGGGAAAGCTGTAACTCTCTGAGATGAATTAACAGATCACAAAGCAGTTTCTCAGAAAGCTTCTTTTCAGTTTTCATCTTAGGATATTTCCTTTATCAGCGTAGCCCTCTATGGGCTTCCAAAAACATTTTGCAAATTCCACAAGAACAGTCTTAGCGAAAGGATTCTGGAGATAAAAGCTGTAAATCAGTAAGATGAATTAAGAGAATTCAAAGCAGTTTCTCAGAAACCTTCTTTTCGTTTTTTATCTTAGGATATTTCCATTTTAACCATAGGGCTATAGGGTTTCCAAATATCACTTTGCAAATTCCAGAAGAAAAGTCTTAGCGAAAGGCTTCTTGAGGGTAAAGCTGTAACTCTGTAAGATGAATTAACAGAACACAAAACATTTTCTCAGAAACCTACTTTTCAGTTTTTACCTTAGGATATTTCCTTTTTCACCATAGCCCTCTATGGGATTCCAATTATCACTTTGAAAATTGCACATGAACAGTCTTAGTGAAAGTCTTCTTGAGGGGAAAGCTGTAACTCTGTGAGAGGAACTAACTGAACACAAAGCAGTTTCTCAGAAAGCTCCTTTCCAGTTTTTAACTGAGGATATTTCCTTTTTCACCATAGCCCTTTTGGGCTTCCACATATCACTTTGCAAATTTCACAAGAGCAGTCTTAGCGAAAGGCTTCTTGAGGGGAAAGCTCTAACTCTGTGAGATGAATTACCAGAACACAAAGCATTTTCTCACAAATCTTCCTTCCAGTTTTTGACGGAGGATATTTTCTTTCTCACCATAGTTCTCTATGGGCTTCCAAATATCACATTGCAAATCCCACAAGAACAGTCTTAGCGAAAGGCTTCTTGAGAGGAAAGCTGTAACTCAGTGAGACGTATTAACAGAAGACACGGCATTTTCTCAGAATGCTTCTTTCCAGTTTTTAACGGAAGATATTTCCTTTTTCACCATAGTCCCCTATGGGTATCCAAATATCACTTTCCAAATTTCACAAAACTGTCTTAATGAACGGCTTCTTGAGGGAAAAGCTGTAGCTCTTTGAGTTGAACTAACAGAACACAAATCAGTTTTTCAGACAGCTTCTCTTCGGTAAGTATCTTAGGATATTTCCATTTTCACCATAGCCCTCTATGGGCTTCCACATATCACTTTGGAAATTCCTCAAAAACAGTCTTAGCGGAAGGCTTCTTGAGGGGAAAGCTGTAATTCTTTGAGATGAATTAACAGAACAGAAAGCAGTTTCTCGGAAAGCTTCTTTTCATTTTTTAATTGAAGGTATTTCCATTTTCACCATAGCCCTCTATGGGATTCCAAATATCACTATGCAAATTCCACAAGAACAGTGGAAGCGAAAGACTTCGGGAGGGGAAAACTGTAACGCTGTGAGATGAATTAACAGAACACAAAGCAGTTTCTCAGATATCTTCTTTTCAGTTTTTAACGAAAGATATTTCCTTTTTCACGATAGTCCTCTATGGGCTTCCAAATATCACTTTGCAAATCCCACAAGAACAGTCTTAGCGAAAGCCTTCTTGACGGGAAAGCTGTAACTCGGTGAGATGATTTAACAGAACACACGGCAGTTTCTCAAAAAGCTTCTTTCCAGTTTTTAACGGAAGATATGTCCTTTTTCACCATAGCCCTCTATGGGCTTCCAAATATCACTTTGCAAATTTCACAAGAATAGTCTCAGTGAACTGCTTCTTGAAGGGAAACCTGTAACTCTGTGAGATGAACTAACAGAACACAAAGCAGTTTATCAGAAAGCTTCTTTACAGTTTTTATCGGAAAATATTTCCTTTTTCACCATTGCCCTCTATGAGATTCTAAATATCACTTTCCAAATTTCAGAGGAACAGTCTTAGTGAACGGCCTCATGAGGGGAAATCTGTGACACTTTGAGATGAATTAACAGAACACAAAGCAGTTTCTCAGAAAGCTTCTTTTCGGATTTTATCTTACTATATTTCCTTTTTCAACATAGCCCTCTATGGTCTTCCAAATATCACTTTGCAAATTACACAAGAACAGTCTTTGTGAAAGACTTCTTGAGGGGAAAGCTGTAACTCTCTGAGATGAATTAACAGCACACAAAGCAGTTTCTCAGAAAGCTTCTTTTCAGTTTTTATCTTAGGATATTTCCTTTTTCAGCATAGCCCTCTATGGGCTTCCAAAAACATTTTGCAAATTCCACAAGAACAGTCTTAGCGAAAGGATTCTGGAGATAAAAGCTGTAAATCTGTAAGATGAATTAAAAGAATTCAAAGCAGTTTGTCAGAAACCTTCTTTTCGTTTTTTATCTTACGATATTTCCATTTTAACCATAGGGCTATAGGGTTTCCAAATATCACTTTGCAAATTCCAGAAGAAAAGTCTTAGCGAAAGGCTTCTTGAGGGTAAAGCTGTAACTCTGTAAGATGAATTAACAGAACACAAAACATTTTCTCAGAAACCTACTTTTCAGTTTTTACCTTAAGATATTTCCTTTTTCACCATAGCCCTCTATGGGATTCCAATTATCACTTTGAAAATTCCACATGAACCGTCTTAGCGAAAGTCTTCTTGAGGGGAAAGCTGTAACTCTGTGAGAGGAACTAACTGAACACAAAGCAGTTTCTCAGAAAGCTTCTTTCCAGTTTTTAACTGAGGATATTTCCTTTTTCACCATAGCCCTTTTGGGCTTCCATATATCACTTTGCGAATTCCACAACAACAGCCTTAGCGAAAGGCTTCCTGAGGTAAAAGAGTAACTCTGTGACTTGAATTAACAGAACACAAAGCCGTTTCCCAGAAAGCTTCTTTTCAGTTTTTATCTTGGGATGTTTCCTTTTTCACCATTGCCCTCTATGTGCCTCCAAATATCACTTTGCAATTCCACAAGCACAGTCTTAGTGAACGGCTTCCTGAGGGGAAAGCTGTAGCTCGGTGATATGTACTAACAGAACACACCGCATTTTCTCAGAATGGTTCTTTCCAGTTTTTAACGGAAGATATTTCCTTTTTCACCTTAGCCCTCTATGGGCTTCCAAATATCACTTTGCAAATTTCACAAAACAGTCTTAGTGAACGGCTTCTTGAGGAAAAAGCTGTAGCTCTGTGAGATGAACTAACAGAACACAAAGCAGATTTTCAGACAGCTTCTTTTCGGTAAGTATCTTACGATATTTCCATTTTCACCATAGCCCTCTATGTGCTTCCACATATCACTTTGGAAATTCCTCAAAAACAGTCTTAGCGGAAGGCTTCTTGAGGGGAAAGCTGTAACTCTTTGAGATGAATTAACAGAACACAAAGCAGTTTCTCGGAAAGCTTCTTTTCATTTTTTAACTGAAGTTATTTCCATTTTCACCATAGCCCTCTATGGGATTCCAAATATCACTATGTAAATTCCACAAGAACAGTGGAAGCGAAAGACTTCGGGAGGGGAAAACTGTAACTCTGTGAGATGAATTAACAGAACACAAAGCAGTTTCTCAGATATCTTCTTTCCAGTTTTTAACGAAAGATATTTCCTTTTTCACGATCGTCCTCTATGGGCTTCCAAATATCACTTTGTAAATCCCACAAGAACAGTCTTAGCGAAAGCCTTCTTGACGGGAAAGCTGTAACTCGGTGAGATGATTTAACAGAACACACGGCAGTTTCTCAAAAAGCTTCTTTCCAGTTTTTAACGGAAGATATGTCCTTTTTCACCATAGCCCTCTATGGGCTTCCAAATATCACTTTGCAAATTTCACAAGAATAGTCTCAGTGAACTGCTTCTTGAAGGGAAACCTGTAACTCTGTGAGATGAACTAACAGAACACAAAGCAGTTTATCAGAAAGCTTCTTTACAGTTTTTATCGGAAAATATTTCCTTTTTCACCATTGCCCTCTATGAGATTCTAAATATCACTTTCCAAATTTCAGAAGAACAGTCTTAGTGAACGGCCTCATGAGGGGAAATCTGTGACACTTTGAGATGAATTAACAGAACACAAAGCAGTTTCTCAGAAAGCTTCTTTTCGGATTTTATCTTACTATATTTCCTTTTTCAACATAGCCCTCTATGGTCTTCCAAATATCACTTTGCAAATTACACAAGAACAGTCTTTGTGAAAGACTTCTTGAGGGGAAAGCTGTAACTCTCTGAGATGAATTAACAGCACACAAAGCAGTTTCTCAGAAAGCTTCTTTTCAGTTTTTATCTTAGGATATTTCCTTTTTCAGCATAGCCCTCTATGGGCTTCCAAAAACATTTTGCAAATTCCACAAGAACAGTCTTAGCGAAAGGATTCTGGAGATAAAAGCTGTAAATCTGTAAGATGAATTAAAAGAATTCAAAGCAGTTTCTCAGAAACCTTCTTTTTGTTTTTTATCTTACGATATTTCCATTTTAACCATAGGGCTATAGGGTTTCCAAATATCACTTTGCAAATTCCAGAAGAAAAGTCTTAGCGAAAGGCTTCTTGAGGGTAAAGCTGTAACTCTGTAAGATGAATTAACAGAACACAAAACATTTTCTCAGAAACCTATTTTTCAGTTTTTACCTTAGGATATTTCCTTTTTCACCATAGCCCTTTATGGGATTCCAATTATCACTTTGAAAATTCCACATGAACAGTCTTAGCGAAAGTCTTCTTGAGGGGAAAGCTGTAACTCTGTGAGAGGAACTAACTGAACACAAAGCAGTTTCTCAGAAAGCTTCTTTCCAGTTTTTAACTGAGGATATTTCCTTTTTCACCATAGCCCTTTTGGGCTTCCATATATCACTTTGCGAATTCCACAACAACAGCCTTAGCGAAAGGCTTCCTGAGGTAAAAGAGTAACTCTGTGACTTGAATTAACAGAACACAAAGCCGTTTCCCAGAAAGCTTCTTTTCAGTTTTTATCTTGGGATGTTTCCTTTTTCACCATTGCCCTCTATGTGCCTCCAAATATCACTTTGCAATTCCACAAGCACAGCCTTAGTGAAAGGCTTCCTGAGGGGAAAGCTGTAGCTCGGTGATATATACTAACAGAACACACCGCATTTTCTCAGAATGGTTCTTTCCAGGTTTTAACGGAAGATATTTCCTTTTTCACCTTAGCCCACTATGGGCTTCCAAATATCACTTTGCAAATTTCACAAAACAGTCTTAGTGAACGGCATCTTGAGGAAAAAGCTGTAGCTCTGTGAGATGAACTAACAGAACACAAAGCAGATTTTCAGACAGCTTCTTTTCGGTAAGTATCTTACGATATTTCCATTTTCACCATAGCCCTCTATGTGCTTCCACATATCACTTTGGAAATTCCTCAAAAACAGTCTTAGCGGAAGGCTTCTTGAGGGGAAAGCTGTAACTCTTTGAGATGAATTAACAGAACACAAAGCAGTTTCTCGGAAAGCTTCTTTTCATTTTTTAACTGAAGTTATTTCCATTTTCACCATAGCCCTCTATGGGATTCCAAATATCACTATGTAAATTCCACAAGAACAGTGGAAGCGAAAGACTTCGGGAGGGGAAAACTGTAACGCTGTGAGATGAATTAACAGAACACAAAGCAGTTTCTCAGATATCTTCTTTCCAGTTTTTAACGAAAGATATTTCCTTTTTCACGATAGTCCTCTATGGGCTTCCAAATATCACTTTGCAAATCCCACAAGAACAGTCTTAGCGAAAGCCTTCTTGACGGGAAAGCTGTAACTCGGTGAGATGATTTAACAGAACACACGGCAGTTTCTCAAAAAGCTTCTTTCCAGTTTTTAACGGAAGATATGTCCTTTTTCACCATAGCCCTCTATGGGCTTCCAAATATCACTTTGCAAATTTCACAAGAATAGTCTCAGTGAACTGCTTCTTGAAGGGAAACCTGTAACTCTGTGAGATGAACTAACAGAACACAAAGCAGTTTATCAGAAAGCTTCTTTACAGTTTTTATCGGAAAATATTTCCTTTTTCACCATTGCCCTCTATGAGATTCTAAATATCACTTTCCAAATTTCAGAAGAACAGTCTTAGTGAACGGCCTCATGACGGGAAATCTGTGACACTTTGAGATGAATTAACAGAACACAAAGCAGTTTCTCAGAAAGCTTCTTTTCGGATTTTATCTTACTATATTTCCTTTTTCAACATAGCCCTCTATGGTCTTCCAAATATCACTTTGCAAATTACACAAGAACAGTCTTTGTGAAAGACTTCTTGAGGGGAAAGCTGTAACTCTCTGAGATGAATTAACAGCACACAAAGCAGTTTCTCAGAAAGCTTCTTTTCAGTTTTTATCTTAGGATATTTCCTTTTTCAGCATAGCCCTCTATGGGCTTCCAAAAACATTTTGCAAATTCCACAAGAACAGTCTTAGCGAAAGGATTCTGGAGATAAAAGCTGTAAATCTGTAAGATGAATTAAAAGAATTCAAAGCAGTTTCTCAGAAACCTTCTTTTTGTTTTTTATCTTACGATATTTCCATTTTAACCATAGGGCTATAGGGTTTCCAAATATCACTTTGCAAATTCCAGAAGAAAAGTCTTAGCGAAAGGCTTCTTGAGGGTAAAGCTGTAACTCTGTAAGATGAATTAACAGAACACAAAACATTTTCTCAGAAACCTATTTTTCAGTTTTTACCTTAGGATATTTCCTTTTTCACCATAGCCCTCTATGGGATTCCAATTATCACTTTGAAAATTCCACATGAACAGTCTTAGCGAAAGTCTTCTTGAGGGGAAAGCTGTAACTCTGTGAGAGGAACTAACTGAACACAAAGCAGTTTCTCAGAAAGCTTCTTCCCAGTTTTTAACTGAGGATATTTCCTTTTTCACCATAGCCCTTTTGGGCTTCCAAATATCACTTTGCAAATTCCACAACAACAGCCTTAGCGAAAGGCTTCCTGAGGTAAAAGAGTAACTCTGTGACTTGAATTAACAGAACACAAAGCCGTTTCCCAGAAAGCTTCTTTTCAGTTTTTATCTTGGGATGTTTCCTTTTTCACCATTGCCCTCTATGTGCCTCCAAATATCACTTTGCAATTCCACAAGCACAGTCTTAGTGAACGGCTTCCTGAGGGGAAAGCTGTAGCTCGGTGATATGTACTAACAGAACACACCGCATTTTCTCAGAATGGTTCTTTCCAGGTTTTAACGGAAGATATTTCCTTTTTCACCTTAGCCCTCTATGGGCTTCCAAATATCACTTTGCAAATTTCACAAAACAGTCTTAGTGAACGGCTTCTTGAGGGAAAAGCTGTAGCTCTGTGAGATGAACTAACAGAACACAAAGCAGTTTTTCAGACAGCTTCTTTTCGGTAAGTATCTTACGATATTTCCATTTTCACCATAGCCCTCTATGGGCTTCCACATATCACTTTGGAAATTCCTCAAAAACAGTCTTAGCGGAAGGCTTCTTGAGGGGAAAGCTGTAACTCTTTGAGATGAATTAACAGAACACAAAGCAGTTTCTCGGAAAGCTTCTTTTCATTTTTTAACTGAAGTTATTTCCATTTTCACCATAGCCCTCTATGGGATTCCAAATATCACTATGCAAATTCCACAAGAACAGTGGAAGCGAAAGACTTCTGGAGGGGAAAACTGTAACGCTGTGAGATGAATTAACAGAACACAAAGCAGTTTCTCACAAATCTTCTTTCCAGTTTTTAACGGAAGTTAGTTCCTTTTTCACCATAGCCCTCTATGGGCTTCCAAATATCACTTTGCAAATTCCACAAGAACAGTTTTACCGAAAGGCTTCTTGAGAAGAAAGCTGTAACTCTGTGAGATGAATTAACAGAACACAAAGCAGTTTCACAGAGAGCTTCATTTCAATTTTTATCTTTGGATGTTTTCTTTTTCATCATAGCCCTCTATGTGCCTTCAAATATCACTTTGAAAATTCCACAAGGAAAGTCTTAGTGAACGGCTTCTTGAGGGGAAAACTGTAACTCTGTGAGATGAATTAACAGAACACAAAGCAGTTTCTCAGATAGCTTCTTTCCAGTTTCTAACGGAGGAGATTTCCTTTTAAGCCAGCCCTCTATGGGCTTCCAAATATCACTTTGCAAGTTTCACAAGAACAGTCTTAGCAAAAGGCTTCCTGAGGGGAAAGTTGTAACTCTGTGAGATGAATTAACAGAACACAAAGCAGTTTCTCAAAAAGCTTCTTTTCAGTTTTTAACGGAAGATATTTCCTTTTTCAACATAACACTGTATGGGCTTCCAAATATCACTTTGCAAATTCCACAAGAACAGTCTTAGCGAAAGGCTTTTAGAGGGAAATGTTGTAACTATGTGAGATGAATTAACAGAACA
Organism: Chlorocebus sabaeus; assembly: GCF_047675955.1. NCBI lineage: Eukaryota > Metazoa > Chordata > Mammalia > Primates > Cercopithecidae > Chlorocebus > Chlorocebus sabaeus. Next base: position 64,239 of record NW_027327474.1, on the reverse strand, counting down.
CAAAGCAATTTCTCAGAAAGCTTCTTTTCAGTTTTTATCTTACGATATTTCCTTTGTCACCATAGACCTCTATGGGCTTCCAAATCTCACTTTGCAAATTCCACAAGAACAGTCTTAGCGAAAGAATTATTGAGTGGAAAGCTGTAACTCTTTGAGGTGAATTAACAGAACAAAAAGGAGTTTCTCAGAAAGCTTCTTTCCGCTTTTTAACAGAAGATATTTCCTTTTTCACCATAGCGCTCTATGGGCTTCCAAATATCATTTTGCAAATCCCACAACAACAGTCTTAGCGAAAGGCTTCTTGAAGGGAAAGCTGTAACTGGGTGAGGTCTATTATCAGAACACCTGGCACTTTCTCAGAAAGCTTCTTTCCAGGTTTTAACTGAAGATATTTCCTTTTTCACCATAGCCCTCTATGGGCTTCCAAATATCACTTTGGAAATTCGACAGCAGCCTTAGCGAAAGGCTTTTAGAGGGAAATGTAACTCTGTGAGATGAATTAACAGAACACAAAGGAGTTTCTCAGAAAGCTTCTTTCCAGTTTTTAACGGAAAATAATTCCTTTTTCACCATAGCCCTCTATGGGATTCTAAATATCACTTTCCAAATTTCAGAAGAACAGTCTTAGTGAACGGCCTCTTGAGGGGAAATCTGTAACTCTCTGAGATGAATTAACAGAACACAAAGCAGTTTCTCAGAAATCTTCTTTCCAGTTTTTAACGGAAGATATGTCCTTTTTCACCATAGCCCTCTATGGTCTTGCAAATATCACTTTGCAAATTCCACAAGAACAGTCTTACCGAAAGGCTTCTTGAGAAGAAAGCTGTAACTCTGTGAGATGAATTAACAGAAAGCAAAGCAGTTTCTCAGAAAATTTCTTTCCAGTTTTTAATGGAAGATATGTCCTTTTTCACCATAGCCCTCTAGGAGTTTTCTAATATCACTTTGCAAATTTCACAAGAATAGTCTCAGTGAACTGCTTCTTGAAGGGAAAGCTGTAACTCTGTGAGATGAACTAACAGAACACAAAGCAGTTTATCAGAAAGCTTCTTTACAGTTTTTAACTGAAGATATTTCCTTTTTCACCATAGCCCTCTAAGGGCTTCCAAATATCACATTGCAAATGCCACAAGAACAGTCTTAGCGAAAGGCTGCTAGAGGGGAAAGCTGTAACTCGGTTAGATGTATTCACAGAACACACGGCAGTATCTCAGAATGCTTCTTTCCAGTTTTTAACGGAAGATATTCCCTTTTTCACCATAGCCCTCTAAGGGCTTCCAAATATCACTTTGCAAATTCCAAAAGAGCAGTCTTAGCGAAAGACTTCTGGAGCGGAAAGCTGTAACTCTCTGAAATGAATTAACAGAACACAGAGCTGTTCCTCAGAAAGCTTCTTTCCAGTTTTCAACCGAAGATATTTTCTTTTTCCCATAGCCCTCTATGGGCTTCCAAATATCACTTAGAAAATTCCACAAGAACAGTCTTAGCGAAAGGCTTCTTGAGGTGAAAGCTGTAACACGGTGAGATGTTTTAACAGAACACTCATCAGTTTCTCAGAAAGCTTCTTTCCAATTTTTAACGTAAGTTATTTCCTTTTTCACCATAGCCCTCTACGGGCTTCTAAGATCACTTTGCAAATTCCACAAGAACAGTCTTAGCGAAAGGCTTCTGGGAGCAAAGCTGTAATTCTGTGAGATGATCTAACAAAACACGAAGCAGTTTCTCAGAAATCTTCTTTTCGGTTTTTAATGGAAGAAATGTCCTTTTTCATCATAGCCCTCAATGGGCTTCCAAATTTCACTTTGCAAATTCCACAAGAACAGTCTTAGCGAAAGGCTTTTTGAGGGGAAAGCTGTAACTCTGGTGACGAATTAACAGAACACAAAACAGTTTCTCAGAAAGCTTCTTTTCAGTTTTCGTCTTAGGATATTTCCTTTTTCACCGTAGCCCTCTATGGGCTTCCAAATATCACTTTGCATATTCCAAAAGAACAACCTTAGTGATCGGCTTCATGATAGGAAAGCTGTAACTCTGTGAGATTAATTAACGGAACACAAAGCAGTTTCTCAGAAAGGTTCTTTCCAGTTTTTAGCGGAAGATATTTCCTTTTTCACCATAGTCCACTATGGGCTTCAAAATATCACTTTGAAAATTCCACAAGAACAGTCTTAGTGAACGGCCTCTTCGGGGGAAATCTGTAACTCTCTGAGATGAATTAACAGAACACAAAGCAGTTTCTCAGAAATCTTCTTTCCAGTTTTTAACGAAAGATATTTCCTTTTTCACCAAAGTCCTCTATGGGATTACAAATATCAGTTTGCAAATTACACAAGAACAGTCTTAGTGAAGGGCTTCTTGAGGGGAAAGCTGTAACACTTTGAGATGAACTAACACAACACAAAGCAGTTTCTCAGACAGCTTCTTTTCGGTTTTTATCTTAGGATATTTCCATTTTCAAAATAGCCCTCTATGGGCTTCCAAGTATCACTTTGCAAATTCCACAAGAACAGTCTTATAGAAAGGCTTCTTGAGGGGAAAGCTGTAACTCGGTGAGATGTATTAACAGAACACACGGCAGTTTCTCAGAAAGCTTCTTTCCAGTTTTTAACGGAAAATAATTCCTTTTTCACCATAGCCCTCTATGGGATTCTAAATATCACTTTCCAAATTTCAGAAGAACAGTCTTAGTGAACGGCCTCTTGAGGGGAAATCTGTAACTCTCTGAGATGAATTAACAGAACACAAAGCAGTTTCTCAGAAATCTTCTTTCCAGTTTTTAACGGAAGATATGTCCTTTTTCACCATAGCCCTCTATGGTCTTGCAAATATCACTTTGCAAATTCCACAAGAACAGTCTTACCGAAAGGCTTCTTGAGAAGAAAGCTGTAACTCTGTGAGATGAATTAACAGAAAGCAAAGCAGTTTCTCAGAAAATTTCTTTCCAGTTTTTAATGGAAGATATGTCCTTTTTCACCATAGCCCTCTAGGAGTTTTCTAATATCACTTTGCAAATTTCACAAGAATAGTCTCAGTGAACTGCTTCTTGAAGGGAAAGCTGTAACTCTGTGAGATGAACTAACAGAACACAAAGCAGTTTATCAGAAAGCTTCTTTACAGTTTTTAACTGAAGATATTTCCTTTTTCACCATAGCCCTCTAAGGGCTTCCAAATATCACATTGCAAATGCCACAAGAACAGTCTTAGCGAAAGGCTGCTAGAGGGGAAAGCTGTAACTCGGTTAGATGTATTCACAGAACACACGGCAGTATCTCAGAATGCTTCTTTCCAGTTTTTAACGGAAGATATTCCCTTTTTCACCATAGCCCTCTAAGGGCTTCCAAATATCACTTTGCAAATTCCAAAAGAGCAGTCTTAGCGAAAGACTTCTGGAGCGGAAAGCTGTAACTCTCTGAAATGAATTAACAGAACACAGAGCTGTTCCTCAGAAAGCTTCTTTCCAGTTTTCAACCGAAGATATTTTCTTTTTCCCATAGCCCTCTATGGGCTTCCAAATATCACTTAGAAAATTCCACAAGAACAGTCTTAGCGAAAGGCTTCTTGAGGTGAAAGCTGTAACACGGTGAGATGTTTTAACAGAACACTCATCAGTTTCTCAGAAAGCTTCTTTCCAATTTTTAACGTAAGTTATTTCCTTTTTCACCATAGCCCTCTACGGGCTTCTAAGATCACTTTGCAAATTCCACAAGAACAGTCTTAGCGAAAGGCTTCTGGGAGCAAAGCTGTAATTCTGTGAGATGATCTAACAAAACACGAAGCAGTTTCTCAGAAATCTTCTTTTCAGTTTTTAATGGAAGAAATGTCCTTTTTCATCATAGCCCTCAATGGGCTTCCAAATTTCACTTTGCAAATTCCACAAGAACAGTCTTAGCGAAAGGCTTTTTGAGGGGAAAGCTGTAACTCTGGTGACGAATTAACAGAACACAAAGCAGTTTCTCAGAAAGCTTCTTTTCAGTTTTCGTCTTAGGATATTTCCTTTTTCACCGTAGCCCTCTATGGGCTTCCAAATATCACTTTGCATATTCCAAAAGAACAACCTTAGTGATCGGCTTCATGATAGGAAAGCTGTAACTCTGTGAGATTAATTAACGGAACACAAAGCAGTTTCTCAGAAAGGTTCTTTCCAGTTTTTAGCGGAAGATATTTCCTTTTTCACCATAGTCCACTATGGGCTTCAAAATATCACTTTGAAAATTCCACAAGAACAGTCTTAGTGAACGGCCTCTTCGGGGGAAATCTGTAACTCTCTGAGATGAATTAACAGAACACAAAGCAGTTTCTCAGAAATCTTCTTTCCAGTTTTTAACGAAAGATATTTCCTTTTTCACCAAAGTCCTCTATGGGATTACAAATATCAGTTTGCAAATTACACAAGAACAGTCTTAGTGAAGGGCTTCTTGAGGGGAAAGCTGTAACACTTTGAGATGAACTAACACAACACAAAGCAGTTTCTCAGACAGCTTCTTTTCGGTTTTTATCTTAGGATATTTCCATTTTCAAAATAGCCCTCTATGGGCTTCCAAGTATCACTTTGCAAATTCCACAAGAACAGTCTTATAGAAAGGCTTCTTGAGGGGAAAGCTGTAACTCGGTGAGATGTATTAACAGAACACACGGCAGTTTCTCAGAAAGCTTCTTTCCAGTTTTTAACGGAAGTTATTTCCCTTTTCACCATAGTCCTCCATGGGCTTCCAAATATCACTTTGCAAATTCCAGAAGAACAGTCTTAGCGAAAGGCTTCTGAAGGGGAAATCTGTAACTCTGTGAGTTGAATTAACAGAACACAAAGCAGTTTCTCACAAATCTTCTTTCCAGTTTTTAACGGAAGTTAGTTCCTTTTTCACCATAGTCCTCTATGGGCTTCCAAATATGACTTTGCAAATTCCACAAGAACAGTCTTAGCGAAAGGCTTCTTGAGGGGGGAAGCTGTAACTCTGTGAGATGAATTAACAGAACACAAAGCAGTCTCTCAGAAAGCTTCTTTCCAGTATTTAACTGAAGATATTTCCTTTTTCACTATAGCCCTGTATGGGCTTCCAAATATCACTTTGGAAATCCCACAAGAACAGTCTTAGCGAAAGGCTTCTTGAGAGAAAAGCTGTACCTCGGTGATATGTACTAACAGAACACACCGCACTTTCTCAGAATGGTTCTTTCCAGTTTTTAACGGAAGATATTTCCTTTTTCACCTTAGCCCTCTATGGGCTTCCAAATATCACTTTGCAAATTTCACAAAACAGTCTTAGTTAACGGCTTCTTGAGGGGAAAGCTGTAACTCTGTGAGTGAACTAACAAAACACAAAGCAGCTTTCCATACAGCTTCTTTTCGGTTTTTATCTTAGGATATTTCCATTTTCACCATAGCCTACTATGGGCATCGAAATATCACTTTGGAAATTCCACAAAAACAGTCTTAGCGGAAGGATTCTTGAGGCAAAAGCAGTAACTCTTTGAGATGAATTAACAGAACACAAAGCAGTTTCTCAGAAAGCTTCTTTTCAGTTTTTAACTGAAGGTATTTCCTTTTTCACCATAGCCCTCTATGGGCTTCAAAATATCCCTTTGTAAATTCCACAAGAACAGCCTTAGCGAAAGGCTTCCTGAGGTAAAAGAGTAACTGTGAGTTGAATTAACAGAACACAAAGCAGTTTCTCAGAAAGCTTCTTTTCGGATTTTATCTTACTATATTTCCTTTTTCAACATAGCCCTCTATGGTCTTCCAAATATCACTTTGCAAATTACACAAGAACAGTCTTTGTGAAAGACTTCTTGAGGGGAAAGCTGTAACTCTCTGAGATGAATTAACAGATCACAAAGCAGTTTCTCAGAAAGCTTCTTTTCAGTTTTCATCTTAGGATATTTCCTTTATCAGCGTAGCCCTCTGTGGGCTTCCAAAAACATTTTGCAAATTCCACAAGAACAGTCTTAGCGAAAGGATTCTGGAGATAAAAGCTGTAAATCAGTAAGATGAATTAAGAGAATTCAAAGCAGTTTCTCAGAAACCTTCTTTTCGTTTTTTATCTTAGGATATTTCCATTTTAACCATAGGGCTATAGGGTTTCCAAATATCACTTTGCAAATTCCAGAAGAAAAGTCTTAGCGAAAGGCTTCTTGAGGGTAAAGCTGTAACTCTGTAAGATGAATTAACAGAACACAAAACATTTTCTCAGAAACCTACTTTTCAGTTTTTACCTTAGGATATTTCCTTTTTCACCATAGCCCTCTATGGGATTCCAATTATCACTTTGAAAATTCCACATGAACAGTCTTAGTGAAAGTCTTCTTGAGGGGAAAGCTGTAACTCTGTGAGAGGAACTAACTGAACACAAAGCAGTTTCTCAGAAAGCTTCTTTCCAGTTTTTAACTGAGGATATTTCCTTTTTCACCATAGCCCTTTTGGGCTTCCACATATCACTTTGCAAATTTCACAAGAGCAGTCTTAGCGAAAGGCTTCTTGAGGGGGAAGCTCTAACTCTGTGAGATGAATTACCAGAACACAAAGCATTTTCTCACAAATCTTCGTTCCAGTTTTTGACGGAGGATATTTTCTTTCTCACCATAGTTCTCTATGGGCTTCCAAATATCACATTGCAAATCCCACAAGAACAGTCTTAGCGAAAGGCTTCTTGAGAGGAAAGCTGTAACTCAGTGAGACGTATTAACAGAAGACACGGCATTTTCTCAGAATGCTTCTTTCCAGTTTTTAACGGAAGATATTTCCTTTTTCACCATAGTCCCCTATGGGTATCCAAATATCACTTTCCAAATTTCACAAAACTGTCTTAATGAACGGCTTCTTGAGGGAAAAGCTGTAGCTTTTTGAGTTGAACTAACAGAACACAAATCAGTTTTTCAGACAGCTTCTCTTCGGTAAGTATCTTAGGATATTTCCATTTTCACCATAGCCCTCTATGGGCTTCCACATATCACTTTGGAAATTCCTCAAAAACAGTCTTAGCGGAAGGCTTCTTGAGGGGAAAGCTGTAATTCTTTGAGATGAATTAACAGAACAGAAAGCAGTTTCTCGGAAAGCTTCTTTTCATTTTTTAATTGAAGGTATTTCCATTTTCACCATAGCCCTCTATGGGATTCCAAATATCACTATGCAAATTCCACAAGAACAGTGGAAGCGAAAGACTTCGGGAGGGGAAAACTGTAACGCTGTGAGATGAATTAACAGAACACAAAGCAGTTTCTCAGATATCTTCTTTCCAGTTTTTAACGAAAGTTTTTTCCTTTTTCACGATAGTCCTCTATGGGCTTCCAAATATCACTTTGCAAATCCCACAAGAACAGTCTTAGCGAAAGCCTTCTTGACGGGAAAGCTGTAACTCGGTGAGATGATTTAACAGAACACACGGCAGTTTCTCAAAAAGCTTCTTTCCAGTTTTTAACGGAAGATATGTCCTTTTTCACCATAGCCCTCTATGGGCTTCCAAATATCACTTTGCAAATTTCACAAGAATAGTCTCAGTGAACTGCTTCTTGAAGGGAAACCTGTAACTCTGTGAGATGAACTAACAGAACACAAAGCAGTTTATCAGAAAGCTTCTTTACAGTTTTTATCGGAAAATATTTCCTTTTTCACCATTGCCCTCTATGAGATTCTAAATATCACTTTCCAAATTTCAGAAGAACAGTCTTAGTGAACGGCCTCATGAGGGGAAATCTGTGACACTTTGAGATGAATTAACAGAACACAAAGCAGTTTCTCAGAAAGCTTCTTTTCGGATTTTATCTTACTATATTTCCTTTTTCAACATAGCCCTCTATGGTCTTCCAAATATCACTTTGCAAATTACACAAGAACAGTCTTTGTGAAAGACTTCTTGAGGGGAAAGCTGTAACTCTCTGAGATGAATTAACAGCACACAAAGCAGTTTCTCAGAAAGCTTCTTTTCAGTTTTTATCTTAGGATATTTCCTTTTTCAGCATAGCCCTCTATGGGCTTCCAAAAACATTTTGCAAATTCCACAAGAACAGTCTTAGCGAAAGGATTCTGGAGATAAAAGCTGTAAATCTGTAAGATGAATTAAAAGAATTCAAAGCAGTTTCTCAGAAACCTTCTTTTTGTTTTTTATCTTACGATATTTCCATTTTAACCATAGGGCTATAGGGTTTCCAAATATCACTTTGCAAATTCCAGAAGAAAAGTCTTAGCGAAAGGCTTCTTGAGGGTAAAGCTGTAACTCTGTAAGATGAATTAACAGAACACAAAACATTTTCTCAGAAACCTATTTTTCAGTTTTTACCTTAGGATATTTCCTTTTTCACCATAGCCCTCTATGGGATTCCAATTATCACTTTGAAAATTCCACATGAACAGTCTTAGCGAAAGTCTTCTTGAGGGGAAAGCTGTAACTCTGTGAGAGGAACTAACTGAACACAAAGCAGTTTCTCAGAAAGCTTCTTTCCAGTTTTTAACTGAGGATATTTCCTTTTTCACCATAGCCCTTTTGGGCTTCCATATATCACTTTGCGAATTCCACAACAACAGCCTTAGCGAAAGGCTTCCTGAGGTAAAAGAGTAACTCTGTGACTTGAATTAACAGAACACAAAGCCGTTTCCCAGAAAGCTTCTTTTCAGTTTTTATCTTGGGATGTTTCCTTTTTCACCATTGCCCTCTATGTGCCTCCAAATATCACTTTGCAATTCCACAAGCACAGTCTTAGTGAACGGCTTCCTGAGGGGAAAGCTGTAGCTCGGTGATATATACTAACAGAACACACCGCATTTTCTCAGAATGGTTCTTTCCAGGTTTTAACGGAAGATATTTCCTTTTTCACCTTAGCCCTCTATGGGCTTCCAAATATCACTTTGCAAATTTCACAAAACAGTCTTAGTGAACGGCTTCTTGAGGAAAAAGCTGTAGCTCTGTGAGATGAACTAACAGAACACAAAGCAGATTTTCAGACAGCTTCTCTTCGGTAAGTATCTTACGATATTTCCATTTTCACCATAGCCCTCTATGTGCTTCCACATATCACTTTGGAAATTCCTCAAAAACAGTCTTAGCGGAAGGCTTCTTGAGGGGAAAGCTGTAACTCTTTGAGATGAATTAACAGAACACAAAGCAGTTTCTCGGAAAGCTTCTTTTCATTTTTTAACTGAAGTTATTTGCATTTTCACCATAGCCCTCTATGGGATTCCAAATATCACTATGTAAATTCCACAAGAACAGTGGAAGCGAAAGACTTCGGGAGGGGAAAACTGTAACGCTGTGAGATGAATTAACAGAACACAAAGCAGTTTCTCAGATATCTTCTTTCCAGTTTTTAACGAAAGATATTTCCTTTTTCACGATAGTCCTCTATGGGCTTCCAAATATCACTTTGCAAATCCCACAAGAACAGTCTTAGCGAAAGCCTTCTTGACGGGAAAGCTGTAACTCGGTGAGATGATTTAACAGAACACACGGCAGTTTCTCAAAAAGCTTCTTTCCAGTTTTTAACGGAAGATATGTCCTTTTTCACCATAGCCCTCTATGGGCTTCCAAATATCACTTTGCAAATTTCACAAGAATAGTCTCAGTGAACTGCTTCTTGAAGGGAAACCTGTAACTCTGTGAGATGAACTAACAGAACACAAAGCAGTTTATCAGAAAGCTTCTTTACAGTTTTTATCGGAAAATATTTCCTTTTTCACCATTGCCCTCTATGAGATTCTAAATATCACTTTCCAAATTTCAGAAGAACAGTCTTAGTGAACGGCCTCATGAGGGGAAATCTGTGACACTTTGAGATGAATTAACAGAACACAAAGCAGTTTCTCAGAAAGCTTCTTTTCGGATTTTATCTTACTATATTTCCTTTTTCAACATAGCCCTCTATGGTCTTCCAAATATCACTTTGCAAATTACACAAGAACAGTCTTTGTGAAAGACTTCTTGAGGGGAAAGCTGTAACTCTCTGAGATGAATTAACAGCACACAAAGCAGTTTCTCAGAAAGCTTCTTTTCAGTTTTTATCTTAGGATATTTCCTTTTTCAGCATAGCCCTCTATGGGCTTCCAAAAACATTTTGCAAATTCCACAAGAACAGTCTTAGCGAAAGGATTCTGGAGATAAAAGCTGTAAATCTGTAAGATGAATTAAAAGAATTCAAAGCAGTTTCTCAGAAACCTTCTTTTTGTTTTTTATCTTACGATATTTCCATTTTAACCATAGGGCTATAGGGTTTCCAAATATCACTTTGCAAATTCCAGAAGAAAAGTCTTAGCGAAAGGCTTCTTGAGGGTAAAGCTGTAACTCTGTAAGATGAATTAACAGAACACAAAACATTTTCTCAGAAACCTATTTTTCAGTTTTTACCTTAGGATATTACCTTTTTCACCATAGCCCTCTATGGGATTCCAATTATCACTTTGAAAATTCCACATGAACAGTCTTAGCGAAAGTCTTCTTGAGGGGAAAGCTGTAACTCTGTGAGAGGAACTAACTGAACACAAAGCAGTTTCTCAGAAAGCTTCTTCCCAGTTTTTAACTGAGGATATTTCCTTTTTCACCATAGCCCTTTTGGGCTTCCAAATATCACTTTGCAAATTCCACAACAACAGCCTTAGCGAAAGGCTTCCTGAGGTAAAAGAGTAACTCTGTGAGTTGAATTAACAGAACACAAAGCCGTTTCCCAGAAAGCTTCTTTTCAGTTTTTATCTTGGGATGTTTCCTTTTTCACCATTGCCCTCTATGTGCCTCCAAATATCACTTTGCAATTCCACAAGAACAGTCTTAGTGAACGGCTTCCTGAGGGGAAAGCTGTAGCTCGGTGATATGTACTAACAGAACACACCGCATTTTCTCAGAATGGTTCTTTCCAGTTTTTAACAGAAGATATTTCCTTTTTCACCTTAGCCCTCTATGGGCTTCCAAATATCACTTTGCAAATTTCACAAAACAGTCTTAGTGAACGGCTTCTTGAGGGAAAAGCTGTAGCTCTGTGAGATGAACTAACAGAACACAAAGCAGTTTTTCAGACAGCTTCTTTTCGGTAAGTATCTTACGATATTTCCATTTTCACCATAGCCCTCTATGGGCTTCCACATATCACTTTGGAAATTCCTCAAAAACAGTCTTAGCGGAAGGCTTCTTGAGGGGAAAGCTGTAACTCTTTGAGATGAATTAACAGAACACAAAGCAGTTTCTCGGAAAGCTTCTTTTCATTTTTTAACTGAAGTTATTTCCATTTTCACCATAGCCCTCTATGGGATTCCAAATATCACTATGCAAATTCCACAAGAACAGTGGAAGCGAAAGACTTCTGGAGGGGAAAACTGTAACGCTGTGAGATGAATTAACAGAACACAAAGCAGTTTCTCAGATATCTTCTTTCCAGTTTTTAACGAAAGATATTTCCTTTTTCACCATAGTCCTCTATGGGCTTCCAAATATCACTTTGCAAATCCCACAAGAACAGTCTTAGCGAAAGCCTTCTTGACGGGAAAGCTGTAACTCGGTGAGATGATTTAACAGAACACACGGCAGTTTCTCAAAAAGCTTCTTTCCAGTTTTTAACGGAAGATATGTCCTTTTTCACCATAGCCCTCTATGGGCTTCCAAATATCACTTTGCAAATTCCACAAGAACAGTTTTACCGAAAGGCTTCTTGAGAAGAAAGCTGTAACTCTGTGAGATGAATTAACAGAACACAAAGCAGTTTCACAGAGAGCTTCATTTCAATTTTTATCTTTGGATGTTTTCTTTTTCATCATAGCCCTCTATGTGCCTTCAAATATCACTTTGAAAATTCCACAAGGAAAGTCTTAGTGAACGGCTTCTTGAGGGGAAAACTGTAACTCTGTGAGATGAATTAACAGAACACAAAGCAGTTTCTCAGATAGCTTCTTTCCAGTTTCTAACGGAGGAGATTTCCTTTTAAGCCAGCCCTCTATGGGCTTCCAAATATCACTTTGCAAGTTTCACAAGAACAGTCTTAGCGAAAGGCTTCCTGAGGGGAAAGTTGTAACTCTGTGAGATGAATTAACAGAACACAAAGCAGTTTCTCAAAAAGCTTCTTTTCAGTTTTTAACGGAAGATATTTCCTTTTTCAACATAACACTGTATGGGCTTCCAAATATCACTTTGCAAATTCCACAAGAACAGTCTTAGCGAAAGGCTTTTAGAGGGAAATGTTGTAACTATGTGAGATGAATTAACAGAACACAAAGCAATTTCTCAGAAAGCTTCTTTTCAGTTTTTATCTTACGATATTTCCTTTGTCACCATAGACCTCTATGGGCTTCCAAATCTCACTTTGCAAATTCCACAAGAACAGTCTTAGCGAAAGAATTATTGAGTGGAAAGCTGTAACTCTTTGAGGTGAATTAACAGAACAAAAAGGAGTTTCTCAGAAAGCTTCTTTCCGCTTTTTAACAGAAGATATTTCCTTTTTCACCATAGCGCTCTATGGGCTTCCAAATATCATTTTGCAAATCCCACAACAACAGTTTTAGCGAAAGGCTTCTTGAAGGGAAAGCTGTAACTGGGTGAGGTCTATTATCAGAACACCTGGCACTTTCTCAGAAAGCTTCTTTCCAGGTTTTAACTGAAGATATTTCCTTTTTCACCATAGCCCTCTATGGGCTTCCAAATATCACTTTGGAAATTCGACAGCAGCCTTAGCGAAAGGCTTTTAGAGGGAAATGTAACTCTGTGAGATGAATTAACAGAACACAAAGGAGTTTCTCAGAAAGCTTCTTTCCAGTTTTTAACGGAAAATAATTCCTTTTTCACCATAGCCCTCTATGGGATTCTAAATATCACTTTCCAAATTTCAGAAGAACAGTCTTAGTGAACGGCCTCTTGAGGGGAAATCTGTAACTCTCTGAGATGAATTAACAGAACACAAAGCAGTTTCTCAGAAATCTTCTTTCCAGTTTTTAACGGAAGATATGTCCTTTTTCACCATAGCCCTCTATGGTCTTGCAAATATCACTTTGCAAATTCCACAAGAACAGTCTTACCGAAAGGCTTCTTGAGAAGAAAGCTGTAACTCTGTGAGATGAATTAACAGAAAGCAAAGCAGTTTCTCAGAAAATTTCTTTCCAGTTTTTAATGGAAGATATGTCCTTTTTCACCATAGCCCTCTAGGAGTTTTCTAATATCACTTTGCAAATTTCACAAGAATAGTCTCAGTGAACTGCTTCTTGAAGGGAAAGCTGTAACTCTGTGAGATGAACTAACAGAACACAAAGCAGTTTATCAGAAAGCTTCTTTACAGTTTTTAACTGAAGATATTTCCTTTTTCACCATAGCCCTCTAAGGGCTTCCAAATATCACATTGCAAATGCCACAAGAACAGTCTTAGCGAAAGGCTGCTAGAGGGGAAAGCTGTAACTCGGTTAGATGTATTCACAGAACACACGGCAGTATCTCAGAATGCTTCTTTCCAGTTTTTAACGGAAGATATTCCCTTTTTCACCATAGCCCTCTAAGGGCTTCCAAATATCACTTTGCAAATTCCAAAAGAGCAGTCTTAGCGAAAGACTTCTGGAGCGGAAAGCTGTAACTCTCTGAAATGAATTAACAGAACACAGAGCTGTTCCTCAGAAAGCTTCTTTCCAGTTTTCAACCGAAGATATTTTCTTTTTCCCATAGCCCTCTATGGGCTTCCAAATATCACTTAGAAAATTCCACAAGAACAGTCTTAGCGAAAGGCTTCTTGAGGTGAAAGCTGTAACACGGTGAGATGTTTTAACAGAACACTCATCAGTTTCTCAGAAAGCTTCTTTCCAATTTTTAACGTAAGTTATTTCCTTTTTCACCATAGCCCTCTACGGGCTTCTAAGATCACTTTGCAAATTCCACAAGAACAGTCTTAGCGAAAGGCTTCTGGGAGCAAAGCTGTAATTCTGTGAGATGATCTAACAAAACACGAAGCAGTTTCTCAGAAATCTTCTTTTCGGTTTTTAATGGAAGAAATGTCCTTTTTCATCATAGCCCTCAATGGGCTTCCAAATTTCACTTTGCAAATTCCACAAGAACAGTCTTAGCGAAAGGCTTTTTGAGGGGAAAGCTGTAACTCTGGTGACGAATTAACAGAACACAAAACAGTTTCTCAGAAAGCTTCTTTTCAGTTTTCGTCTTAGGATATTTCCTTTTTCACCGTAGCCCTCTATGGGCTTCCAAATATCACTTTGCATATTCCAAAAGAACAACCTTAGTGATCGGCTTCATGATAGGAAAGCTGTAACTCTGTGAGATTAATTAACGGAACACAAAGCAGTTTCTCAGAAAGGTTCTTTCCAGTTTTTAGCGGAAGATATTTCCTTTTTCACCATAGTCCACTATGGGCTTCAAAATATCACTTTGAAAATTCCACAAGAACAGTCTTAGTGAACGGCCTCTTCGGGGGAAATCTGTAACTCTCTGAGATGAATTAACAGAACACAAAGCAGTTTCTCAGAAATCTTCTTTCCAGTTTTTAACGAAAGATATTTCCTTTTTCACCAAAGTCCTCTATGGGATTACAAATATCAGTTTGCAAATTACACAAGAACAGTCTTAGTGAAGGGCTTCTTGAGGGGAAAGCTGTAACACTTTGAGATGAACTAACACAACACAGAGCAGTTTCTCAGACAGCTTCTTTTCGGTTTTTATCTTAGGATATTTCCATTTTCAAAATAGCCCTCTATGGGCTTCCAAGTATCACTTTGCAAATTCCACAAGAACAGTCTTATAGAAAGGCTTCTTGAGGGGAAAGCTGTAACTCGGTGAGATGTATTAACAGAACACACGGCAGTTTCTCAGAAAGCTTCTTTCCAGTTTTTAACGGAAGTTATTTCCCTTTTCACCATAGTCCTCCATGGGCTTCCAAATATCACTTTGGAAATTCCAGAAGAACAGTCTTAGCGAAAGGCTTCTGAAGGGGAAATCTGTAACTCTGTGAGTTGAATTAACAGAACACAAAGCAGTTTCTCACAAATCTTCTTTCCAGTTTTTAACGGAAGTTAGTTCCTTTTTCACCATAGTCCTCTATGGGCTTCCAAATATGACTTTGCAAATTCCACAAGAACAGTCTTAGCGAAAGGCTTCTTGAGGGGGGAAGCTGTAACTCTGTGAGATGAATTAACAGAACACAAAGCAGTCTCTCAGAAAGCTTCTTTCCAGTATTTAACTGAAGATATTTCCTTTTTCACTATAGCCCTGTATGGGCTTCCAAATATCACTTTGGAAATCCCACAAGAACAGTCTTAGCGAAAGGCTTCTTGAGAGAAAAGCTGTACCTCGGTGATATGTACTAACAGAACACACCGCACTTTCTCAGAATGGTTCTTTCCAGTTTTTAACGGAAGATATTTCCTTTTTCACCTTAGCCCTCTATGGGCTTCCAAATATCACTTTGCAAATTTCACAAAACAGTCTTAGTTAACGGCTTCTTGAGGGGAAAGCTGTAACTCTGTGAGTGAACTAACAAAACACAAAGCATCTTTCCATACAGCTTCTTTTCGGTTTTTATCTTAGGATATTTCCATTTTCACCATAGGCTACTATGGGCATCGAAATATCACTTTGGAAATTCCACAAAAACAGTCTTAGCGGAAGGATTCTTGAGGCAAAAGCAGTAACTCTTTGAGATGAATTAACAGAACACAAAGCAGTTTCTCAGAAAGCTTCTTTTCAGTTTTTAACTGAAGGTATTTCCTTTTTCACCATAGCCCTCTATGGGCTTCAAAATATCACTTTGTAAATTCCACAAGAACAGCCTTAGCGAAAGGCTTCCTGAGGTAAAAGAGTAACTGTGAGTTGAATTAACAGAACACAAAGCAGTTTCTCAGAAAGCTTCTTTTCGGATTTTATCTTACTATATTTCCTTTTTCAACATAGCCCTCTATGGTCTTCCAAATATCACTTTGCAAAT
Organism: Chlorocebus sabaeus; assembly: GCF_047675955.1. Classification (NCBI taxonomy): domain Eukaryota; kingdom Metazoa; phylum Chordata; class Mammalia; order Primates; family Cercopithecidae; genus Chlorocebus; species Chlorocebus sabaeus. The sequence continues at coordinate 48,366 of NW_027327474.1, read as the reverse complement.
TACACAAGAACAGTCTTTGTGAAAGACTTCTTGAGGGGAAAGCTGTAACTCTCTGAGATGAATTAACAGATCACAAAGCAGTTTCTCAGAAAGCTTCTTTTCAGTTTTCATCTTAGGATATTTCCTTTATCAGCGTAGCCCTCTGTGGGCTTCCAAAAACATTTTGCAAATTCCACAAGAACAGTCTTAGCGAAAGGATTCTGGAGATAAAAGCTGTAAATCAGTAAGATGAATTAAGAGAATTCAAAGCAGTTTCTCAGAAACCTTCTTTTCGTTTTTTATCTTAGGATATTTCCATTTTAACCATAGGGCTATAGGGTTTCCAAATATCACTTTGCAAATTCCAGAAGAAAAGTCTTAGCAAAAGGCTTCTTGAGGGTAAAGCTGTAACTCTGTAAGATGAATTAACAGAACACAAAACATTTTCTCAGAAACCTACTTTTCAGTTTTTACCTTAGGATATTCCCTTTTTCACCATAGCCCTCTATGGGATTCCAATTATCACTTTGAAAATTCCACATGAACAGTCTTAGTGAAAGTCTTCTTGAGGGGAAAGCTGTAACTCTGTGAGAGGAACTAACTGAACACAAAGCAGTTTCTCAGAAAGCTTCTTTCCAGTTTTTAACTGAGGATATTTCCTTTTTCACCATAGCCCTTTTGGGCTTCCACATATCACTTTGCAAATTTCACAAGAGCAGTCTTAGCGAAAGGCTTCTTGAGGGGAAAGCTCTAACTCTGTGAGATGAATTACCAGAACACAAAGCATTTTCTCACAAATCTTCGTTCCAGTTTTTAACGGAGGATATTTTCTTTCTCACCATAGTTCTCTATGGGCTTCCAAATATCACATTGCAAATCCCACAAGAACAGTCTTAGCGAAAGGCTTCTTGAGAGGAAAGCTGTAACTCAGTGAGACGTATTAACAGAAGACACAGCATTTTCTCAGAATGCTTCTTTCCAGTTTTTAACGGAAGATATTTCCTTTTTCACCATAGTCCCCTATGGGTATCCAAATATCACTTTCCAAATTTCACAAAACTGTCTTAATGAACGGCTTCTTGAGGGAAAAGCTGTAGCTCTTTGAGTTGAACTAACAGAACACAAATCAGTTTTTCAGACAGCTTCTCTTCGGTAAGTATCTTAGGATATTTCCATTTTCACCATAGCCCTCTATGGGCTTCCACATATCACTTTGGAAATTCCTCAAAAACAGTCTTAGCGGAAGGCTTCTTGAGGGGAAAGCTGTAATTCTTTGAGATGAATTAACAGAACAGAAAGCAGTTTCTCGGAAAGCTTCTTTTCATTTTTTAATTGAAGGTATTTCCATTTTCACCATAGCCCTCTATGGGATTCCAAATATCACTATGCAAATTTCACAAGAACAGTGGAAGCGAAAGACTTCGGGAAGGGAAAAATGTAACGCTGTGAGATGAATTAACAGAACACAAAGCAGTTTCTCAGATATCTTCTTTCCAGTTTTTAACGAAAGATATTTCCTTTTTCACCATAGTCCTCTATGGGCTTCCAAATATCACTTTACAAATCCCACAAGAACAGTCTTAGCGAAAGCCTTCTTGAGGGGAAAGCTGTAACTCGGTGAGATGCTTTAACAGAACACACGGCAGTTTCTCAAAAAGCTTCTTTCCAGTTTTTAACGGAAGATATTTCCTTTTTCACCATAGCCCTCAAGGAGTTTTCTAATATCACTTTGCAAATTTCACAAGAATAGTCTCAGTGAACTGCTTCTTGAAGGGAAACCTGTAACTCTGTGAGATGAACTAACAGAACACAAAGCAGTTTATCAGAAAGCTTCTTTACAGTTTTTATCGGAAAATATTTCCTTTTTCACCATTGCCCTCTATGAGATTCTAAATATCACTTTCCAAATTTCAGAAGAACAGTCTTAGTGAACGGCCTCATGAGGGGAAATCTGTGACACTTTGAGATGAATTAACAGAACACAAAGCAGTTTCTCAGAAAGCTTCTTTTCGGATTTTATCTTACTATATTTCCTTTTTCAACATAGCCCTCTATGTTCTTCCAAATATCACTTTGCAAATTACACAAGAACAGTCTTTGTGAAAGACTTCTTGAGGGGAAAGCTGTAACTCTCTGAGATGAATTAACAGAACACAAAGCAGTTTCTCAGAAAGCTTCTTTTCAGTTTTTATCTTAGGATATTTCCTTTTTCAGCATAGCCCTCTATGGGCTTCCAAAAACATTTTGCAAATTCCACAAGAACAGTCTTAGCGAAAGGATTCTGGAGATAAAAGCTGTAAATCTGTAAGATGAATTAAAAGAATTCAAAGCAGTTTCTCAGAAACCTTCTTTTCGTTTTTTATCTTACGATATTTCCATTTTAACCATAGGGCTATAGGGTTTCCAAATATCACTTTGCAAATTCCAGAAGAAAAGTCTTAGCGAAAGGCTTCTTGAGGGTAAAGCTGTAACTCTGTAAGATGAATTAACAGAACACAAAACATTTTCTCAGAAACCTACTTTTCAGTTTTCACCTTAAGATATTTCCTTTTTCACCATAGCCCTCTATGGGATTCCAATTATCACTTTGAAAATTCCACATGAACAGTCTTAGCGAAAGTCTTCTTGAGGGGAAAGCTGTAACTCTGTGAGAGGAACTAACTGAACACAAAGCAGTTTCTCAGAAAGCTTCTTTCCAGTTTTTAACTGAGGATATTTCCTTTTTCACCATAGCCCTTTTGGGCTTCCATATATCACTTTGCGAATTCCACAACAACAGCCTTAGCGAAAGGCTTCCTGAGGTAAAAGAGTAACTCTGTGACTTGAATTAACAGAACACAAAGCCGTTTCCCAGAAAGCTTCTTTTCAGTTTTTATCTTGGGATGTTTCCTTTTTCACCATTGCCCTCTATGTGCCTCCAAATATCACTTTGCAATTCCACAAGAACAGTCTTAGTGAACGGCTTCCTGAGGGGAAAGCTGTAGCTCAGTGATATGTACTAACAGAACACACCGCATTTTCTCAGAATGGTTCTTTCCAGTTTTTAACGGAAGATATTTCCTTTTTCACCTTAGCCCTCTATGGGCTTCCAAATATCACTTTGCAAATTTCACAAAACAGTCTTAGTGAACGGCTTCTTGAGGGAAAAGCTGTAGCTCTGTGAGATGAACTAACAGAACACAAAGCAGTTTTTCAGACAGCTTCTTTTCGGTAAGTATCTTACGATATTTCCATTTTCACCATAGCCCTCTATGGGCTTCCACATATCACTTTGGAAATTCCTCAAAAACAGTCTTAGCGGAAGGCTTCTTGAGGGGAAAGCTGTAACTCTTTGAGATGAATTAACAGAACACAAAGCAGTTTCTCGGAAAGCTTCTTTTCATTTTTTAACTGAAGTTATTTCCATTTTCACCATAGCCCTCTATGGGATTCCAAATATCACTATGCAAATTCCACAAGAACAGTGGAAGCGAAAGACTTCTGGAGGGGAAAACTGTAACGCTGTGAGATGAATTAACAGAACACAAAGCAGTTTCTCAGATATCTTCTTTCCAGTTTTTAACAAAAGATATTTCCTTTTTCACCATAGTCCTCTATGGGCTTCCAAATATCACTTTGCAAATCCCACAAGAACAGTCTTAGCGAAAGCCTTCTTGACGGGAAAGCTGTAACTCGGTGAGATGATTTAACAGAACACACGGCAGTTTCTCAAAAAGCTTCTTTCCAGTTTTTAACGGAAGATATGTCCTTTTTCACCATAGCCCTCTATGGGCTTCCAAATATCACTTTGCAAATTCCACAAGAACAGTTTTACCGAAAGGCTTCTTGAGAAGAAAGCTGTAACTCTGTGAGATGAATTAACAGAACACAAAGCAGTTTCACAGAGAGCTTCATTTCAATTTTTATCTTTGGATGTTTTCTTTTTCATCATAGCCCTCTATGTGCCTTCAAATATCACTTTGAAAATTCCACAAGGAAAGTCTTAGTGAACGGCTTCTTGAGGGGAAAACTGTAACTCTGTGAGATGAATTAACAGAACACAAAGCAGTTTCTCAGATAGCTTCTTTCCAGTTTCTAACGGAGGATATTTCCTTTTAAGCCAGCCCTCTATGGGCTTCCAAATATCACTTTGCAAGTTTCACAAGAACAGTCTTAGCGAAAGGCTTCCTGAGGGGAAAGTTGTAACTCTGTGAGATGAATTAACAGAACACAAAGCAGTTTCTCAAAAAGCTTCTTTTCAGTTTTTAACGGAAGATATTTCCTTTTTCAACATAACACTGTATGGGCTTCCAAATATCACTTTGCAAATTCCACAAGAACAGTCTTAGTGAAAGGCTTTTAGAGGGAAATGTTGTATCTATGTGAGATGAATTAACAGAACACAAAGCAATTTCTCAGAAAGCTTCTTTTCAGTTTTTATCTTACGATATTTCCTTTTTCACCATAGACCTCTATGGGCTTCCAAATCTCACTTTGCAAATTCCACAAGAACAGTCTTAGTGAAAGAATTATTGAGTGGAAAGCTGTAACTCTTTGAGGTGAATTAACAGAACAAAAAGGAGTTTCTCAGAAAGCTTCTTTCCGCTTTTTAACAGAAGATATTTCCTTTTTCACCATAGCGCTCTATGGGCTTCCAAATATCATTTTGCAAATCCCACAACAACAGTCTTAGCGAAAGGCTTCTTGAAGGGAAAGCTGTAACTGGGTGAGGTCTATTATCAGAACACCTGGCACTTTCTCAGAAAGCTTCTTTCCAGGTTTTAACTGAAGATATTTCCTTTTTCACCATAGCCCTCTATGGGCTTCCAAATATCACTTTGGAAATTCGACAGCAGCCTTAGCGAAAGGCTTTTAGAGGGAAATGTAACTCTGTGAGATGAATTAACAGAACACAAAGGAGTTTCTCAGAAAGCTTCTTTCCAGTTTTTAACGGAAAATAATTCCTTTTTCACCATAGCCCTCTATGGGATTCTAAATATCACTTTCCAAATTTCAGAAGAACAGTCTTAGTGAACGGCCTCTTGAGGGGAAATCTGTAACTCTCTGAGATGAATTAACAGAACACAAAGCAGTTTCTCAGAAATCTTCTTTCCAGTTTTTAACGGAAGATATGTCCTTTTTCACCATAGCCCTCTATGGTCTTGCAAATATCACTTTGCAAATTCCACAAGAACAGTCTTACCGAAAGGCTTCTTGAGAAGAAAGCTGTAACTCTGTGAGATGAATTAACAGAAAGCAAAGCAGTTTCTCAGAAAATTTCTTTCCAGTTTTTAATGGAAGATATGTCCTTTTTCACCATAGCCCTCTAGGAGTTTTCTAATATCACTTTGCAAATTTCACAAGAATAGTCTCAGTGAACTGCTTCTTGAAGGGAAAGCTGTAACTCTGTGAGATGAACTAACAGAACACAAAGCAGTTTATCAGAAAGCTTCTTTACAGTTTTTAACTGAAGATATTTCCTTTTTCACCATAGCCCTCTAAGGGCTTCCAAATATCACATTGCAAATGCCACAAGAACAGTCTTAGCGAAAGGCTGCTAGAGGGGAAAGCTGTAACTCGGTTAGATGTATTCACAGAACACACGGCAGTATCTCAGAATGCTTCTTTCCAGTTTTTAACGGAAGATATTCCCTTTTTCACCATAGCCCTCTAAGGGCTTCCAAATATCACTTTGCAAATTCCAAAAGAGCAGTCTTAGCGAAAGACTTCTGGAGCGGAAAGCTGTAACTCTCTGAAATGAATTAACAGAACACAGAGCTGTTCCTCAGAAAGCTTCTTTCCAGTTTTCAACCGAAGATATTTTCTTTTTCCCATAGCCCTCTATGGGCTTCCAAATATCACTTAGAAAATTCCACAAGAACAGTCTTAGCGAAAGGCTTCTTGAGGTGAAAGCTGTAACACGGTGAGATGTTTTAACAGAACACTCATCAGTTTCTCAGAAAGCTTCTTTCCAATTTTTAACGTAAGTTATTTCCTTTTTCACCATAGCCCTCTACGGGCTTCTAAGATCACTTTGCAAATTCCACAAGAACAGTCTTAGCGAAAGGCTTCTGGGAGCAAAGCTGTAATTCTGTGAGATGATCTAACAAAACACGAAGCAGTTTCTCAGAAATCTTCTTTTCGGTTTTTAATGGAAGAAATGTCCTTTTTCATCATAGCCCTCAATGGGCTTCCAAATTTCACTTTGCAAATTCCACAAGAACAGTCTTAGCGAAAGGCTTTTTGAGGGGAAAGCTGTAACTCTGGTGACGAATTAACAGAACACAAAACAGTTTCTCAGAAAGCTTCTTTTCAGTTTTCGTCTTAGGATATTTCCTTTTTCACCGTAGCCCTCTATGGGCTTCCAAATATCACTTTGCATATTCCAAAAGAACAACCTTAGTGATCGGCTTCATGATAGGAAAGCTGTAACTCTGTGAGATTAATTAACGGAACACAAAGCAGTTTCTCAGAAAGGTTCTTTCCAGTTTTTAGCGGAAGATATTTCCTTTTTCACCATAGTCCACTATGGGCTTCAAAATATCACTTTGAAAATTCCACAAGAACAGTCTTAGTGAACGGCCTCTTCGGGGGAAATCTGTAACTCTCTGAGATGAATTAACAGAACACAAAGCAGTTTCTCAGAAATCTTCTTTCCAGTTTTTAACGAAAGATATTTCCTTTTTCACCAAAGTCCTCTATGGGATTACAAATATCAGTTTGCAAATTACACAAGAACAGTCTTAGTGAAGGGCTTCTTGAGGGGAAAGCTGTAACACTTTGAGATGAACTAACACAACACAAAGCAGTTTCTCAGACAGCTTCTTTTCGGTTTTTATCTTAGGATATTTCCATTTTCAAAATAGCCCTCTATGGGCTTCCAAGTATCACTTTGCAAATTCCACAAGAACAGTCTTATAGAAAGGCTTCTTGAGGGGAAAGCTGTAACTCGGTGAGATGTATTAACAGAACACACGGCAGTTTCTCAGAAAGCTTCTTTCCAGTTTTTAACGGAAGTTATTTCCCTTTTCACCATAGTCCTCCATGGGCTTCCAAATATCACTTTGCAAATTCCAGAAGAACAGTCTTAGCGAAAGGCTTCTGAAGGGGAAATCTGTAACTCTGTGAGTTGAATTAACAGAACACAAAGCAGTTTCTCACAAATCTTCTTTCCAGTTTTTAACGGAAGTTAGTTCCTTTTTCACCATAGTCCTCTATGGGCTTCCAAATATGACTTTGCAAATTCCACAAGAACAGTCTTAGCGAAAGGCTTCTTGAGGGGGGAAGCTGTAACTCTGTGAGATGAATTAACAGAACACAAAGCAGTCTCTCAGAAAGCTTCTTTCCAGTATTTAACTGAAGATATTTCCTTTTTCACTATAGCCCTGTATGGGCTTCCAAATATCACTTTGGAAATCCCACAAGAACAGTCTTAGCGAAAGGCTTCTTGAGAGAAAAGCTGTACCTCGGTGATATGTACTAACAGAACACACCGCACTTTCTCAGAATGGTTCTTTCCAGTTTTTAACGGAAGATATTTCCTTTTTCACCTTAGCCCTCTATGGGCTTCCAAATATCACTTTGCAAATTTCACAAAACAGTCTTAGTTAACGGCTTCTTGAGGGGAAAGCTGTAACTCTGTGAGTGAACTAACAAAACACAAAGCATCTTTCCATACAGCTTCTTTTCGGTTTTTATCTTAGGATATTTCCATTTTCACCATAGCCTACTATGGGCATCGAAATATCACTTTGGAAATTCCACAAAAACAGTCTTAGCGGAAGGATTCTTGAGGCAAAAGCAGTAACTCTTTGAGATGAATTAACAGAACACAAAGCAGTTTCTCAGAAAGCTTCTTTTCAGTTTTTAACTGAAGGTATTTCCTTTTTCACCATAGCCCTCTATGGGCTTCAAAATATCACTTTGTAAATTCCACAAGAACAGCCTTAGCGAAAGGCTTCCTGAGGTAAAAGAGTAACTGTGAGTTGAATTAACAGAACACAAAGCAGTTTCTCAGAAAGCTTCTTTTCGGATTTTATCTTACTATATTTCCTTTTTCAACATAGCCCTCTATGGTCTTCCAAATATCACTTTGCAAATTACACAAGAACAGTCTTTGTGAAAGACTTCTTGAGGGGAAAGCTGTAACTCTCTGAGATGAATTAACAGATCACAAAGCAGTTTCTCAGAAAGCTTCTTTTCAGTTTTCATCTTAGGATATTTCCTTTATCAGCGTAGCCCTCTGTGGGCTTCCAAAAACATTTTGCAAATTCCACAAGAACAGTCTTAGCGAAAGGATTCTGGAGATAAAAGCTGTAAATCAGTAAGATGAATTAAGAGAATTCAAAGCAGTTTCTCAGAAACCTTCTTTTCGTTTTTTATCTTAGGATATTTCCATTTTAACCATAGGGCTATAGGGTTTCCAAATATCACTTTGCAAATTCCAGAAGAAAAGTCTTAGCGAAAGGCTTCTTGAGGGTAAAGCTGTAATCTGTAAGATGAATTAACAGAACACAAAACATTTTCTCAGAAACCTACTTTTCAGTTTTTACCTTAGGATATTTCCTTTTTCACCATAGCCCTCTATGGGATTCCAATTATCACTTTGAAAATTCCACATGAACAGTCTTAGTGAAAGTCTTCTTGAGGGGAAAGCTGTAACTCTGTGAGAGGAACTAACTGAACACAAAGCAGTTTCTCAGAAAGCTTCTTTCCAGTTTTTAACTGAGGATATTTCCTTTTTCACCATAGCCCTTTTGGGCTTCCACATATCACTTTGCAAATTTCACAAGAGCAGTCTTAGCGAAAGGCTTCTTGAGGGGAAAGCTCTAACTCTGTGAGATGAATTACCAGAACACAAAGCATTTTCTCACAAATCTTCGTTCCAGTTTTTAACGGAGGATATTTTCTTTCTCACCATAGTTCTCTATGGGCTTCCAAATATCACATTGCAAATCCCACAAGAACAGTCTTAGCGAAAGGCTTCTTGAGAGGAAAGCTGTAACTCAGTGAGACGTATTAACAGAAGACACGGCATTTTCTCAGAATGCTTCTTTCCAGTTTTTAACGGAAGATATTTCCTTTTTCACCATAGTCCCCTATGGGTATCCAAATATCACTTTCCAAATTTCACAAAACTGTCTTAATGAACGGCTTCTTGAGGGAAAAGCTGTAGCTCTTTGAGTTGAACTAACAGAACACAAATCAGTTTTTCAGACAGCTTCTCTTCGGTAAGTATCTTAGGATATTTCCATTTTCACCATAGCCCTCTATGGGCTTCCACATATCACTTTGGAAATTCCTCAAAAACAGTCTTAGCGGAAGGCTTCTTGAGGGGAAAGCTGTAATTCTTTGAGATGAATTAACAGAACAGAAAGCAGTTTCTCGGAAAGCTTCTTTTCATTTTTTAATTGAAGGTATTTCCATTTTCACCATAGCCCTCTATGGGATTCCAAATATCACTATGCAAATTTCACAAGAACAGTGGAAGCGAAAGACTTCGGGAAGGGAAAAATGTAACGCTGTGAGATGAATTAACAGAACACAAAGCAGTTTCTCAGATATCTTCTTTCCAGTTTTTAACGAAAGATATTTCCTTTTTCACCATAGTCCTCTATGGGCTTCCAAATATCACTTTAAAAATCCCACAAGAACAGTCTTAGCGAAAGCCTTCTTGAGTGGAAAGCTGTAACTCGGTGAGATGCTTTAACAGAACACACGGCAGTTTCTCAAAAAGCTTCTTTCCAGTTTTTAACGGAAGATATTTCCTTTTTCACCATAGCCCTCAAGGAGTTTTCTAATATCACTTTGCAAATTTCACAAGAATAGTCTCAGTGAACTGCTTCTTGAAGGGAAACCTGTAACTCTGTGAGATGAACTAACAGAACACAAAGCAGTTTATCAGAAAGCTTCTTTACAGTTTTTATCGGAAAATATTTCCTTTTTCACCATTGCCCTCTATGAGATTCTAAATATCACTTTCCAAATTTCAGAAGAACAGTCTTAGTGAACGGCCTCATGAGGGGAAATCTGTGACACTTTGAGATGAATTAACAGAACACAAAGCAGTTTCTCAGAAAGCTTCTTTTCGGATTTTATCTTACTATATTTCCTTTTTCAACATAGCCCTCTATGGTCTTCCAAATATCACTTTGCAAATTACACAAGAATAGTCTTTGTGAAAGACTTCTTGAGGGGAAAGCTGTAACTCTCTGAGATGAATTAACAGAACACAAAGCAGTTTCTCAGAAAGCTTCTTTTCAGTTTTTATCTTAGGATATTTCCTTTTTCAGCATAGCCCTCTATGGGCTTCCAAAAACATTTTGCAAATTCCACAAGAACAGTCTTAGCGAAAGGATTCTGGAGATAAAAGCTGTAAATCTGTAAGATGAATTAAAAGAATTCAAAGCAGTTTGTCAGAAACCTTCTTTTCGTTTTTTATCTTACGATATTTCCATTTTAACCATAGGGCTATAGGGTTTCCAAATATCACTTTGCAAATTCCAGAAGAAAAGTCTTAGCGAAAGGCTTCTTGAGGGTAAAGCTGTAACTCTGTAAGATGAATTAACAGAACACAAAACATTTTCTCAGAAACCTACTTTTCAGTTTTCACCTTAAGATATTTCCTTTTTCACCATAGCCCTCTATGGGATTCCAATTATCACTTTGAAAAATCCACATGAACAGTCTTAGCGAAAGTCTTCTTGAGGGGAAAGCTGTAACTCTGTGAGAGGAACTAACTGAACACAAAGCAGTTTCTCAGAAAGCTTCTTTCCAGTTTTTAACTGAGGATATTTCCTTTTTCACCATAGCCCTCTAAGGGCTTCCAAATATCACATTGCAAATGCCACAAGAACAGTCTTAGCGAAAGGCTGCTAGAGGGGAAAGCTGTAACTCGGTTAGATGTATTCACAGAACACACGGCAGTATCTCAGAATGCTTCTTTCCAGTTTTTAACGGAAGATATTCCCTTTTTCACCATAGCCCTCTAAGGGCTTCCAAATATCACTTTGCAAATTCCAAAAGAGCAGTCTTAGCGAAAGACTTCTGGAGCGGAAAGCTGTAACTCTCTGAAATGAATTAACAGAACACAGAGCTGTTCCTCAGAAAGCTTCTTTCCAGTTTTCAACCGAAGATATTTTCTTTTTCCCATAGCCCTCTATGGGCTTCCAAATATCACTTAGAAAATTCCACAAGAACAGTCTTAGCGAAAGGCTTCTTGAGGTGAAAGCTGTAACACGGTGAGATGTTTTAACAGAACACTCATCAGTTTCTCAGAAAGCTTCTTTCCAATTTTTAACGTAAGTTATTTCCTTTTTCACCATAGCCCTCTACGGGCTTCTAAGATCACTTTGCAAATTCCACAAGAACAGTCTTAGCGAAAGGCTTCTGGGAGCAAAGCTGTAATTCTGTGAGATGATCTAACAAAACACGAAGCAGTTTCTCAGAAATCTTCTTTTCGGTTTTTAATGGAAGAAATGTCCTTTTTCATCATAGCCCTCAATGGGCTTCCAAATTTCACTTTGCAAATTCCACAAGAACAGTCTTAGCGAAAGGCTTTTTGAGGGGAAAGCTGTAACTCTGGTGACGAATTAACAGAACACAAAACAGTTTCTCAGAAAGCTTCTTTTCAGTTTTCGTCTTAGGATATTTCCTTTTTCACCGTAGCCCTCTATGGGCTTCCAAATATCACTTTGCATATTCCAAAAGAACAACCTTAGTGATCGGCTTCATGATAGGAAAGCTGTAACTCTGTGAGATTAATTAACGGAACACAAAGCAGTTTCTCAGAAAGGTTCTTTCCAGTTTTTAGCGGAAGATATTTCCTTTTTCACCATAGTCCACTATGGGCTTCAAAATATCACTTTGAAAATTCCACAAGAACAGTCTTAGTGAACGGCCTCTTCGGGGGAAATCTGTAACTCTCTGAGATGAATTAACAGAACACAAAGCAGTTTCTCAGAAATCTTCTTTCCAGTTTTTAACGAAAGATATTTCCTTTTTCACCAAAGTCCTCTATGGGATTACAAATATCAGTTTGCAAATTACACAAGAACAGTCTTAGTGAAGGGCTTCTTGAGGGGAAAGCTGTAACACTTTGAGATGAACTAACACAACACAAAGCAGTTTCTCAGACAGCTTCTTTTCGGTTTTTATCTTAGGATATTTCCATTTTCAAAATAGCCCTCTATGGGCTTCCAAGTATCACTTTGCAAATTCCACAAGAACAGTCTTATAGAAAGGCTTCTTGAGGGGAAAGCTGTAACTCGGTGAGATGTATTAACAGAACACACGGCAGTTTCTCAGAAAGCTTCTTTCCAGTTTTTAACGGAAGTTATTTCCCTTTTCACCATAGTCCTCCATGGGCTTCCAAATATCACTTTGCAAATTCCAGAAGAACAGTCTTAGCGAAAGGCTTCTGAAGGGGAAATCTGTAACTCTGTGAGTTGAATTAACAGAACACAAAGCAGTTTCTCACAAATCTTCTTTCCAGTTTTTAACGGAAGTTAGTTCCTTTTTCACCATAGTCCTCTATGGGCTTCCAAATATGACTTTGCAAATTCCACAAGAACAGTCTTAGCGAAAGGCTTCTTGAGGGGGGAAGCTGTAACTCTGTGAGATGAATTAACAGAACACAAAGCAGTCTCTCAGAAAGCTTCTTTCCAGTATTTAACTGAAGATATTTCCTTTTTCACTATAGCCCTGTATGGGCTTCCAAATATCACTTTGGAAATCCCACAAGAACAGTCTTAGCGAAAGGCTTCTTGAGAGAAAAGCTGTACCTCGGTGATATGTACTAACAGAACACACCGCACTTTCTCAGAATGGTTCTTTCCAGTTTTTAACGGAAGATATTTCCTTTTTCACCTTAGCCCTCTATGGGCTTCCAAATATCACTTTGCAAATTTCACAAAACAGTCTTAGTTAACGGCTTCTTGAGGGGAAAGCTGTAACTCTGTGAGTGAACTAACAAAACACAAAGCATCTTTCCATACAGCTTCTTTTCGGTTTTTATCTTAGGATATTTCCATTTTCACCATAGCCTACTATGGGCATCGAAATATCACTTTGGAAATTCCACAAAAACAGTCTTAGCGGAAGGATTCTTGAGGCAAAAGCAGTAACTCTTTGAGATGAATTAACAGAACACAAAGCAGTTTCTCAGAAAGCTTCTTTTCAGTTTTTAACTGAAGGTATTTCCTTTTTCACCATAGCCCTCTATGGGCTTCAAAATATCACTTTGTAAATTCCACAAGAACAGCCTTAGCGAAAGGCTTCCTGAGGTAAAAGAGTAACTGTGAGTTGAATTAACAGAACACAAAGCAGTTTCTCAGAAAGCTTCTTTTCGGATTTTATCTTACTATATTTCCTTTTTCAACATAGCCCTCTATGGTCTTCCAAATATCACTTTGCAAATTACACAAGAACAGTCTTTGTGAAAGACTTCTTGAGGGGAAAGCTGTAACTCTCTGAGATGAATTAACAGATCACAAAGCAGTTTCTCAGAAAGCTTCTTTTCAGTTTTCATCTTAGGATATTTCCTTTATCAGCGTAGCCCTCTATGGGCTTCCAAAAACATTTTGCAAATTCCACAAGAACAGTCTTAGCGAAAGGATTCTGGAAATAAAAGCTGTAAATCAGTAAGATGAATTAAGAGAATTCAAAGCAGTTTCTCAGAAACCATCTTTTCGTTTTTTATCTTAGGATATTTCCATTTTAACCATAGGGCTATAGGGTTTCCAAATATCACTTTGCAAATTCCAGAAGAAAAGTCTTAGCGAAAGGCTTCTTGAGGGTAAAGCTGTAATCTGTAAGATGAATTAACAGAACACAAAACATTTTCTCAGAAACCTACTTTTCAGTTTTTACCTTAGGATATTTCCTTTTTCACCATAGCCCTCTATGGGATTCCAATTATCACTTTGAAAATTCCACATGAACAGTCTTAGTGAAAGTCTTCTTGAGGGGAAAGCTGTAACTCTGTGAGAGGAACTAACTGAACACAAAGCAGTTTCTCAGAAAGCTTCTTTCCAGTTTTTAACTGAGGATATTTCCTTTTTCACCATAGCCCTTTTGGGCTTCCACATATCACTTTGCAAATTTCACAAGAGCAGTCTTAGCGAAAGGCTTCTTGAGGGGAAAGCTCTAACTCTGTGAGATGAATTACCAGAACACAAAGCATTTTCTCACAAATCTTCGTTCCAGTTTTTAACGGAGGATATTTTCTTTCTCACCATAGTTCTCTATGGGCTTCCAAATATCACATTGCAAATCCCACAAGAACAGTCTTAGCGAAAGGCTTCTTGAGAGGAAAGCTGTAACTCAGTGAGACGTATTAACAGAAGACACGGCATTTTCTCAGAATGCTTCTTTCCAGTTTTTAACGGAAGATATTTCCTTTTTCACCATAGTCCCCTATGGGTATCCAAATATCACTTTCCAAATTTCACAAAACTGTCTTAATGAACGGCTTCTTGAGGGAAAAGCTGTAGCTCTTTGAGTTGAACTAACAGAACACAAATCAGTTTTTCAGACAGCTTCTCTTCGGTAAGTATCTTAGGATATTTCCATTTTCACCATAGCCCTCTATGGGCTTCCACATATCACTTTGGAAATTCCTCAAAAACAGTCTTAGCGGAAGGCTTCTTGAGGGGAAAGCTGTAATTCTTTGAGATGAATTAACAGAACAGAAAGCAGTTTCTCGGAAAGCTTCTTTTCATTTTTTAATTGAAGGTATTTCCATTTTCACCATAGCCCTCTATGGGATTCCAAATATCACTATGCAAATTTCACAAGAACAGTGGAAGCGAAAGACTTCGGGAAGGGAAAAATGTAACGCTGTGAGATGAATTAACAGAACACAAAGCAGTTTCTCAGATATCTTCTTTCCAGTTTTTAACGAAAGATATTTCCTTTTTCACCATAGTCCTCTATGGGCTTCCAAATATCACTTTAAAAATCCCACAAGAACAGTCTTAGCGAAAGCCTTCTTGAGTGGAAAGCTGTAACTCGGTGAGATGCTTTAACAGAACACACGGCAGTTTCTCAAAAAGCTTCTTTCCAGTTTTTAACGGAAGATATTTCCTTTTTCACCATAGCCCTCAAGGAGTTTTCTAATATCACTTTGCAAATTTCACAAGAATAGTCTCAGTGAACTGCTTCTTGAAGGGAAACCTGTAACTCTGTGAGATGAACTAACAGAACACAAAGCAGTTTATCAGAAAGCTTCTTTACAGTTTTTATCGGAAAATATTTCCTTTTTCACCATTGCCCTCTATGAGATTCTAAATATCACTTTCCAAATTTCAGAAGAACAGTCTTAGTGAACGGCCTCATGAGGGGAAATCTGTGACACTTTGAGATGAATTAACAGAACACAAAGCAGTTTCTCAGAAAGCTTCTTTTCAGTTTTTAACTGAAGGTATTTCCTTTTTCACCATAGCCCTCTATGGGCTTCAAAATATCACTTTGTAAATTCCACAAGAACAGCCTTAGCGAAAGGCTTCCTGAGGTAAAAGAGTAACTGTGAGTTGAATTAACAGAACACAAAGCAGTTTCTCAGAAAGCTTCTTTTCGGATTTTATCTTACTATATTTCCTTTTTCAACATAGCCCTCTATGGTCTTCCAAATATCACTTTGCAAATTACACAAGAACAGTCTTTGTGAAAGACTTCTTGAGGGGAAAGCTGTAACTCTCTGAGATGAATTAACAGATCACAAAGCAGTTTCTCAGAAAGCTTCTTTTCAGTTTTCATCTTAGGATATTTCCTTTATCAGCGTAGCCCTCTATGGGCTTCCAAAAACATTTTGCAAATTCCACAAGAACAGTCTTAGCGAAAGGATTCTGGAGATAAAAGCTGTAAATCAGTAAGATGAATTAAGAGAATTCAAAGCAGTTTCTCAGAAACCATCTTTTCGTTTTTTATCTTAGGATATTTCCATTTTAACCATAGGGCTATAGGGTTTCCAAATATCACTTTGCAAATTCCAGAAGAAAAGTCTTAGCGAAAGGCTTCTTGAGGGTAAAGCTGTAATCTGTAAGATGAATTAACAGAACACAAAACATTTTCTCAGAAACCTACTTTTCAGTTTTTACCTTAGGATATTTCCTTTTTCACCATAGCCCTCTATGGGATTCCAATTATCACTTTGAAAATTCCACATGAACAGTCTTAGTGAAAGTCTTCTTGAGGGGAAAGCTGTAACTCTGTGAGAGGAACTAACTGAACACAAAGCAGTTTCTCAGAAAGCTTCTTTCCAGTTTTTAACTGAGGATATTTCCTTTTTCACCATAGCCCTTTTGGGCTTCCACATATCACTTTGCAAATTTCACAAGAGCAGTCTTAGCGAAAGGCTTCTTGAGGGGAAAGCTCTAACTCTGTGAGATGAATTACCAGAACACAAAGCATTTTCTCACAAATCTTCGTTCCAGTTTTTAACGGAGGATATTTTCTTTCTCACCATAGTTCTCTATGGGCTTCCAAATATCACATTGCAAATCCCACAAGAACAGTCTTAGCGAAAGGCTTCTTGAGAGGAAAGCTGTAACTCAGTGAGACGTATTAACAGAAGACACGGCATTTTCTCAGAATGCTTCTTTCCAGTTTTTAACGGAAGATATTTCCTTTTTCACCATAGTCCCCTATGGGTATCCAAATATCACTTTCCAAATTTCACAAAACTGTCTTAATGAACGGCTTCTTGAGGGAAAAGCTGTAGCTCTTTGAGTTGAACTAACAGAACACAAATCAGTTTTTCAGACAGCTTCTCTTCGGTAAGTATCTTAGGATATTTCCATTTTCACCATAGCCCTCTATGGGCTTCCACATATCACTTTGGAAATTCCTCAAAAACAGTCTTAGTGGAAGGCTTCTTGAGGGGAAAGCTGTAATTCTTTGAGATGAATTAACAGAACAGAAAGCAGTTTCTCGGAAAGCTTCTTTTCATTTTTTAATTGAAGGTATTTCCATTTTCACCATAGCCCTCTATGGGATTCCAAATATCACTATGCAAATTTCACAAGAACAGTGGAAGCGAAAGACTTCGGGAAGGGAAAAATGTAACGCTGTGAGATGAATTAACAGAACACAAAGCAGTTTCTCAGATATCTTCTTTCCAGTTTTTAACGAAAGATATTTCCTTTTTCACCATAGTCCTCTATGGGCTTCCAAATATCACTTTAAAAATCCCACAAGAACAGTCTTAGCGAAAGCCTTCTTGAGGGGAAAGCTGTAACTCGGTGAGATGCTTTAACAGAACACACGGCAGTTTCTCAAAAAGCTTCTTTCCAGTTTTTAACGGAAGATATTTCCTTTTTCACCATAGCCCTCAAGGAGTTTTCTAATATCACTTTGCAAATTTCACAAGAATAGTCTCAGTGAACTGCTTCTTGAAGGGAAACCTGTAACTCTGTGAGATGAACTAACAGAACACAAAGCAGTTTATCAGAAAGCTTCTTTACAGTTTTTATCGGAAAATATTTCCTTTTTCACCATTGCCCTCTATGAGATTCTAAATATCACTTTCCAAATTTCAGAAGAACAGTCTTAGTGAACGGCCTCATGAGGGGAAATCTGTGACACTTTGAGATGAATTAACAGAACACAAAGCAGTTTCTCAGAAAGCTTCTTTTCGGATTTTATCTTACTATATTTCCTTTTTCAACATAGCCCTCTATGGTCTTCCAAATATCACTTTGCAAATTACACAAGAACAGTCTTTGTGAAAGACTTCTTGAGGGGAAAGCTGTAACTCTCTGAGATGAATTAACAGAACACAAAGCAGTTTCTCAGAAAGCTTCTTTTCAGTTTTTATCTTAGGATATTTCCTTTTTCAGCATAGCCCTCTATGGGCTTCCAAAAACATTTTGCAAATTCCACAAGAACAGTCTTAGCGAAAGGATTCTGGAGATAAAAGCTGTAAATCTGTAAGATGAATTAAAAGAATTCAAAGCAGTTTGTCAGAAACCTTCTTTTCGTTTTTTATCTTACGATATTTCCATTTTAACCATAGGGCTATAGGGTTTCCAAATATCACTTTGCAAATTCCAGAAGAAAAGTCTTAGCGAAAGGCTTCTTGAGGGTAAAGCTGTAACTCTGTAAGATGAATTAACAGAACACAAAACATTTTCTCAGAAACCTACTTTTCAGTTTTCACCTTAAGATATTTCCTTTTTCACCATAGCCCTCTATGGGATTCCATTTATCACTTTGAAAATTCCACATGAACAGTCTTAGCGAAAGTCTTCTTGAGGGGAAAGCTGTAACTCTGTGAGAGGAACTAACTGAACACAAAGCAGTTTCTCAGAAAGCTTCTTTCCAGTTTTTAACTGAGGATATTTCCTTTTTCACCATAGCCCTTTTGGGCTTCCATATATCACTTTGCGAATTCCACAACAACAGCCTTAGCGAAAGGCTTCCTGAGGTAAAAGAGTAACTCTGTGACTTGAATTAACAGAACACAAAGCCGTTTCCCAGAAAGCTTCTTTTCAGTTTTTATCTTGGGATGTTTCCTTTTTCACCATTGCCCTCTATGTGCCTCCAAATATCACTTTGCAATTCCACAAGAACAGTCTTAGTGAACGGCTTCCTGAGGGGAAAGCTGTAGCTCAGTGATATGTACTAACAGAACACACCGCATTTTCTCAGAATGGTTCTTTCCAGTTTTTAACGGAAGATATTTCCTTTTTCACCTTAGCCCTCTATGGGCTTCCAAATATCACTTTGCAAATTTCACAAAACAGTCTTAGTGAACGGCTTCTTGAGGGAAAAGCTGTAGCTCTGTGAGATGAACTAACAGAACACAAAGCAGTTTTTCAGACAGCTTCTTTTCGGTATGTATCTTACGATATTTCCATTTTCACCATAGCCCTCTATGGGCTTCCACATATCACTTTGGAAATTCCTCAAAAACAGTCTTAGCGGAAGGCTTCTTGAGGGGAAAGCTGTAACTCTTTGAGATGAATTAACAGAACACAAAGCAGTTTCTCGGAAAGCTTCTTTTCATTTTTTAACTGAAGTTATTTCCATTTTCACCATAGCCCTCTATGGGATTCCAAATATCACTATGCAAATTCCACAAGAACAGTGGAAGCGAAAGACTTCTGGAGGGGAAAACTGTAACGCTGTGAGATGAATTAACAGAACACAAAGCAGTTTCTCAGATATCTTCTTTCCAGTTTTTAACGAAAGATATTTCCTTTTTCACCATAGTCCTCTATGGGCTTCCAAATATCATTTTGCAAATCCCACAAGAACAGTCTTAGCGAAAGCCTTCTTGACGGGAAAGCTGTAACTCGGTGAGATGATTTAACAGAACACACGGCAGTTTCTCAAAAAGCTTCTTTCCAGTTTTTAACGGAAGATATGTCCTTTTTCACCATAGCCCTCTATGGGCTTCCAAATATCACTTTGCAAATTCCACAAGAACAGTTTTACCGAAAGGCTTCTTGAGAAGAAAGCTGTAACTCTGTGAGATGAATTAACAGAACACAAAGCAGTTTCACAGAGAGCTTCATTTCAATTTTTATCTTTGGATGTTTTCTTTTTCATCATAGCCCTCTATGTGCCTTCAAATATCACTTTGAAAATTCCACAAGGAAAGTCTTAGTGAACGGCTTCTTGAGGGGAAAACTGTAACTCTGTGAGATGAATTAACAGAACACAAAGCAGTTTCTCAGATAGCTTCTTTCCAGTTTCTAACGGAGGATATTTCCTTTTAAGCCAGCCCTCTATGGGCTTCCAAATATCACTTTGCAAGTTTCACAAGAACAGTCTTAGCGAAAGGCTTCCTGAGGGGAAAGTTGTAACTCTGTGAGATGAATTAACAGAACACAAAGCAGTTTCTCAAAAAGCTTCTTTTCAGTTTTTAACGGAAGATATTTCCTTTTTCAACATAACACTGTATGGGCTTCCAAATATCACTTTGCAAATTCCACAAGAACAGTCTTAGCGAAAGGCTTTTAGAGGGAAATGTTGTAACTATGTGAGATGAATTAACAGAACACAAAGCAATTTCTCAGAAAGCTTCTTTTCAGTTTTTATCTTACGATATTTCCTTTTTCACCATAGACCTCTATGGGCTTCCAAATCTCACTTTGCAAATTCCACAAGAACAGTCTTAGCGAAAGAATTATTGAGTGGAAAGCTGTAACTCTTTGAGGTGAATTAACAGAACAAAAAGGAGTTTCTCAGAAAGCTTCTTTCCGCTTTTTAACAGAAGATATTTCCTTTTTCACCATAGCGCTCTATGGGCTTCCAAATATCATTTTGCAAATCCCACAACAACAGTCTTAGCGAAAGGCTTCTTGAAGGGAAAGCTGTAACTGGGTGAGGTCTATTATCAGAACACCTGGCACTTTCTCAGAAAGCTTCTTTCCAGGTTTTAACTGAAGATATTTCCTTTTTCACCATAGCCCTCTATGGGCTTCCAAATATCACTTTGGAAATTCGACAGCAGCCTTAGCGAAAGGCTTTTAGAGGGAAATGTAACTCTGTGAGATGAATTAACAGAACACAAAGGAGTTTCTCAGAAAGCTTCTTTCCAGTTTTTAACGGAAAATAATTCCTTTTTCACCATAGCCCTCTATGGGATTCTAAATATCACTTTCCAAATTTCAGAAGAACAGTCTTAGTGAACGGCCTCTTGAGGGGAAATCTGTAACTCTCTGAGATGAATTAACAGAACACAAAGCAGTTTCTCAGAAATCTTCTTTCCAGTTTTTAACGGAAGATATGTCCTTTTTCACCATAGCCCTCTATGGTCTTGCAAATATCACTTTGCAAATTCCACAAGAACAGTCTTACCGAAAGGCTTCTTGAGAAGAAAGCTGTAACTCTGTGAGATGAATTAACAGAAAGCAAAGCAGTTTCTCAGAAAATTTCTTTCCAGTTTTTAATGGAAGATATGTCCTTTTTCACCATAGCCCTCTAGGAGTTTTCTAATATCACTTTGCAAATTTCACAAGAATAGTCTCAGTGAACTGCTTCTTGAAGGGAAAGCTGTAACTCTGTGAGATGAACTAACAGAACACAAAGCAGTTTATCAGAAAGCTTCTTTACAGTTTTTAACTGAAGATATTTCCTTTTTCACCATAGCCCTCTAAGGGCTTCCAAATATCACATTGCAAATGCCACAAGAACAGTCTTAACGAAAGGCTGCTAGAGGGGAAAGCTGTAACTCGGTTAGATGTATTCACAGAACACACGGCAGTATCTCAGAATGCTTCTTTCCAGTTTTTAACGGAAGATATTCCCTTTTTCACCATAGCCCTCTAAGGGCTTCCAAATATCACTTTGCAAATTCCAAAAGAGCAGTCTTAGCGAAAGACTTCTGGAGCGGAAAGCTGTAACTCTCTGAAATGAATTAACAGAACACAGAGCTGTTCCTCAGAAAGCTTCTTTCCAGTTTTCAACCGAAGATATTTTCTTTTTCCCATAGCCCTCTATGGGCTTCCAAATATCACTTAGAAAATTCCACAAGAACAGTCTTAGCGAAAGGCTTCTTGAGGTGAAAGCTGTAACACGGTGAGATGTTTTAACAGAACACTCATCAGTTTCTCAGAAAGCTTCTTTCCAATTTTTAACGTAAGTTATTTCCTTTTTCACCATAGCCCTCTACGGGCTTCTAAGATCACTTTGCAAATTCCACAAGAACAGTCTTAGCGAAAGGCTTCTGGGAGCAAAGCTGTAATTCTGTGAGACGATCTAACAAAACACGAAGCAGTTTCTCAGAAATCTTCTTTTCGGTTTTTAATGGAAGAAATGTCCTTTTTCATCATAGCCCTCAATGGGCTTCCAAATTTCACTTTGCAAATTCCACAAGAACAGTCTTAGCGAAAGGCTTTTTGAGGGGAAAGCTGTAACTCTGGTGACGAATTAACAGAACACAAAGCAGTTTCTCAGAAAGCTTCTTTTCAGTTTTCGTCTTAGGATATTTCCTTTTTCACCGTAGCCCTCTATGGGCTTCCAAATATCACTTTGCATATTCCAAAAGAACAACCTTAGTGATCGGCTTCATGATAGGAAAGCTGTAACTCTGTGAGATTAATTAACGGAACACAAAGCAGTTTCTCAGAAAGGTTCTTTCCAGTTTTTAGCGGAAGATATTTCCTTTTTCACCATAGTCCACTATGGGCTTCAAAATATCACTTTGAAAATTCCACAAGAACAGTCTTAGTGAACGGCCTCTTCGGGGGAAATCTGTAACTCTCTGAGATGAATTAACAGAACACAAAGCAGTTTCTCAGAAATCTTCTTTCCAGTTTTTAACGAAAGATATTTCCTTTTTCACCAAAGTCCTCTATGGGATTACAAATATCAGTTTGCAAATTACACAAGAACAGTCTTAGTGAAGGGCTTCTTGAGGGGAAAGCTGTAACACTTTGAGATGAACTAACACAACACAAAGCAGTTTCCCAGACAGCTTCTTTTCGGTTTTTATCTTAGGATATTTCCATTTTCAAAATAGCCCTCTATGGGCTTCCAAGTATCACTTTGCAAATTCCACAAGAACAGTCTTATAGAAAGGCTTCTTGAGGGGAAAGCTGTAACTCGGTGAGATGTATTAACAGAACACACGGCAGTTTCTCAGAAAGCTTCTTTCCAGTTTTTAACGGAAGTTATTTCCCTTTTCACCATAGTCCTCCATGGGCTTCCAAATATCACTTTGCAAATTCCAGAAGAACAGTCTTAGCGAAAGGCTTCTGAAGGGGAAATCTGTAACTCTGTGAGTTGAATTAACAGAACACAAAGCAGTTTCTCACAAATCTTCTTTCCAGTTTTTAACGGAAGTTAGTTCCTTTTTCACCATAGTCCTCTATGGGCTTCCAAATATGACTTTGCAAATTCCACAAGAACAGTCTTAGCGAAAGGCTTCTTGAGGGGGGAAGCTGTAACTCTGTGAGATGAATTAACAGAACACAAAGCAGTCTCTCAGAAAGCTTCTTTCCAGTATTTAACTGAAGATATTTCCTTTTTCACTATAGCCCTGTATGGGCTTCCAAATATCACTTTGGAAATCCCACAAGAACAGTCTTAGCGAAAGGCTTCTTGAGAGAAAAGCTGTACCTCGGTGATATGTACTAACAGAACACACCGCACTTTCTCAGAATGGTTCTTTCCAGTTTTTAACGGAAGATATTTCCTTTTTCACCTTAGCCCTCTATGGGCTTCCAAGTATCACTTTGCAAATTTCACAAAACAGTCTTAGTGAACGGCTTCTTGAGGGGAAAGCTGTAACTCTGTGAGTGAACTAACAAAACACAAAGCAGCTTTCCATACAGCTTCTTTTCGGTTTTTATCTTAGGATATTTCCATTTTCACCATAGCCTACTATGGGCATCGAAATATCACTTTGGAAATTCCACAAAAACAGTCTTAGCGGAAGGATTCTTGAGGCAAAAGCAGTAACTCTTTGAGATGAATTAACAGAACACAAAGCAGTTTCTCAGAAAGCTTCTTTTCAGTTTTTAACTGAAGGTATTTCCTTTTTCACCATAGCCCTCTATGGGCTTCAAAATATCACTTTGTAAATTCCACAAGAACAGCCTTAGCAAAAGGCTTCCTGAGGTAAAAGAGTAACTGTGAGTTGAATTAACAGAACACAAAGCAGTTTCTCAGAAAGCTTCTTTTCGGATTTTATCTTACTATATTTCCTTTTTCAACATAGCCCTCTATGGTCTTCCAAATATCACTTTGCAAATTACACAAGAACAGTCTTTGTGAAAGACTTCTTGAGGGGAAAGCTGTAACTCTCTGAGATGAATTAACAGATCACAAAGCAGTTTCTCAGAAAGCTTCTTTTCAGTTTTCATCTTAGGATATTTCCTTTATCAGCGTAGCCCTCTGTGGGCTTCCAAAAACATTTTGCAAATTCCACAAGAACAGTCTTAGCGAAAGGATTCTGGAGATAAAAGCTGTAAATCAGTAAGATGAATTAAGAGAATTCAAAGCAGTTTCTCAGAAACCTTCTTTTCGTTTTTTATCTTAGGATATTTCCATTTTAACCATAGGGCTATAGGGTTTCCAAATATCACTTTGCAAATTCCAGAAGAAAAGTCTTAGCGAAAGGCTTCTTGAGGGTAAAGCTGTAACTCTGTAAGATGAATTAACAGAACACAAAACATTTTCTCAGAAACCTACTTTTCAGTTTTTACCTTAGGATATTTCCTTTTTCACCATAGACCTCTATGGGATTCCAATTATCACTTTGAAAATTCCACATGAACAGTCTTAGTGAAAGTCTTCTTGAGGGGAAAGCTGTAACTCTGTGAGAGGAACTAACTGAACACAAAGCAGTTTCTCAGAAAGCTTCTTTCCAGTTTTTAACTGAGGATATTTCCTTTTTCACCATAGCCCTTTTGGGCTTCCACATATCACTTTGCAAATTTCACAAGAGCAGTCTTAGCGAAAGGCTTCTTGAGGGGAAAGCTCTAACTCTGTGAGATGAATTACCAGAACACAAAGCATTTTCTCACAAATCTTCGTTCCAGTTTTTAACGGAGGATATTTTCTTTCTCACCATAGTTCTCTATGGGCTTCCAAATATCACATTGCAAATCCCACAAGAACAGTCTTAGCGAAAGGCTTCTTGAGAGGAAAGCTGTAACTCAGTGAGACGTATTAACAGAAGACACGGCATTTTCTCAGAATGTTTCTTTCCAGTTTTTAACGGAAGATATTTCCTTTTTCACCATAGTCCCCTATGGGTATCCAAATATCACTTTCCAAATTTCACAAAACTGTCTTAATGAACGGCTTCTTGAGGGAAAAGCTGTAGCTCTTTGAGTTGAACTAACAGAACACAAATCAGTTTTTCAGACAGCTTCTCTTCGGTAAGTATCTTAGGATATTTCCATTTTCACCATAGCCCTCTATGGGCTTCCACATATCACTTTGGAAATTCCTCAAAAACAGACTTAGCGGAAGGCTTCTTGAGGGGAAAGCTGTAATTCTTTGAGATGAATTAACAGAACAGAAAGCAGTTTTTCGGAAAGCTTCTTTTCATTTTTTAATTGAAGGTATTTCCATTTTCACCATAGCCCTCTATGGGATTCCAAATATCACTATGCAAATTTCACAAGAACAGTGGAAGCGAAAGACTTCGGGAAGGGAAAAATGTAACGCTGTGAGATGAATTAACAGAACACACAGCAGTTTCTCAGATATCTTCTTTCCAGTTTTTAACGAAAGATATTTCCTTTTTCACCATAGTCCTCTATGGGCTTCCAAATATCACTTTACAAATCCCACAAGAACAGTCTTAGCGAAAGCCTTCTTGAGGGGAAAGCTGTAACTCGGTGAGATGCTTTAACAGAACACACGGCAGTTTCTCAAAAAGCTTCTTTCCAGTTTTTAACGGAAGATATTTCCTTTTTCACCATAGCCCTCTAGGAGTTTTCTAATATCACTTTGCAAATTTCACAAGAATAGTCTCAGTGAACTGCTTCTTGAAGGGAAAACTGTAACTCTGTGAGATGAACTAACAGAACACAAAGCAGTTTATCAGAAAGCTTCTTTACAGTTTTTATCGGAAAATATTTCCTTTTTCACCATTGCCCTCTATGAGATTCTAAATATCACTTTCCAAATTTCAGAAGAACTGTCTTAGTGTACGGCCTCATGAGGGGAAATCTGTGACACTTTGAGATGAATTAACAGAACACAAAGCAGTTTCTCAGAAAGCTTCTTTTCGGATTTTATCTTACTATATTTCCTTTTTCAACATAGCCCTCTATGGTCTTCCAAATATCACTTTGCAAATTACACAAGAACAGTCTTTGTGAAAGACTTCTTGAGGGGAAAGCTGTAACTCTCTGAGATGAATTAACAGCACACAAAGCAGTTTCTCAGAAAGCTTCTTTTCAGTTTTTATCTTAGGATATTTCCTTTTTCAGCATAGCCCTCTATGGGCTTCCAAAAACATTTTGCAAATTCCACAAGAACAGTCTTAGCGAAAGGATTCTGGAGATAAAAGCTGTAAATCTGTAAGATGAATTAAAAGAATTCAAAGCAGTTTGTCAGAAACCTTCTTTTCGTTTTTTATCTTACGATATTTCCATTTTAACCATAGGGCTATAGGGTTTCCAAATATCACTTTGCAAATTCCAGAAGAAAAGTCTTAGCGAAAGGCTTCTTGAGGGTAAAGCTGTAACTCTGTAAGATGAATTAACAGAACACAAAACATTTTCTCAGAAACCTACTTTTCAGTTTTTACCTTAAGATATTTCCTTTTTCACCATAGCCCTCTATGGGATTCCAATTATCACTTTGAAAATTCCACATGAACAGTCTTAGTGAAAGTCTTCTTGAGGGGAAAGCTGTAACTCTGTGAGAGGAACTAACTGAACACAAAGCAGTTTCTCAGAGAGCTTCTTTCCAGTTTTTAACTGAGGATATTTCCTTTTTCACCATAGCCCTTTTGGGCTTCCACATATCACTTTGCAAATTTCACAAGAGCAGTCTTAGCGAAAGGCTTCTTGAGGGGAAAGCTCTAACTCTGTGAGATGAATTACCAGAACACAAAGCATTTTCTCACAAATCTTCGTTCCAGTTTTTAACGGAGGATATTTTCTTTCTCACCATAGTTCTCTATGGGCTTCCAAATATCACATTGCAAATCCCACAAGAACAGTCTTAGCGAAAGGCTTCTTGAGAGGAAAGCTGTAACTCAGTGAGACGTATTAACAGAAGACACGGCATTTTCTCAGAATGCTTCTTTCCAGTTTTTAACGGAAGATATTTCCTTTTTCACCATAGTCCCCTATGGGTATCCAAATATCACTCTCCAAATTTCACAAAACTGTCTTAATGAACGGCTTCTTGAGGGAAAAGCTGTAGCTCTTTGAGTTGAAACAACAGAACACAAATCAGTTTTTCAGACAGCTTCTCTTCGGTAAGTATCTTAGGATATTTCCATTTTCACCATAGCCCTCTATGGGTTTCCACATATCACATTGGAAATTCCTCAAAAACAGTCTTAGCCTAAGGCTTCTGGAGGGGAAAGCTGTAATTCTTTGAGATGAATTAACAGAACAGAAAGCAGTTTCTCGGAAAGCTTCTTTTCATTTTTTAATTGAAGGTATTTCCATTTTCACCGTAGCCCTCTATGGGATTCCAAATATCACTATGCAAATTCCACAAGAACAGTGGAAGCGAAAGACTTCGGGAAGGGAAAAATGTAACGCTGTGAGATGAATTAACAGAACACAAAGCAGTTTCTCAGATATCTTCTTTCCAGTTTTTAACGAAAGATATTTCCTTTTTCACCATAGTCCTCTATGGGCTTCCAAATATCACTTTACAAATCCCACAAGAACAGTCTTAGCGAAAGCCTTCTTGAGGGGAAAGCTGTAACTCGGTGAGATGCTTTAACAGAACACACGGCAGTTTCTCAAAAAGCTTCTTTCCAGTTTTTAACGGAAGATATGTCCTTTTTCACCATAGCCCTCTAGGAGTTTTCTAATATCACTTTGCAAATTTCACAAGAATAGTCTCAGTGAACTGCTTCTTGAAGGGAAACCTGTAACTCTGTGAGATGAACTAACAGAACACAAAGCAGTTTATCAGAAAGCTTCTTTACAGTTTTTATCGGAAAATATTTCCTTTTTCACCATTGCCCTCTATGAGATTCTAAATATCACTTTCCAAATTTCAGAAGAACAGTCTTAGTGAACGGCCTCATGAGGGGAAATCTGTGACACTTTGAGATGAATTAACAGAACACAAAGCAGTTTCTCAGAAAGCTTCTTTTCGGATTTTATCTTACTATATTTCCTTTTTCAACATAGCCCTCTATGGTCTTCCAAATATCACTTTGCAAATTACACAAGAACAGTCTTTGTGAAAGACTTCTTGAGGGGAAAGCTGTAACTCTCTGAGATGAATTAACAGAACACAAAGCAGTTTCTCAGAAAGCTTCTTTTCAGTTTTTATCTTAGGAGGTTTCCTTTTTCAGCATAGCCCTCTATGGGCTTCCAAAAACATTTTGCAAATTCCACAAGAACAGTCTTAGCGAAAGGATTCTGGAGATAAAAGCTGTAAATCTGTAAGATGAATTAAAAGAATTCAAAGCAGTTTCTCAGAAACCTTCTTTTCGTTTTTTATCTTAGGATATTTCCATTTTAACCATAGGGCTATAGGGTTTCCAAATATCACTTTGCAAATTCCAGAAGAAAAGTCTTAGCGAAAGGCTTCTTGAGGGTAAAGCTGTAACTCTGTAAGATGAATTAACAGAACACAAAACATTTTCTCAGAAACCTACTTTTCAGTTTTTACCTTGGGATATTTCCTTTTTCACCATAGCCCTCTATGGGATTCCAATTATCACTTTGAAAATTCCACATGAACAGTCTTAGCGAAAGTCTTCTTGAGGGGAAAGCTGTAATTCTGTGAGAGGAACTAACTGAACACAAAGCAGTTTCTCAGAAAGCTTCTTTCCAGTTTTTAACTGAGGATATTTCCTTTTTCACCATAGCCCTTTTGGGCTTCCATATATCACTTTGCGAATTCCACAACAACAGCCTTAGCGAAAGGCTTCCTGAGGTAAAAGAGTAACTCTGTGACTTGAATTAACAGAACACAAAGCCGTTTCCCAGAAAGCTTCTTTTCAGTTTTTATCTTGGGATGTTTCCTTTTTCACCATTGCCCTCTATGTGCCTCCAAATATCACTTTGCAATTCCACAAGAACAGTCTTAGTGAACGGCTTCCTGAGGTGAAAGCTGTAGCTCGGTGATATGTACTAACAGAACACACCGCATTTTCTCAGAATCGTTCTTTCCAGTTTTTAATGGAAGATATTTCCTTTTTCACCTTAGCCCTCTATGGGCTTCCAAATATCACTTTGCAAATTTCACAAAACAGTCTTAGTGAACGGCTTCTTGAGGGAAAAGCTGTAGCTCTGTGAGATGAACTAACAGAACACAAAGCAGTTTTTCAGACAGCTTCTTTTCGGTAAGTATCTTACGATATTTCCATTTTCACCATAGCCCTCTATGGGCTTCCACATATCACTTTGGAAATTCCTCAAAAACAGTCTTAGCGGAAGGCTTCTTGAGGGGAAAGCTGTAACTCTTTGAGATGAATTAACAGAACACAAAGCAGTTTCTCGGAAAGCTTCTTTTCATTTTTTAACTGAAGTTATTTCCATTTTCACCATAGCCCTCTATGGGATTCCAAATATCACTATGCAAATTCCACAAGAACAGTGGAAGCGAAAGACTTCTGGAGGGGAAAACTGTAACGCTGTGAGATGAATTAACAGAACACAAAGCAGTTTCTCAGATATCTTCTTTCCAGTTTTTAACGAAAGATATTTCCTTTTTCACCATAGTCCTCTATGGGCTTCCAAATATCACTTTGCAAATCCCACAAGAACAGTCTTAGCGAAAGCCTTCTTGACGGGAAAGCTGTAACTCGGTGAGATGATTTAACAGAACACACGGCAGTTTCTCAAAAAGCTTCTTTCCAGTTTTTAACGGAAGATATGTCCTTTTTCACCATAGCCCTCTATGGGCTTCCAAATATCACTTTGCAAATTCCACAAGAACAGTTTTACCGAAAGGCTTCTTGAGAAGAAAGCTGTAACTCTGTGAGATGAATTAACAGAACACAAAGCAGTTTCACAGAGAGCTTCATTTCAATTTTTATCTTTGGATGTTTTCTTTTTCATCATAGCCCTCTATGTGCCTTCAAATATCACTTTGAAAATTCCACAAGGAAAGTCTTAGTGAACGGCTTCTTGAGGGGAAAACTGTAACTCTGTGAGATGAATTAACAGAACACAAAGCAGTTTCTCAGATAGCTTCTTTCCAGTTTCTAACGGAGGATATTTCCTTTTAAGCCAGCCCTCTATGGGCTTCCAAATATCACTTTGCAAGTTTCACAAGAACAGTCTTAGCGAAAGGCTTCCTGAGGGGAAAGTTGTAACTCTGTGAGATGAATTAACAGAACACAAAGCAGTTTCTCAAAAAGCTTCTTTTCAGTTTTTAACGGAAGATATTTCCTTTTTCAACATAACACTGTATGGGCTTCCAAATATCACTTTGCAAATTCCACAAGAACAGTCTTAGCGAAAGGCTTTTAGAGGGAAATGTTGTAACTATGTGAGATGAATTAACAGAACACAAAGCAATTTCTCAGAAAGCTTCTTTTCAGTTTTTATCTTACGATATTTCCTTTTTCACCATAGACCTCTATGGGCTTCCAAATCTCACTTTGCAAATTCCACAAGAACAGTCTTAGCGAAAGAATTATTGAGTGGAAAGCTGTAACTCTTTGAGGTGAATTAACAGAACAAAAAGGAGTTTCTCAGAAAGCTTCTTTCCGCTTTTTAACAGAAGATATTTCCTTTTTCACCATAGCGCTCTATGGGCTTCCAAATATCATTTTGCAAATCCCACAACAACAGTCTTAGCGAAAGGCTTCTTGAAGGGAAAGCTGTAACTGGGTGAGGTCTATTATCAGAACACCTGGCACTTTCTCAGAAAGCTTCTTTCCAGGTTTTAACTGAAGATATTTCCTTTTTCACCATAGCCCTCTATGGGCTTCCAAATATCACTTTGGAAATTCGACAGCAGCCTTAGCGAAAGGCTTTTAGAGGGAAATGTAACTCTGTGAGATGAATTAACAGAACACAAAGGAGTTTCTCAGAAAGCTTCTTTCCAGTTTTTAACGGAAAATAATTCCTTTTTCACCATAGCCCTCTATGGGATTCTAAATATCACTTTCCAAATTTCAGAAGAACAGTCTTAGTGAACGGCCTCTTGAGGGGAAATCTGTAACTCTCTGAGATGAATTAACAGAACACAAAGCAGTTTCTCAGAAATCTTCTTTCCAGTTTTTAACGGAAGATATGTCCTTTTTCACCATAGCCCTCTATGGTCTTGCAAATATCACTTTGCAAATTCCACAAGAACAGTCTTACCGAAAGGCTTCTTGAGAAGAAAGCTGTAACTCTGTGAGATGAATTAACAGAAAGCAAAGCAGTTTCTCAGAAAATTTCTTTCCAGTTTTTAATGGAAGATATGTCCTTTTTCACCATAGCCCTCTAGGAGTTTTCTAATATCACTTTGCAAATTTCACAAGAATAGTCTCAGTGAACTGCTTCTTGAAGGGAAAGCTGTAACTCTGTGAGATGAACTAACAGAACACAAAGCAGTTTATCAGAAAGCTTCTTTACAGTTTTTAACTGAAGATATTTCCTTTTTCACCATAGCCCTCTAAGGGCTTCCAAATATCACATTGCAAATGCCACAAGAACAGTCTTAGCGAAAGGCTGCTAGAGGGGAAAGCTGTAACTCGGTTAGATGTATTCACAGAACACACGGCAGTATCTCAGAATGCTTCTTTCCAGTTTTTAACGGAAGATATTCCCTTTTTCACCATAGCCCTCTAAGGGCTTCCAAATATCACTTTGCAAATTCCAAAAGAGCAGTCTTAGCGAAAGACTTCTGGAGCGGAAAGCTGTAACTCTCTGAAATGAATTAACAGAACACAGAGCTGTTCCTCAGAAAGCTTCTTTCCAGTTTTCAACCGAAGATATTTTCTTTTTCCCATAGCCCTCTATGGGCTTCCAAATATCACTTAGAAAATTCCACAAGAACAGTCTTAGCGAAAGGCTTCTTGAGGTGAAAGCTGTAACACGGTGAGATGTTTTAACAGAACACTCATCAGTTTCTCAGAAAGCTTCTTTCCAATTTTTAACGTAAGTTATTTCCTTTTTCACCATAGCCCTCTACGGGCTTCTAAGATCACTTTGCAAATTCCACAAGAACAGTCTTAGCGAAAGGCTTCTGGGAGCAAAGCTGTAATTCTGTGAGACGATCTAACAAAACACGAAGCAGTTTCTCAGAAATCTTCTTTTCGGTTTTTAATGGAAGAAATGTCCTTTTTCATCATAGCCCTCAATGGGCTTCCAAATTTCACTTTGCAAATTCCACAAGAACAGTCTTAGCGAAAGGCTTTTTGAGGGGAAAGCTGTAACTCTGGTGACGAATTAACAGAACACAAAGCAGTTTCTCAGAAAGCTTCTTTTCAGTTTTCGTCTTAGGATATTTCCTTTTTCACCGTAGCCCTCTATGGGCTTCCAAATATCACTTTGCATATTCCAAAAGAACAACCTTAGTGATCGGCTTCATGATAGGAAAGCTGTAACTCTGTGAGATTAATTAACGGAACACAAAGCAGTTTCTCAGAAAGGTTCTTTCCAGTTTTTAGCGGAAGATATTTCCTTTTTCACCATAGTCCACTATGGGCTTCAAAATATCACTTTGAAAATTCCACAAGAACAGTCTTAGTGAACGGCCTCTTCGGGGGAAATCTGTAACTCTCTGAGATGAATTAACAGAACACAAAGCAGTTTCTCAGAAATCTTCTTTCCAGTTTTTAACGAAAGATATTTCCTTTTTCACCAAAGTCCTCTATGGGATTACAAATATCAGTTTGCAAATTACACAAGAACAGTCTTAGTGAAGGGCTTCTTGAGGGGAAAGCTGTAACACTTTGAGATGAACTAACACAACACAAAGCAGTTTCCCAGACAGCTTCTTTTCAGTTTTTATCTTAGGATATTTCCATTTTCAAAATAGCCCTCTATGGGCTTCCAAGTATCACTTTGCAAATTCCACAAGAACAGTCTTATAGAAAGGCTTCTTGAGGGGAAAGCTGTAACTCGGTGAGATGTATTAACAGAACACACGGCAGTTTCTCAGAAAGCTTCTTTCCAGTTTTTAACGGAAGTTATTTCCCTTTTCACCATAGTCCTCCATGGGCTTCCAAATATCACTTTGCAAATTCCAGAAGAACAGTCTTAGCGAAAGGCTTCTGAAGGGGAAATCTGTAACTCTGTGAGTTGAATTAACAGAACACAAAGCAGTTTCTCACAAATCTTCTTTCCAGTTTTTAACGGAAGTTAGTTCCTTTTTCACCATAGTCCTCTATGGGCTTCCAAATATGACTTTGCAAATTCCACAAGAACAGTCTTAGCGAAAGGCTTCTTGAGGGGGGAAGCTGTAACTCTGTGAGATGAATTAACAGAACACAAAGCAGTCTCTCAGAAAGCTTCTTTCCAGTATTTAACTGAAGATATTTCCTTTTTCACTATAGCCCTGTATGGGCTTCCAAATATCACTTTGGAAATCCCACAAGAACAGTCTTAGCGAAAGGCTTCTTGAGAGAAAAGCTGTACCTCGGTGATATGTACTAACAGAACACACCGCACTTTCTCAGAATGGTTCTTTCCAGTTTTTAACGGAAGATATTTCCTTTTTCACCTTAGCCCTCTATGGGCTTCCAAATATCACTTTGCAAATTTCACAAAACAGTCTTAGTTAACGGCTTCTTGAGGGGAAAGCTGTAACTCTGTGAGTGAACTAACAAAACACAAAGCAGCTTTCCATACAGCTTCTTTTCGGTTTTTATCTTAGGATATTTCCATTTTCACCATAGCCTACTATGGGCATCGAAATATCACTTTGGAAATTCCACAAAAACAGTCTTAGCGGAAGGATTCTTGAGGCAAAAGCAGTAACTCTTTGAGATGAATTAACAGAACACAAAGCAGTTTCTCAGAAAGCTTCTTTTCAGTTTTTAACTGAAGGTATTTCCTTTTTCACCATAGCCCTCTATGGGCTTCAAAATATCACTTTGTAAATTCCACAAGAACAGCCTTAGCAAAAGGCTTCCTGAGGTAAAAGAGTAACTGTGAGTTGAATTAACAGAACACAAAGCAGTTTCTCAGAAAGCTTCTTTTCGGATTTTATCTTACTATATTTCCTTTTTCAACATAGCCCTCTATGGTCTTCCAAATATCACTTTGCAAATTACACAAGAACAGTCTTTGTGAAAGACTTCTTGAGGGGAAAGCTGTAACTCTCTGAGATGAATTAACAGATCACAAAGCAGTTTCTCAGAAAGCTTCTTTTCAGTTTTCATCTTAGGATATTTCCTTTATCAGCGTAGCCCTCTGTGGGCTTCCAAAAACATTTTGCAAATTCCACAAGAACAGTCTTAGCGAAAGGATTCTGGAGATAAAAGCTGTAAATCAGTAAGATGAATTAAGAGAATTCAAAGCAGTTTCTCAGAAACCTTCTTTTCGTTTTTTATCTTAGGATATTTCCATTTTAACCATAGGGCTATAGGGTTTCCAAATATCACTTTGCAAATTCCAGAAGAAAAGTCTTAGCGAAAGGCTTCTTGAGGGTAAAGCTGTAACTCTGTAAGATGAATTAACAGAACACAAAACATTTTCTCAGAAACCTACTTTTCAGTTTTTACCTTAGGATATTTCCTTTTTCACCATAGACCTCTATGGGATTCCAATTATCACTTTGAAAATTCCACATGAACAGTCTTAGTGAAAGTCTTCTTGAGGGGAAAGCTGTAACTCTGTGAGAGGAACTAACTGAACACAAAGCAGTTTCTCAGAAAGCTTCTTTCCAGTTTTTAACTGAGGATATTTCCTTTTTCACCATAGCCCTTTTGGGCTTCCACATATCACTTTGCAAATTTCACAAGAGCAGTCTTAGCGAAAGGCTTCTTGAGGGGAAAGCTCTAACTCTGTGAGATGAATTACCAGAACACAAAGCATTTTCTCACAAATCTTCGTTCCAGTTTTTAACGGAGGATATTTTCTTTCTCACCATAGTTCTCTATGGGCTTCCAAATATCACATTGCAAATCCCACAAGAACAGTCTTAGCGAAAGGCTTCTTGAGAGGAAAGCTGTAACTCAGTGAGACGTATTAACAGAAGACACGGCATTTTCTCAGAATGTTTCTTTCCAGTTTTTAACGGAAGATATTTCCTTTTTCACCATAGTCCCCTATGGGTATCCAAATATCACTTTCCAAATTTCACAAAACTGTCTTAATGAACGGCTTCTTGAGGGAAAAGCTGTAGCTCTTTGAGTTGAACTAACAGAACACAAATCAGTTTTTCAGACAGCTTCTCTTCGGTAAGTATCTTAGGATATTTCCATTTTCACCATAGCCCTCTATGGGCTTCCACATATCACTTTGGAAATTCCTCAAAAACAGTCTTAGCGGAAGGCTTCTTGAGGGGAAAGCTGTAATTCTTTGAGATGAATTAACAGAACAGAAAGCAGTTTCTCGGAAAGCTTCTTTTCATTTTTTAATTGAAGGTATTTCCATTTTCACCATAGCCCTCTATGGGATTCCAAATATCACTATGCAAATTTCACAAGAACAGTGGAAGCGAAAGACTTCGGGAAGGGAAAAATGTAACGCTGTGAGATGAATTAACAGAACACAAAGCAGTTTCTCAGATATCTTCTTTCCAGTTTTTAACGAAAGATATTTCCTTTTTCACCATAGTCCTCTATGGGCTTCCAAATATCACTTTACAAATCCCACAAGAACAGTCTTAGCGAAAGCCTTCTTGAGGGGAAAGCTGTAACTCGGTGAGATGCTTTAACAGAACACACGGCAGTTTCTCAAAAAGCTTCTTTCCAGTTTTTAACGGAAGATATTTCCTTTTTCACCATAGCCCTCTAGGAGTTTTCTAATATCACTTTGCAAATTTCACAAGAATAGTCTCAGTGAACTGCTTCTTGAAGGGAAACCTGTAACTCTGTGAGATGAACTAACAGAACACAAAGCAGTTTATCAGAAAGCTTCTTTACAGTTTTTATCGGAAAATATTTCCTTTTTCACCATTGCCCTCTATGAGATTCTAAATATCACTTTCCAAATTTCAGAAGAACTGTCTTAGTGTACGGCCTCATGAGGGGAAATCTGTGACACTTTGAGATGAATTAACAGAACACAAAGCAGTTTCTCAGAAAGCTTCTTTTCGGATTTTATCTTACTATATTTCCTTTTTCAACATAGCCCTCTATGGTCTTCCAAATATCACTTTGCAAATTACACAAGAACAGTCTTTGTGAAAGACTTCTTGAGGGGAAAGCTGTAACTCTCTGAGATGAATTAACAGCACACAAAGCAGTTTCTCAGAAAGCTTCTTTTCAGTTTTTATCTTAGGATATTTCCTTTTTCAGCATAGCCCTCTATGGGCTTCCAAAAACATTTTGCAAATTCCACAAGAACAGTCTTAGCGAAAGGATTCTGGAGATAAAAGCTGTAAATCAGTAAGATGAATTAAAAGAATTCAAAGCAGTTTCTCAGAAACCTTCTTTTCGTTTTTTATCTTAGGATATTTCCATTTTAACCATAGGGCTATAGGGTTTCCAAATATCACTTTGCAAATTCCAGAAGAAAAGTCTTAGCGAAAGGCTTCTTGAGGGTAAAGCTGTAACTCTGTAAGATGAATTAACAGAACACAAAACATTTTCTCAGAAACCTACTTTTCAGTTTTTACCTTGGGATATTTCCTTTTTCACCATAGCCCTCTATGGGATTCCAATTATCACTTTGAAAATTCCACATGAACAGTCTTAGCGAAAGTCTTCTTGAGGGGAAAGCTGTAACTCTGTGAGAGGAACTAACTGAACACAAAGCAGTTTCTCAGAAAGCTTCTTTCCAGTTTTTAACTGAGGATATTTCCTTTTTCACCATAGCCCTTTTGGGCTTCCATATATCACTTTGCGAATTCCACAACAACAGCCTTAGCGAAAGGCTTCCTGAGGTAAAAGAGTAACTCTGTGACTTGAATTAACAGAACACAAAGCCGTTTCCCAGAAAGCTTCTTTTCAGTTTTTATCTTGGGATGTTTCCTTTTTCACCATTGCCCTCTATGTGCCTCCAAATATCACTTTGCAATTCCACAAGAACAGTCTTAGTGAACGGCTTCCTGAGGTGAAAGCTGTAGCTCGGTGATATGTACTAACAGAACACACCGCATTTTCTCAGAATCGTTCTTTCCAGTTTTTAATGGAAGATATTTCCTTTTTCACCTTAGCCCTCTATGGGCTTCCAAATATCACTTTGCAAATTTCACAAAACAGTCTTAGTGAACGGCTTCTTGAGGGAAAAGCTGTAGCTCTGTGAGATGAACTAACAGAACACAAAGCAGTTTTTCAGACAGCTTCTTTTCGGTAAGTATCTTACGATATTTCCATTTTCACCATAGCCCTCTATGGGCTTCCACATATCACTTTGGAAATTCCTCAAAAACAGTCTTAGCGGAAGGCTTCTTGAGGGGAAAGCTGTAACTCTTTGAGATGAATTAACAGAACACAAAGCAGTTTCTCGGAAAGCTTCTTTTCATTTTTTAACTGAAGTTATTTCCATTTTCACCATAGCCCTCTATGGGATTCCAAATATCACTATGCAAATTCCACAAGAACAGTGGAAGCGAAAGACTTCTGGAGGGGAAAACTGTAACGCTGTGAGATGAATTAACAGAACACAAAGCAGTTTCTCAGATATCTTCTTTCCAGTTTTTAACGAAAGATATTTCCTTTTTCACCATAGTCCTCTATGGGCTTCCAAATATCACTTTGCAAATCCCACAAGAACAGTCTTAGCGAAAGCCTTCTTGACGGGAAAGCTGTAACTCGGTGAGATGATTTAACAGAACACACGGCAGTTTCTCAAAAAGCTTCTTTCCAGTTTTTAACGGAAGATATGTCCTTTTTCACCATAGCCCTCTATGGGCTTCCAAATATCACTTTGCAAATTCCACAAGAACAGTTTTACCGAAAGGCTTCTTGAGAAGAAAGCTGTAACTCTGTGAGATGAATTAACAGAACACAAAGCAGTTTCACAGAGAGCTTCATTTCAATTTTTATCTTTGGATGTTTTCTTTTTCATCATAGCCCTCTATGTGCCTTCAAATATCACTTTGAAAATTCCACAAGGAAAGTCTTAGTGAACGGCTTCTTGAGGGGAAAACTGTAACTCTGTGAGATGAATTAACAGAACACAAAGCAGTTTCTCAGATAGCTTCTTTCCAGTTTCTAACGGAGGATATTTCCTTTTAAGCCAGCCCTCTATGGGCTTCCAAATATCACTTTGCAAGTTTCACAAGAACAGTCTTAGCGAAAGGCTTCCTGAGGGGAAAGTTGTAACTCTGTGAGATGAATTAACAGAACACAAAGCAGTTTCTCAAAAAGCTTCTTTTCAGTTTTTAACGGAAGATATTTCCTTTTTCAACATAACACTGTATGGGCTTCCAAATATCACTTTGCAAATTCCACAAGAACAGTCTTAGCGAAAGGCTTTTAGAGGGAAATGTTGTAACTATGTGAGATGAATTAACAGAACACAAAGCAATTTCTCAGAAAGCTTCTTTTCAGTTTTTATCTTACGATATTTCCTTTGTCACCATAAACCTCTATGGGCTTCCAAATCTCACTTTGCAAATTCCACAAGAACAGTCTTAGCGAAAGAATTATTGAGTGGAAAGCTGTAACTCTTTGAGGTGAATTAACAGAACAAAAAGGAGTTTCTCAGAAAGCTTCTTTCCGCTTTTTAACAGAAGATATTTCCTTTTTCACCATAGCGCTCTATGGGCTTCCAATTATCATTTTGCAAATCCCACAACAACAGTCTTAGCGAAAGGCTTCTTGAAGGGAAAGCTGTAACTGGGTGAGGTCTATTATCAGAACACCTGGCACTTTCTCAGAAAGCTTCTTTCCAGGTTTTAACTGAAGATATTTCCTTTTTCACCATAGCCCTCTATGGGCTTCCAAATATCACTTTGGAAATTCGACAGCAGCCTTAGCGAAAGGCTTTTAGAGGGAAATGTAACTCTGTGAGATGAATTAACAGAACACAAAGGAGTTTCTCAGAAAGCTTCTTTCCAGTTTTTAACGGAAAATAATTCCTTTTTCACCATAGCCCTCTATGGGATTCTAAATATCACTTTCCAAATTTCAGAAGAACAGTCTTAGTGAACGGCCTCTTGAGGGGAAATCTGTAACTCTCTGAGATGAATTAACAGAACACAAAGCAGTTTCTCAGAAATCTTCTTTCCAGTTTTTAACGGAAGATATGTCCTTTTTCACCATAGCCCTCTATGGTCTTGCAAATATCACTTTGCAAATTCCACAAGAACAGTCTTACCGAAAGGCTTCTTGAGAAGAAAGCTGTAACTCTGTGAGATGAATTAACAGAAAGCAAAGCAGTTTCTCAGAAAATTTCTTTCCAGTTTTTAATGGAAGATATGTCCTTTTTCACCATAGCCCTCTAGGAGTTTTCTAATATCACTTTGCAAATTTCACAAGAATAGTCTCAGTGAACTGCTTCTTGAAGGGAAAGCTGTAACTCTGTGAGATGAACTAACAGAACACAAAGCAGTTTATCAGAAAGCTTCTTTACAGTTTTTAACTGAAGATATTTCCTTTTTCACCATAGCCCTCTAAGGGCTTCCAAATATCACATTGCAAATGCCACAAGAACAGTCTTAGCGAAAGGCTGCTAGAGGGGAAAGCTGTAACTCGGTTAGATGTATTCACAGAACACACGGCAGTATCTCAGAATGCTTCTTTCCAGTTTTTAACGGAAGATATTCCCTTTTTCACCATAGCCCTCTAAGGGCTTCCAAATATCACTTTGCAAATTCCAAAAGAGCAGTCTTAGCGAAAGACTTCTGGAGCGGAAAGCTGTAACTCTCTGAAATGAATTAACAGAACACAGAGCTGTTCCTCAGAAAGCTTCTTTCCAGTTTTCAACCGAAGATATTTTCTTTTTCCCATAGCCCTCTATGGGCTTCCAAATATCACTTAGAAAATTCCACAAGAACAGTCTTAGCGAAAGGCTTCTTGAGGTGAAAGCTGTAACACGGTGAGATGTTTTAACAGAACACTCATCAGTTTCTCAGAAAGCTTCTTTCCAATTTTTAACGTAAGTTATTTCCTTTTTCACCATAGCCCTCTACGGGCTTCTAAGATCACTTTGCAAATTCCACAAGAACAGTCTTAGCGAAAGGCTTCTGGGAGCAAAGCTGTAATTCTGTGAGACGATCTAACAAAACACGAAGCAGTTTCTCAGAAATCTTCTTTTCGGTTTTTAATGGAAGAAATGTCCTTTTTCATCATAGCCCTCAATGGGCTTCCAAATTTCACTTTGCAAATTCCACAAGAACAGTCTTAGCGAAAGGCTTTTTGAGGGGAAAGCTGTAACTCTGGTGACGAATTAACAGAACACAAAGCAGTTTCTCAGAAAGCTTCTTTTCAGTTTTCGTCTTAGGATATTTCCTTTTTCACCGTAGCCCTCTATGGGCTTCCAAATATCACTTTGCATATTCCAAAAGAACAACCTTAGTGATCGGCTTCATGATAGGAAAGCTGTAACTCTGTGAGATTAATTAACGGAACACAAAGCAGTTTCTCAGAAAGGTTCTTTCCAGTTTTTAGCGGAAGATATTTCCTTTTTCACCATAGTCCACTATGGGCTTCAAAATATCACTTTGAAAATTCCACAAGAACAGTCTTAGTGAACGGCCTCTTCGGGGGAAATCTGTAACTCTCTGAGATGAATTAACAGAACACAAAGCAGTTTCTCAGAAATCTTCTTTCCAGTTTTTAACGAAAGATATTTCCTTTTTCACCAAAGTCCTCTATGGGATTACAAATATCAGTTTGCAAATTACACAAGAACAGTCTTAGTGAAGGGCTTCTTGAGGGGAAAGCTGTAACACTTTGAGATGAACTAACACAACACAAAGCAGTTTCCCAGACAGCTTCTTTTCGGTTTTTATCTTAGGATATTTCCATTTTCAAAATAGCCCTCTATGGGCTTCCAAGTATCACTTTGCAAATTCCACAAGAACAGTCTTATAGAAAGGCTTCTTGAGGGGAAAGCTGTAACTCGGTGAGATGTATTAACAGAACACACGGCAGTTTCTCAGAAAGCTTCTTTCCAGTT
The DNA here is from genome assembly GCF_047675955.1 of Chlorocebus sabaeus. Classification (NCBI taxonomy): domain Eukaryota; kingdom Metazoa; phylum Chordata; class Mammalia; order Primates; family Cercopithecidae; genus Chlorocebus; species Chlorocebus sabaeus. The sequence continues at coordinate 7,624 of NW_027327474.1, read as the reverse complement.
TTTAACGGAAGTTATTTCCCTTTTCACCATAGTCCTCCATGGGCTTCCAAATATCACTTTGCAAATTCCAGAAGAACAGTCTTAGCGAAAGGCTTCTGAAGGGGAAATCTGTAACTCTGTGAGTTGAATTAACAGAACACAAAGCAGCTTCTCACAAATCTTCTTTCCAGTTTTTAACGGAAGTTAGTTCCTTTTTCACCATAGTCCTCTATGGGCTTCCAAATATGACTTTGCAAATTCCACAAGAACAGTCTTAGCGAAAGGCTTCTTGAGGGGGGAAGCTGTAACTCTGTGAGATGAATTAACAGAACACAAAGCAGTCTCTCAGAAAGCTTCTTTCCAGTATTTAACTGAAGATATTTCCTTTTTCACTATAGCCCTGTATGGGCTTCCAAATATCACTTTGGAAATCCCACAAGAACAGTCTTAGCGAAAGGCTTCTTGAGAGAAAAGCTGTACCTCGGTGATATGTACTAACAGAACACACCGCACTTTCTCAGAATGGTTCTTTCCAGTTTTTAACGGAAGATATTTCCTTTTTCACCTTAGCCCTCTATGGGCTTCCAAATATCACTTTGCAAATTTCACAAAACAGTCTTAGTGAACGGCTTCTTGAGGGGAAAGCTGTAACTCTGTGAGTGAACTAACAAAACACAAAGCAGCTTTCCATACAGCTTCTTTTCGGTTTTTATCTTAGGATATTTCCATTTTCACCATAGCCTACTATGGGCATCGAAATATCACTTTGGAAATTCCACAAAAACAGTCTTAGCGGAAGGATTCTTGAGGCAAAAGCAGTAACTCTTTGAGATGAATTAACAGAACACAAAGCAGTTTCTCAGAAAGCTTCTTTTCAGTTTTTAACTGAAGGTATTTCCTTTTTCACCATAGCCCTCTATGGGCTTCAAAATATCACTTTGTAAATTCCACAAGAACAGCCTTAGCAAAAGGCTTCCTGAGGTAAAAGAGTAACTGTGAGTTGAATTAACAGAACACAAAGCAGTTTCTCAGAAAGCTTCTTTTCGGATTTTATCTTACTATATTTCCTTTTTCAACATAGCCCTCTATGGTCTTCCAAATATCACTTTGCAAATTACACAAGAACAGTCTTTGTGAAAGACTTCTTGAGGGGAAAGCTGTAACTCTCTGAGATGAATTAACAGATCACAAAGCAGTTTCTCAGAAAGCTTCTTTTCAGTTTTCATCTTAGGATATTTCCTTTATCAGCGTAGCCCTCTGTGGGCTTCCAAAAACATTTTGCAAATTCCACAAGAACAGTCTTAGCGAAAGGATTCTGGAGATAAAAGCTGTAAATCAGTAAGATGAATTAAGAGAATTCAAAGCAGTTTCTCAGAAACCTTCTTTTCGTTTTTTATCTTAGGATATTTCCATTTTAACCATAGGGCTATAGGGTTTCCAAATATCACTTTGCAAATTCCAGAAGAAAAGTCTTAGCGAAAGGCTTCTTGAGGGTAAAGCTGTAACTCTGTAAGATGAATTAACAGAACACAAAACATTTTCTCAGAAACCTACTTTTCAGTTTTTACCTTAGGATATTTCCTTTTTCACCATAGACCTCTATGGGATTCCAATTATCACTTTGAAAATTCCACATGAACAGTCTTAGTGAAAGTCTTCTTGAGGGGAAAGCTGTAACTCTGTGAGAGGAACTAACTGAACACAAAGCAGTTTCTCAGAAAGCTTCTTTCCAGTTTTTAACTGAGGATATTTCCTTTTTCACCATAGCCCTTTTGGGCTTCCACATATCACTTTGCAAATTTCACAAGAGCAGTCTTAGCGAAAGGCTTCTTGAGGGGAAAGCTCTAACTCTGTGAGATGAATTACCAGAACACAAAGCATTTTCTCACAAATCTTCGTTCCAGTTTTTAACGGAGGATATTTTCTTTCTCACCATAGTTCTCTATGGGCTTCCAAATATCACATTGCAAATCCCACAAGAACAGTCTTAGCGAAAGGCTTCTTGAGAGGAAAGCTGTAACTCAGTGAGACGTATTAACAGAAGACACGGCATTTTCTCAGAATGTTTCTTTCCAGTTTTTAACGGAAGATATTTCCTTTTTCACCATAGTCCCCTATGGGTATCCAAATATCACTTTCCAAATTTCACAAAACTGTCTTAATGAACGGCTTCTTGAGGGAAAAGCTGTAGCTCTTTGAGTTGAACTAACAGAACACAAATCAGTTTTTCAGACAGCTTCTCTTCGGTAAGTATCTTAGGATATTTCCATTTTCACCATAGCCCTCTATGGGCTTCCACATATCACTTTGGAAATTCCTCAAAAACAGTCTTAGCGGAAGGCTTCTTGAGGGGAAAGCTGTAATTCTTTGAGATGAATTAACAGAACAGAAAGCAGTTTCTCGGAAAGCTTCTTTTCATTTTTTAATTGAAGGTATTTCCATTTTCACCATAGCCCTCTATGGGATTCCAAATATCACTATGCAAATTTCACAAGAACAGTGGAAGCGAAAGACTTCGGGAAGGGAAAAATGTAACGCTGTGAGATGAATTAACAGAACACAAAGCAGTTTCTCAGATATCTTCTTTCCAGTTTTTAACGAAAGATATTTCCTTTTTCACCATAGTCCTCTATGGGCTTCCAAATATCACTTTACAAATCCCACAAGAACAGTCTTAGCGAAAGCCTTCTTGAGGGGAAAGCTGTAACTCGGTGAGATGCTTTAACAGAACACACGGCAGTTTCTCAAAAAGCTTCTTTCCAGTTTTTAACGGAAGATATTTCCTTTTTCACCATAGCCCTCTAGGAGTTTTCTAATATCACTTTGCAAATTTCACAAGAATAGTCTCAGTGAACTGCTTCTTGAAGGGAAACCTGTAACTCTGTGAGATGAACTAACAGAACACAAAGCAGTTTATCAGAAAGCTTCTTTACAGTTTTTATCGGAAAATATTTCCTTTTTCACCATTGCCCTCTATGAGATTCTAAATATCACTTTCCAAATTTCAGAAGAACTGTCTTAGTGTACGGCCTCATGAGGGGAAATCTGTGACACTTTGAGATGAATTAACAGAACACAAAGCAGTTTCTCAGAAAGCTTCTTTTCGGATTTTATCTTACTATATTTCCTTTTTCAACATAGCCCTCTATGGTCTTCCAAATATCACTTTGCAAATTACACAAGAACAGTCTTTGTGAAAGACTTCTTGAGGGGAAAGCTGTAACTCTCTGAGATGAATTAACAGCACACAAAGCAGTTTCTCAGAAAGCTTCTTTTCAGTTTTTATCTTAGGATATTTCCTTTTTCAGCATAGCCCTCTATGGGCTTCCAAAAACATTTTGCAAATTCCACAAGAACAGTCTTAGCGAAAGGATTCTGGAGATAAAAGCTGTAAATCTGTAAGATGAATTAAAAGAATTCAAAGCAGTTTCTCAGAAACCTTCTTTTCGTTTTTTATCTTAGGATATTTCCATTTTAACCATAGGGCTATAGGGTTTCCAAATATCACTTTGCAAATTCCAGAAGAAAAGTCTTAGCGAAAGGCTTCTTGAGGGTAAAGCTGTAACTCTGTAAGATGAATTAACAGAACACAAAACATTTTCTCAGAAACCTACTTTTCAGTTTTTACCTTGGGATATTTCCTTTTTCACCATAGCCCTCTATGGGATTCCAATTATCACTTTGAAAATTCCACATGAACAGTCTTAGCGAAAGTCTTCTTGAGGGGAAAGCTGTAACTCTGTGAGAGGAACTAACTGAACACAAAGCAGTTTCTCAGAAAGCTTCTTTCCAGTTTTTAACTGAGGATATTTCCTTTTTCACCATAGCCCTTTTGGGCTTCCATATATCACTTTGCGAATTCCACAACAACAGCCTTAGCGAAAGGCTTCCTGAGGTAAAAGAGTAACTCTGTGACTTGAATTAACAGAACACAAAGCCGTTTCCCAGAAAGCTTCTTTTCAGTTTTTATCTTGGGATGTTTCCTTTTTCACCATTGCCCTCTATGTGCCTCCAAATATCACTTTGCAATTCCACAAGAACAGTCTTAGTGAACGGCTTCCTGAGGTGAAAGCTGTAGCTCGGTGATATGTACTAACAGAACACACCGCATTTTCTCAGAATGGTTCTTTCCAGTTTTTAATGGAAGATATTTCCTTTTTCACCTTAGCCCTCTATGGGCTTCCAAATATCACTTTGCAAATTTCACAAAACAGTCTTAGTGAACGGCTTCTTGAGGGAAAAGCTGTAGCTCTGTGAGATGAACTAACAGAACACAAAGCAGTTTTTCAGACAGCTTCTTTTCGGTAAGTATCTTACGATATTTCCATTTTCACCATAGCCCTCTATGGGCTTCCACATATCACTTTGGAAATTCCTCAAAAACAGTCTTAGCGGAAGGCTTCTTGAGGGGAAAGCTGTAACTCTTTGAGATGAATTAACAGAACACAAAGCAGTTTCTCGGAAAGCTTCTTTTCATTTTTTAACTGAAGTTATTTCCATTTTCACCATAGCCCTCTATGGGATTCCAAATATCACTATGCAAATTCCACAAGAACAGTGGAAGCGAAAGACTTCTGGAGGGGAAAACTGTAACGCTGTGAGATGAATTAACAGAACACAAAGCAGTTTCTCAGATATCTTCTTTCCAGTTTTTAACGAAAGATATTTCCTTTTTCACCATAGTCCTCTATGGGCTTCCAAATATCACTTTGCAAATCCCACAAGAACAGTCTTAGCGAAAGCCTTCTTGACGGGAAAGCTGTAACTCGGTGAGATGATTTAACAGAACACACGGCAGTTTCTCAAAAAGCTTCTTTCCAGTTTTTTAACGGAAGATATGTCCTTTTTCACCATAGCCCTCTATGGGCTTCCAAATATCACTTTGCAAATTCCACAAGAACAGTTTTACCGAAAGGCTTCTTGAGAAGAAAGCTGTAACTCTGTGAGATGAATTAACAGAACACAAAGCAGTTTCACAGAGAGCTTCATTTCAATTTTTATCTTTGGATGTTTTCTTTTTCATCATAGCCCTCTATGTGCCTTCAAATATCACTTTGAAAATTCCACAAGGAAAGTCTTAGTGAACGGCTTCTTGAGGGGAAAACTGTAACTCTGTGAGATGAATTAACAGAACACAAAGCAGTTTCTCAGATAGCTTCTTTCCAGTTTCTAACGGAGGATATTTCCTTTTAAGCCAGCCCTCTATGGGCTTCCAAATATCACTTTGCAAGTTTCACAAGAACAGTCTTAGCGAAAGGCTTCCTGAGGGGAAAGTTGTAACTCTGTGAGATGAATTAACAGAACACAAAGCAGTTTCTCAAAAAGCTTCTTTTCAGTTTTTAACGGAAGATATTTCCTTTTTCAACATAACACTGTATGGGCTTCCAAATATCACTTTGCAAATTCCACAAGAACAGTCTTAGCGAAAGGCTTTTAGAGGGAAATGTTGTAACTATGTGAGATGAATTAACAGAACACAAAGCAATTTCTCAGAAAGCTTCTTTTCAGTTTTTATCTTACGATATTTCCTTTGTCACCATAGACCTCTATGGGCTTCCAAATCTCACTTTGCAAATTCCACAAGAACAGTCTTAGCGAAAGAATTATTGAAGTGGTGGAAAGCTGTAACTCTTTGAGGTGAATTAACAGAACAAAAAGGAGTTTCTCAGAAAGCTTCTTTCCGCTTTTTAACAGAAGATATTTCCTTTTTCACCATAGCGCTCTATGGGCTTCCAATTATCATTTTGCAAATCCCACAACAACAGTCTTAGCGAAAGGCTTCTTGAAGGGAAAGCTGTAACTGGGTGAGGTCTATTATCAGAACACCTGGCACTTTCTCAGAAAGCTTCTTTCCAGGTTTTAACTGAAGATATTTCCTTTTTCACCATAGCCCTCTATGGGCTTCCAAATATCACTTTGGAAATTCGACAGCAGCCTTAGCGAAAGGCTTTTAGAGGGAAATGTAACTCTGTGAGATGAATTAACAGAACACAAAGGAGTTTCTCAGAAAGCTTCTTTCCAGTTTTTAACGGAAAATAATTCCTTTTTCACCATAGCCCTCTATGGGATTCTAAATATCACTTTCCAAATTTCAGAAGAACAGTCTTAGTGAACGGCCTCTTGAGGGGAAATCTGTAACTCTCTGAGATGAATTAACAGAACACAAAGCAGTTTCTCAGAAATCTTCTTTCCAGTTTTTAACGGAAGATATGTCCTTTTTCACCATAGCCCTCTATGGTCTTGCAAATATCACTTTGCAAATTCCACAAGAACAGTCTTACCGAAAGGCTTCTTGAGAAGAAAGCTGTAACTCTGTGAGATGAATTAACAGAAAGCAAAGCAGTTTCTCAGAAAATTTCTTTCCAGTTTTTAATGGAAGATATGTCCTTTTTCACCATAGCCCTCTAGGAGTTTTCTAATATCACTTTGCAAATTTCACAAGAATAGTCTCAGTGAACTGCTTCTTGAAGGGAAAGCTGTAACTCTGTGAGATGAACTAACAGAACACAAAGCAGTTTATCAGAAAGCTTCTTTACAGTTTTTAACTGAAGATATTTCCTTTTTCACCATAGCCCTCTAAGGGCTTCCAAATATCACATTGCAAATGCCACAAGAACAGTCTTAGCGAAAGGCTGCTAGAGGGGAAAGCTGTAACTCGGTTAGATGTATTCACAGAACACACGGCAGTATCTCAGAATGCTTCTTTCCAGTTTTTAACGGAAGATATTCCCTTTTTCACCATAGCCCTCTAAGGGCTTCCAAATATCACTTTGCAAATTCCAAAAGAGCAGTCTTAGCGAAAGACTTCTGGAGCGGAAAGCTGTAACTCTCTGAAATGAATTAACAGAACACAGAGCTGTTCCTCAGAAAGCTTCTTTCCAGTTTTCAACCGAAGATATTTTCTTTTTCCCATAGCCCTCTATGGGCTTCCAAATATCACTTAGAAAATTCCACAAGAACAGTCTTAGCGAAAGGCTTCTTGAGGTGAAAGCTGTAACACGGTGAGATGTTTTAACAGAACACTCATCAGTTTCTCAGAAAGCTTCTTTCCAATTTTTAACGTAAGTTATTTCCTTTTTCACCATAGCCCTCTACGGGCTTCTAAGATCACTTTGCAAATTCCACAAGAACAGTCTTAGCGAAAGGCTTCTGGGAGCAAAGCTGTAATTCTGTGAGACGATCTAACAAAACACGAAGCAGTTTCTCAGAAATCTTCTTTTCGGTTTTTAATGGAAGAAATGTCCTTTTTCATCATAGCCCTCAATGGGCTTCCAAATTTCACTTTGCAAATTCCACAAGAACAGTCTTAGCGAAAGGCTTTTTGAGGGGAAAGCTGTAACTCTGGTGACGAATTAACAGAACACAAAGCAGTTTCTCAGAAAGCTTCTTTTCAGTTTTCGTCTTAGGATATTTCCTTTTTCACCGTAGCCCTCTATGGGCTTCCAAATATCACTTTGCATATTCCAAAAGAACAACCTTAGTGATCGGCTTCATGATAGGAAAGCTGTAACTCTGTGAGATTAATTAACGGAACACAAAGCAGTTTCTCAGAAAGGTTCTTTCCAGTTTTTAGCGGAAGATATTTCCTTTTTCACCATAGTCCACTATGGGCTTCAAAATATCACTTTGAAAATTCCACAAGAAC